>NC_142142.1:346666-693333 GCF_024610735.1 Ursus americanus | reverse complement strand
CTTAATGGCTATCTTGCCTTAAAGCATTTGCATTCATTAAAAGGTAACTCAGTACAAAGATAGAGATAACTATTTCATAATAGCATTTAAGCACCAGGAAAGGAAAAGGGAGAAGATAGCTTTGAACCAAGATTCTTCAGCACTGTCCTCAAACTATATCATGTAGCAACCACATGATTTATTTACGTGTAATTCCAGCAAGGGTAGTATACTAGTCAATAAGCACTCGATTGGTCACTGTCAGTCAGTCTTTGGTATTTTAAAAATGGCTTCCTTTACAAAGCTAGCATAAATACTTAATCTTTAATTTTTAAAAGAAAAGCGATGAATTTCCTGATCACAGTCTGCTTCCTACAATCCTATACCTAAGCTTCATCAAACCTCTTACTATTTTATGAAGACCTTTTATACTCTATACCAGTGCTTATGTTCTTCCTTGCTTGTAATGCCCTTTGTCCTCTTTTCTAGCTAGTAAGGTGTCTCTTGGTATCTCTCTTAGCTCTTGGTATGTCTAGTATTGTATTAACTATATACTGTAATATAATTTTTAAATATGTATGTTTCTCTACTAGGTGAAAAGTATATCTACATAAGGGCTGTGATTTTTTTCATCTTTATATCACTAGTGACTAGCACAGACCTGGCATATGGTATTGGCTTTCTAAACATTTGATCCAAAAAAAAAAAAGGCTCCTGCAGGTGGGCATTATAGGAACGGCATTCTTTGTGCTATTTATTACAAAAAAAATTAAATTGGAACAGCTTTCCCTAGAGATCATTAGGCCTCCAGAGTAGAGTACACATGGTAAGCAGTTCCTTCAGAAAAGTGTCCCGGAACAGATTAGTGAGAAGATTTAATTTGTTTCAAATCCCCACAGAAAATAGTTGATATTCAAACTGTCAAAAAATGATTAATCATAGATATAGTTATAGTGAAACATTAAATTTCTCATTTCCTCTTTTTCCACTTAGAGCACAATATGCCATTCATACTAAAGGTCTAAACTCTTGTATGCTCAAATTCTCCAACTATTTAACTACATATATTGAGAAAGAAAATGACTACTTAATTTTTTCCCATTACAATTGAGAATAAGACTAAAACAAGTAAGAATATTATATGAACAAGCTGAAAAAAATGAGTGAAAACAGAAACATGATCCAAGGCACTAGATTTCAAGCACTTACCGTAAAAAGACAAAAACCATCCTACAATTGATGCATTAACCATACGATTCATAAATTAACCAATCAACACATTCCTCATAAAGGTGTTAGTATAAAAATATTTTCTACCCCCTAAGCCTTCACTATTTCCTCTGGCATCTTTCCATCTTTCTATTTCAGGAACATAAATTATTTTTTATATTCTTATAAAAGTTAATGTCATTTCAGGCATAATTATACAGTGCTATAGACAGAAGCTTTTCCAGGGAAAGATAAAAGAGAATACCAAAATTTTTCCATTAAAATATTCAAAAATAAAAGTAACTTTCTGAATTGAAAGTTACAGCTACATTCAACATTTTGAGGATGTTTATGTAAAAATTTATGTATAATATGTATACGATAAACTGAAGAAAAAATTCTGGCTATTTTTATCATTTTTAAAAAAGCATCTATATTTAGTATTACAGATAATCAACACAAAAATATTAATCTAATAATAGTTAATGAAAACTAACTAAAGTTAATTTAAGTAAGCAAAAAGAAAGTATGCATATAAAAAAAGTTCATACCAAGACTGTATTATGAGGAAATAAAAATTTTGAGCAGACCAATAATGAGTAAGGAGATTGAAACAGTAATCAAAACTTCCCAACTAGGAAAAGTTGAGGACTAGATGGTTTCACTGGTAAATTTTACCAAACATTTAAAGAAGAATTAATACTAATGCTTCTCATATTTCCAAAAAAACTGAAGAGGAGGGGACACTCCCAAACTAATTTTACAAGGCCAGCATTACCCTAATAACAAAGCCAGATAAGGACACTATATGAAAAGAAAACTATAGGCTAATATCCCTGATGAATAGATGTAAAAATTCTCAATAAAATACCTGCAAACTGAATTCAGCATCACATTAAAAGGATCATACACAATCATCAAGCAGGATTTATATCTGGGATGTAAGGACAGTTCAACATACACCAATCAATCAATGTGATATACCACATTAGCAGAATGAAAGATTTAAAAATCACATGGTCATCTCAATAGAAGCAGAAAAAGCGTTTGACAAAATTCAACATCCTTTCATAATAAAAATTCTCAACGAATTGGGCATAGAAGGAATCTACCTCAACATAGTAAATGCTATATATGACGAGTCCACAGCTAACATCTTACTCAATGGTAAAAGGGTGAACGCTTTCCTGGTAAGATCAGGAATAAGACAAGGGTGTCCACTCTTACCATTCAATTCAAGATAGTACTAGAAATCCTAGTTAGAGCAATTAGGCAAGAAGAAAAAATAAAAAGCATTCACATAAGGAAGAAGTAAAAATGTCTCTGTAGATGGTATCATCTTACATAGAGAAAATCCTAAAGACTCTACCAAAGAGCTATTACAACTAATAAACTAATGCAGTAAGTTGCAGAATATGAAGTCAACATACAAAAATCAGTTGCATTTCTATATACTAACAAAAAACTATCTGAAAAGGAAACAAAACAATCCCATTTATAACAGCATCAAAAATAATTAAAAACTTAGGGACAAATGTCTAACAAACACATGAAAAAATGCTCAACATCACTTGGCATCAGGGAAATAAAATCAAAACCACAATGTGATACTACTACCTCACACCAGTCAGAATGGCTAAAATTAGCAACTCAGGAAACCACAGATGTTGGTGAGGATGTAGAAAAAGGGAAACCCTCTTACCTGCTGGTGGGAATGTGAACTGGTGCAGCTACTCTGAAAAACAGTGTGGATGTTCCTCAAAAAAGTTAAAAATACAACTACCCTATGACCCAGCAATTGCACTACTAGGTATTTACTGAAAGGATACAAAAATAGTGAGTCAAATGGCACATGCATCCCAATGTTTATAGCATCAATGTCCACAATAGCCGAAATATGGAAAAGAGCCCAGATGTCCATCAACACATGAATGAATAAAGAAGATGTGGTAATTACATACAATGGAATATTACTCAGCCATCAAAAAGAATGAATTCTTGCCATTTGCAATGACGTGGATATAACTAGAGGGTATTATGCTAAGCAGAATAAGTCAGTCAGAGAAAGACAAATACCATATGATTTCACTCATGTGGAATTTAAGAAACAAAACAGAAGAACATAGGGGAAGGGAAGGAAAAATAAGATGAAAACAGAGAGGGAGGGAAATCATAAGAGACTCTTAATCACAGGAAACAAACTGAGGGTTACTGTAGGGGAGGTGAGTGGGGGGATGGGGTAACTGGGTGATGGGCATTAAGGAGGGCACCTGATGTAATGAGCCCTGGGTGTTATACGCAACTGATGAATCACTACATTCTACCCCTGAAACTAATAATACACTATATGTTAACAAACTGAATTTAAATAAGAAATTTTTTAAAAACTTAGGTATAAGTTTAACCAAGGAGATGAAAGATCTGCATTTTAAAACCCACAAGACTTTGATGAAAGAAACTAAAGAAGACACAAGTAAATGGAACGATATCCTGTGTTCATGAATCAGAAGAATTAATATTGTTAAAACCATCTGTGGATTCAATACAATCTCTATCAAAATTCTAATGACATTTTTCACAGAAACAGAAAAAAAATCCTAAAATTTATATGAAACCATAAAAGACCCCAAATAACCAAAGGAATTCTAAGAAACAACAAAGCTGGAAACATCACAATTCTTGATTTAAAATTGTATTACAAAGCTAGAGTAATAAAAACAGTATGGTACTGTCATAAAAACAAACACACAAATCAATGTAAAAGAAATGAGATCATAGAAATAAACACATACATATAAGGTCAAGAATATTTGAGCCAGGAATATTTAATGGGGAAAAGATAATCTCTTCAATAAATGGTACTGGGAAAACTGGATACTCATATGCAAAAGACTGAAATTGATCCCCTATTTCACATCACTCATAAAAAATAACTCAAAATGGATTAAATACATGAACATAAGAACCCAAACTATAAAACTACTAGAGGAAAACATAGAGGAAAAGCTCCTTTACATTGGTTTTGGCAATGATTTTTTCAATATGACACCAAAAGAAAAAATAAACAAGTGGGACAACATCAAACTAAAAAGTTTCTGCACAGCTAAAGAAATAAATCAGCAAAATGAAAAGGCAGCCTACAGAATAAGAGAAAATGCAGGCCAACCATCTATCTGATAAGGGAATAATATCTAAAATATATAAGGAACACATATAACTTGGTAGCAAAACAAACAAACAAACAAACAAAAAACCACCTATCTGATTAAAAACTGGGCAAAGGACTTGAATGGACATTTTTCCAAAGACATATGAATGCCATGAAAAGATGCTTAGCATCACTAATCATCAGGGAAATGCAAATCAAAACCACAGTGAGTTACCATCCTACGTTTGTTAGAATGATTACCAAAGAGACAAGAGGTAACAAGTGTTGTCAAGGCGGTGGAGAAGAGACATCCTGTGAGCAGGGTGCAGCCATTCTGGAAAACAGTATGGAGGTACCCGAGGAAATTAAAAATAGAACTACCATATGATCTAGCAATCCCACTTCTGATTATATATCCAAAAGAAATGAAATCCTTATCTCAAAGAGATATCTACATACCCATGTTCATTACGGCATTATTCATAACAGCCAAGACATGGAAACAACTTAAGTGTCCATCAATGGATAAATGAATAAAAAAAATATATGTAATACAACAGAATGTCATTTAGCCATAAAAAGGAAGGAAATCCTTTTTTTGTGACAACACAGATAGACCTTAAAGGCATTATGTTAAGTGAGACAAGTCAGGTGGAGAAAGACAAATACTCTGTGTTCTCACTTATATGTGGAATAAAAACAAAACAAAACAAAAGCTGAATTCAGAGAGAAATAGAGAATAGAATGGTGGTTACCAGAGACGCAGGGGTGTGAGGAATGGAAGACGCTGGTCAAAGGGTACAAATTCTAGGTATAAGATTAATAAATTCTGGGGATCTAATGTACAGCACAGTGATTATAATTGACAATACTGTATTATATACTTGAAAGTTGTTAAGAGAATAGATCTTAAATATTATCGGCATACACATAAAAATGATGATTATGTGAGGGGACAGAGGTGTTGACTAACCTTACTGCAGTAAACATTTCACAATATATACTTGCATCAAGTTGTAAACCTTAAACGTACAGAGCTATGTGTCAATAATACCTCAATAAAGCTGGGGGAAAAAAAGTATAAGTACAGATGATACAAGACTATTGTTTAACTATGGAAATAGAATGATAATAGCTGAGGGTCCAAAATCATTTTAGTCTGTGACTTTAAAAATGTGTAATAAGGGGCATTTGGGTGTCTCAGTTGATTAAACGTCTGCCTTTGGCTCAAGTCCTGGGATCAAGACCCGCATCAGGCTCCCTGCTTAGCAAGGTTGTGATGCTTAGCAGGGAGCCTGTTTCTCCCTCTCCTGCTCCCCCTGCTTGTCTTTCTCTCTCTGTGTCAAATAAAATAAATAAAATCTTTAAAATAAAAAAAAGTCTAATAAATAATATACTGTAAAAACTGGGGAGTAAGTATTCTAAAACTAGTACATTTGCTGTTAAAATCCAATTTATAGCTAACCAGATATGGCAAAACATATCATGAGAATGTCACAAAATTATTTGGGTTAAGGAGGGACATCTGAGTTAAACAGATATAGATCAGACGAAAAAAAATGAGATGGGCTATAAAAACCAGTCTTGTGAATACAATCTTACTAACATTAAAAAACAAAAACAAAAACAAAAAACTCCTACAGTTTCCCACACTTAAAACACAAATCTTCAGGTAAACAAAAATAGTTCACATAGGCTACAAGGAACAAATAAATAAGATGGCAAGTGAGAGATGAAGGTGATTGACAGGAAATTATGGGGTGATGGTAGAAGTCCACGTACTTATTCCAGGCAAACACAGAGACATCTCAAACTATGAAAAACAAATTCATTATCCTAACAATCCTTGGAGAGAAGAACCAGGGAAATGCTATCATTACATTTAGACCTTCCACAGGAAAACTGGTCAAGGCTACAAAAGAATCTTACTCTTATCTGCTTCCTGTCCGTGCTTTATAAAATCCACCACCACCATCTCACCCCAACCCAGGTAGTGAACTCTGATAATGGTCTAATACTGGCCTTCAACAACAGTCCAACCAAAATGACTGGTGATAAGAACAAGCTTTAGTCAGAATTATCAGTACCACATGTTCTGGAAACTACGACCCTGCACACGGCGCTATTTTAGAGGCACCCTTCTTTCTCCTTCCCTTTCTTATCTTTTCCTTATTTTTTCCCTGAAAACTTAAATTTTGAATATGTAAGCAAAAGATAACTCAGCTCAAACATACTAGAGAGTAAAATAATGAAATCTGATCTTCAAATGACTAATAATCTTACATCTGGGATACTTCGTCCACATATAGAACATCTAATGAAATAATGATTGCCATTTTCTTCATGGATAAAAGATTCACTCATTTATTCAAGAAATATTAATGTCTTCTGAGACCAAGGTACTATACCAAATACAGAGGACACACAAATAGTAAGAAGGAGTTTTCCCTTATTAATAAATAATAGGAAATAAATAGGGAAAAAGCATGCAGGAGAATTTCCATACCATCCCTGAAGACATCTGGGAACCAACACATCAGCCCTGTACCGCTTACTTCTAGACTTTCTATTATCTGAGGATAAAATCTCTAATTTGTTCAAGCACTGTACTTTTTTAAAAAATAAAAGGTATACATATAAAAGTTAAAATAGTTTTATAAGTTTAAGATTTTATTTATTTATTTGAGAGAGAGAAGAAGAAGAAAGAAAGAGCACAGTCAGGGAGGAGAAGCAGAGGGAGAGGGAAAAGCAGACCCTGTGCTGAGTGCAGAGCCCACGGCGGGGTTCAGTCCCAAGACCCTTGAGATCAGGAGCTTAGCTGGAATCAAGAGTCAGGTGCTTAACCAACTGAGCCACCCAGGCGCCCCTAGCTTTTATAAGTTTTTTAAAAAATATTTTTATTGAAAGATTAAACACAAAGATAGAAAACCATACAAATAAAATGGATGGTTTAATGAATTACCTTACAAACACTACTTTGCCAGCAAAGTCAAAGAGAACTTTGCCAGCAACCCTAAAGGCCCTTCCATGTGCCCCCAATCAGAACTCCCTCTCTACTGCCATAATCTCGACTTTATTTTATTAACCATTTTCCTGATTTTTTTCTATAGTTTTATCACCCAAATGTGCATTCCTAGACACTATAGTTCAATCTCATTCTATTAAAAAGGGGATTTTTAAAACGATTTTATTTACTTGAGAAAGAGAATGCGAGAGATCACAGAAGGAGAGGAAGAGGGAGAAGCAGACTCACTGCTGAGCAGAGAGCCTGATGCGGGGCTTGAACCCAGGAACCTGAGATCACAACTTGAGCCGAAGGCAGACGTCCAACTGACTGAGCCACCCAGGAGCCCCCAAAATGGGATGTTTTCAATCTCTTTTAACCTAGAGGTTACTCCTCCATTCCTTTCCTTTCCTTATAATTTATTTGCTTAAGAACCTGAGACATTTGACCAACAGAGTTTCTGCAAACATAGTTTTTTTTTTTTAAGTTTTTAATTTTAATTCCAGTATAGTTAACATAATGCTATATTAGTTTCAGGGGTATAATACAGTGATTCCACAATTCAGTATATTACTCAGTGCTCACTGTGACAAGTGTACCCTTAGTCCCCGTCACCACCTCCCCTCTAGTAAACATCACTTTGTTCTCCATAGTTAAGAGTCTGCTCCACGGTTTCTCTTTTTTCCTTTGCTTATCTGTTTCTTAAATTCCACATATAAGTGAAATCATATGGTATTTGTCTTTCTCTGTTTATTTCGCTTAGCATTACACTCTCTAGCCCCATCCATGTTGCTGCAAATGGCAAGATTTCATTCTTTTTTACGGCAGAATAATATTTCATCGTATATATAGACCGCACTTTCTAAGAACCTAGATTTGGACAACTGCAGTCTTGTGCAGTTCACTATGTTCCCCACCTTCTGTATTTTCTGCAACAGGATTTAATCCTCTGACAAAACTATAGGTAGTGTTTGACAAGGCGAGATGTGTTGGATAATACTTGTTGATGCTCAGATCTTCATTTACTAAAGACTGTAAAATGATGATGTTCTAGTACTATAACTTTTTTTCATTTATTGATAGAATACTTTTAAAAAGAGATGATGCCCCTAATCTACTATTAGGTTACCCTGTACTACACTTCATAGAGACAAGACAGAATAAATGCTGCATTTGTTTCCTTTACTGGTAAGTCTTCAAGATAACAAATCATTTCCCTGTCATATTCTAAGGTAATGATTTTTCATTTAATATTATTATGAATTCATAGATTTAAAAATATCTGCTGGGGGCAGCTGGGTGGCTCAGTCAATTAGGCGTTGACTCTTGGTTTCGGCTCAGGTCAAGCTCTCAGGGTCTTGCGACTGAGCCCCGTGTGGGGCTCTGCACTCAGCGGGGAGTCTACTTGAGGCTCTCTTCCTCTCCCTCTGCCCCTCCCAACATACACGGGCTCTTTCTCTCTCTCTCTCTCTCTCTCAAATAAATAAATAAATCTTTAAAAAAAATTTTAATTAAAAAAATTTTAAAAGATAAAAATATTTGCTGGGTTTCAACCAATTGCAATTTTCACCATTTATGAAGTTCATATTATACCATTCTAGATCCATCACAAGTCTCTTCAAGGTGGGTCCTGAATTCCTTTGACAAGGCCCTAATAATTTTTTCTTTATTGAGCTATAATTCATATACCATAAAACTCACCCTTATATAGTGTACACTTCAGTGGTGTTTAGCACAGCCACAGGTTGTAAAACCATCACCAGTCTCTAACTCTAAAACAATTTCATGACCTGAAGAGAAACCCCATTCTCACTATCAGTCACTCCATTGTCCCCTCCCCACCAGCTCCTGGCAACCACTAATCTCCTTCCTGTCTCAATGGATTTGCCTATTGTAGACTCTTTGTATAAATGGAATCATAAAATATATGGCCTTTTGAGTCTTGCTTCTTTCACTTTCACATAATGTTTTCATTTGTCCATTTGTAGCATGTATCAACAATTTGTTCCTTTTTATGGCTGAATATTATTTCATTATGTGGTTATACCACGATTTGTTTATCCATTTATGAGTTGATAGACATTTGGGTTGTTTCTATTTTTTGGCTATTATGAATAATGCTGCTATGAACATTCATGTTTAAGTTTTTGTATGAATATATGTTTTCAATTCACTTGCAGAATGTGATATATTTTAACATATATATATATATATACTGTAAATCATCACCACAATCAAGACAATGAACACAAACATCCCAAAGTTTCCTCACATCTCTTTGTAATCCCTCTCTTCCCATCCTCAAGGCAACCAGTGACCTGTTTCTATTACTACAGATTAGACTGCATCTTCTTGAACTTTACAGAAACCAAATCATACAGTATGTACTCTTTTTTTATATGGCTTTTTAAATTCAGCATAATTATTTTCAGATTAATCCATGCTGTAGTATTTATCAATAATTCATTACTTTGTATTGCTTAGTAGCATTCCACTGTATGGATATATCAGACATTATTTATCCATTACCATCACCATTATTCACTGCCACTGATGGACAATGATCTTGTTCCCAGTTCTTTACTATTATAAAAATGTGGATATGAACATTCATGTACAAGTATTTTACGGACAATGCTATCATTTTCTTTAGGTAAATGGAGTGCAAGCCTTAGGAATGGAATGACTGGATGATTCAGTTTATTTAACTTTTTTAGAAACTTAAACTGTGCTCCAATTCACATTCTCATCAGCAGTGAATTAAATATACAATTCCTCTACAACCTTGCCAATATTCAGGCAGCTCTCTGAAAAGCTGGAATGCTGTTTTTCCTCTCCCTCCCTCCCAAGGGGTATGCCTCAAGTTGTGCACCTCCTCCCAACTGTGACAAGCAGTGATGGTACAGCAAGTTACCTGTCACTCTTCCTTGTTCTCAGTGGCATCCAAACCAGGCTGATCCTGTCAGTGCTCCGAATGAGGTGAGACAGTCTCACCCTCAGGCAGCCCTTCATAAAGCTGGAAAATTGCATGCATATTCCGTTTTTCTCCTTCCCCCTCCCCCAAGGAGAAGCTGCAAGCTGGGGTATGTCTCCCAGCACTGAGCTCTGCTGGCTTAGGGCAGAGGCTGACAGGGTAAAGTGAAATTGCTCTTCTTACCCATTTTAACGTGTCTGTTCTCAGCTTTGTGATCATCTGGGATATTGCAAATTCTTAGCTAGATTCTGGAATTCTCATAAAGGTATTTTGGTTAGTATATCATCGTTAAAGCAAAGTTTCTGTGGAAGAAAAAGGACTGGGACTTCTTATGCTGCCATCTTGCTGATGTCACTCCCCAAATTCTCACTCTTGACTGTTTATCTCCTTCACTATTCTAAGCACAATTACTTAAATATGTGAATTTGGTAACTATTTTCTGGTACCCCTGTGGGTTTTTATATTATCTATGGTTTTCTTCTATATTTCTTTCATATAGGATTAGTCCTCATATTTCTGGTTATTTTTGTTTGAGGGCTGGGCATATATATATATATATATATATATATATATATATATATATATATATATACAGACATACTGAAGACCCAGAATGCAGTTGTCCTGTTCCAGAGAGGAATTTACTTTTACTTGTACTCTATGGCTAGAGACAGTAGCATCAAGGATCACAATAATCCATTTCAGGGAACTGAAATGATTTCAAGCTCCACTTCAGTTCCTCAAGGGACCCTGTGTGGACCTTGTCTACTTGTGATTACTCATTCCTAGGTTGTGGTCCTTTGTAGTCCCAGCTCAAAGCATGAGAGCTTTATAAAGAAATCTCCCTTGGTAAAACCTGAACTCGGTTTTCCCATTCCCTATGGGATATCAATATTGCTTTTCAGTTACTTCTTCCAAAATCAACAGATGCTCTGGGAAAAACTAGTCCCAAACGTCTGGCTCACTTCTCTAGGTTTCCTTTAGCATCTTTACTGCCTCTGATGCTTTCAAGTAGGTGATGTCTATATTTACACAGTTTTCCTAGTAGTCATTGGTAACTTGAAGAGAGGTCCAGGTTTTATAAATATATACTTTATCTACGTAGTTTTTCTCAGTGGGAATGCTACCGGTGTTTCTGAGGTAAAAACTCTTCTGATACATACATCATGCATGAGGGATGTTTAATATTCCTAGTACTGGGCACTAAATGCCAGTAACATCCCTTCCCTCCCCCTTGTCAAATCATTGTAAAAACTCAAAAACATAACAGGCTTATAAAGCATGCATTAAGATAAAACGTAGATTATTTTATTTGTGTCATTATTTTTCTGTTCCTCTTAATGGTAAATCTTTGTTTTGACTGACCCTTGTATGGGGTATATAGCCTCTTCTAAAAGTAAAAATGTCACATGAATAGTGGTTGGTTAAAATCAACTAAGTTAATGGTTAGTAGGGACCATGGACAGGTTGCAGATAACACATGAACTCCCTAAAATTATTTCTAAAAGTTTATGAAAAGAGTATTTAATCAACAAGATATTCTTTAGGGAACTAAGTACCACGAGAGACAGATTATCTATTTCACATATTAAGAAAAAAATAGCTTTAATTAAATTAGGACTTAGTTAAAATGACTCAGTGAGGGGCGCCTGGGTGGCACAGTGGTTAAGCGTCTGCCTTCGGCTCAGGGCGTGATCCCAGCGTTATGGGATCGAGCCCCACATCGGGCTCCTCCGCTATGAGCCTGCTTCTTCCTCTCCCACTCCCCCTGCTTGTGTTCCCTCTCTCGCTGGCTGTCTCTATCTCTGTCGAATAAATAAATAAAATCTTTAAAAAAATAAAAAATAAAAAAATAAAATGACTCAGTGAGTAGTAGAAATTTCAGAGGGGAGAGAAGAAGGGATAGGTAATTTTTTTAATGTGTGAACTCCTGAGGGGAAGCAGATGTAATAGGGGAAAAACTACTTTGGGATTGGTATCACCATTAATCTTTATTAAGATACTATAAAACTCCGTATATTTACATTAATTTCTTCTGAGGCTTTCTAAATTTGACAATTGAAGTCACAGCAGAAGAATAAGGATGGGGCCATTAATGAAAAAGGAGTGACAAATTAGAGAGCTGAGCTAGAAGCAAAATTCAACATGAGACAGAAGGGAAACAAGAGGGCAGAAGTTTTGTGTAAGGAACTAATAATTCTATGAAGAAGAATATGAGCCCTAGAAGGGAAGGAGACAGACGGAGAACACTGACAAAGACTGAACCAAAGAGAATGGGACGCTCATATGCAGGCACATCCAAAGGACAAGTAAGAGGTAAAGTAAATGGAATCTCTAGTAGCCCTGATCAGAAACATCTTCGCTTTAGAGTTACACGATTCCTTAAATGAAGTACAAGCCGTCCGATGGACAGAGTGCGCTTTCTGGTGTCGTCCCTGCAATTCTTCAGCCTTTTCACTGCTAGAAAACTGGAGATTAAGTTCTGATCCAGATCATGGATTAGAAGGACAGGACTTTTTGTTCCATCTTATGAGGTTTCTACAAAAGTAATTCATCTAAGGAAAAGCAAAATATACTATCTATTCATCTTTTAAAGCATAAAGAAAAGCTGCCTATTTTCTATAGGTCTAATTGACTCCAGAGCAAAAGAGGCCAGAGTTAAACATTTTTTAAAAAGAGTAAGTACCGTTTAAGATTAGGACCTACATAATTATATATTTTATATATCAGATATTTAATCATTAGTTTTTTATTTTCTTGATTCATGTCAGGTGATGTGAGCTTAAAATAAATCCACAAGAGGACACTGACAATGGGAGAAAACACATACCCAACTGCTGAAACAGGAGAGCCACACTAGTGCCTGTGACAGGAAGACTGTCATGCAAAGGAGTCTGGATCAGCTGTCTATCTCCTGCACCCAAGGAAAACAGCTTCTGCAGAACGAGGAAAAACACACACAGAAACATAAATGCTTTTTTTTCCAGACATTTTCCTAAGACAAAAAAAAAAAAAATCCCTTCAAGTTCAGTTTTTTAAAATATTTTTTGAAGCTCAAATTAGAGTTGGTGATAACCCTCTTTCCAATTAGCATATGCCGGGAATAATAATGTAACTGAAAACATTCAAGTTACACTGTGCCCAAATGAAAATGGTACAAGAAAATTTAGTAATTGGAAAGATGAAATTTAATAAACGATGAGATACAAAAATCATTGACAATCATACTCACCTAAAAAATAATAAAATGTTAAAGTCAACATTTTATGCCAATTATATGTCATGAACCACATATGTAATATTTAATAAAAAGTTTTTTATTTTTTTATTATTTTTTTACTTATTTGTCAGAGAGAGAGAGAGCGCGCACAAGCAGGGGCTGTGGCAAGCAGAGGGAGAAGCAGGCTTCCCCCTGAGCAAGGAGCCTGATGTGAGACTCGAGCTCAGGACCGTGGGATCATGACCTGAGCCAAAGGCAGACACTTAACCAACTGAGCCACCCAGATGTCCCAATAAAAAGTTTTTTAAATTAAAAAATAAATTAACAAAATAAAGTCAGCATAAATCCTATCATGATAAAGGTCCATGAAACAATTCCACTGCTTTCAAGTTTAGGTCCATTTGTGACCAAACTCACATTTTATATCCTGCCCTTGGAGTAGAGAGAGAAGATTGAGGGAGGAGGGAGCAGGAGGAAAAAAAGGGAATAAAAACTAAAGAGTAACAGAAGATACCAGGTTAAGACAAAAGACAGTTAAAAGGCAAAGGGCAGGGGCGCCTGGGTGGCGCAGTCGTTAAGCGTCTGCCTTCGGCTCAGGGCATGATCCCAGGGTCCTGGGATCGAGCCCCACATCAGGCTCCTCCGCTATGAGCCTGCTTCTTCCTCTCCCACTCCCCCTGCTTGTGTTCCTTCTCTCGCTGGCTGTCTCTCTAACCATCCAATAAATAAATAAAATCTTAAAAAAAAAAAAAAAAAGGCAAAGGGCAAAGAAAATAGGTGTCAGTTTCACTGGAAGTATCTTCTCTGTCAGACTGAGTAGGATAAACAATGGAATTTTTAGAGGACTGTCCTTTTCTACAGTATTACACAAGAATAAGCAAAATAAATGATCAACTAATCAGTTTTAGGACTTAAGGAGAAGAATCTTTTTTTTTTTTTTTTTAAAGTATGGTCCCCTAGAAACACTGAGACATAGAAGCTGAGGTTCTTATTTTTCTACTTCAGAGACAAAAATGAAAATCTTTAGACAAACAGGATGAAAAACCCATGACCACTTTGAGAAAGTTTTATTTCAGTAAAAGAATTTAATGTCCTTCTTTAATGTCCTTGGGAAATTTTAAGGGATAGGTTACACTTTTGGGAAAAGATCCGTGGTTCTGGATGACCATCAACATTATTCCTGCTAAAGGTAGCAACTGAAATAAGAAAAATAAGCCCCCTTCTTTCAAAGCGTCATGCAAGCTGGTCTATGAAAGACCACAAACACAGAAAACGGCTTTAGGATCACGTATAGTTGCTGTTACGCAGGGAAATGAATAAATAAACAAAGCTTTTCAGAAATAATTATAAGTGCTACAAAGAATTGTTTTGAGAGTTTTCTTAATGTTATCTCCCAATTTTTATCACTCAAAAATTTTTTGATATGTTAATAAAATGAGCCATAACTACATAGAGGAGTAAGAAAGGCAGAAAGAATGCATTTTAAATGTTCAGCTTAAAAAAGTATATTTCCAAGAAAATGTAAACTAGAGTTCAAGTTACACAAAATATGACTTCTAATTATGCTATGTGAAAGGTGAACCCTGAGTTAAAATTAACCTCATGACCTAAGCAAAGAATGGAATCTTGGGTCTCTAGGAGGCAGACCACAGGGACAATGCTTAACTAAGATCTTCTAAAACGAAAATATTTAAAGAATCCCTTTTTTTTCCTTTTCTTCATAAATTAAATTAACTGGAGGAGAAGAGAAGAGGAACAGGCCCTCTTCACCTCCCTTATTCTATTTACCTGAGACCCTCCCGCGGCTGGGACAAGGCATGCACACAGGTTTGCGATGAGGCTTTCCAAGGAGACGTTCAGACTGTCCACGTACACAGTATAGATCAGACCTAGGCAAGCCTGCAAAGAGAGATGCACGTAGCTTTTTCATGGAAAAAGCAAGCACTGAAAATAAATTGCTGGGACATCTGCTCCTAGCAAACTTCCCTTTGAAGCCAGTAAAGTATATTCTATAACGACCACAGAATAAATTTTAAGTAGCAAATGTTATTAAGTTTATTAAATTTTCTTCCTTAACCAGAAGCTCTAAATGAGCCTTTGAGATGAGTTTATAAAAAGCAGAAATCCATAATTTGTAAAACAGGTGCGTGTGCTCAGATAACCACGTTAGCAAATTTGTAGGGCTTTAAAACTGTTCTGTCTCTTACTTTGCAAAACTCTAAATTTCAAGATAACAATTTAGAAATTTCATATTTTTGAGATTCAGAACATTTGTTACACCAGGTTAAGAAAAATTTTGTGAATTATTACAGAGGTTAGCAAAATAGAGACAAGATATGATAAACACTTCAAACTCAGAAGACGGTAGGTGGTAAAATGGAAGACAAAATGCAATCTTTATGAATGTTTCAGCTTATTAAAATTTGTGACTCTAAAAAATTAGTATTTGTTAGAAGTTACCCATTATTATTGAAATCTTGACATGAAGTTAATTTTCTAGAATATATATAATCTCAACAATATGGAAAAGTTTTCCAGAAATTTCCAAGTCCTTGGGAAATGTTAAGGTATATTTTATACTTTCCAAAGAGATCTGTGACTTTGGACAATAATCAACATTACTATTACTAAAGGTAGCAACTGAAATAAGAAAAATAAGCCCTCTTCTTTCAAAGCTTAAATGTATTTATAACTAAATAAAATTTTTTTCTTGCATTTGAAAATTCGGAGTGCCTCAAAAAGGAAAATATCTGGAAGCAAACAATATTTTAAAGCAACGTTGGCAATCACAACTATTTGAAATTGCAAATATCCATTCTATTTACTTGAGCCTGGTATTCCTCAAAAGAAGATAAATAAAAATAGACAAAGTTGTTACACTACTAGTGCATTTTAAATTTGCTACAGGCAATCAAATAATTTCTTTTAGATTAATAAATTTTGGAGTCAGTAGCCATGGGATCTACTTTAAAGCAAACACTATATCCTTATAAGTTTGAATAGTCACATTAACTTAGGTATTTATTTCATCCAACATGAACACATTTTTTCAGTTCACACTAAATTTATTTTATTGGTGAATCCCTAAATCAACTTAAAGACATTTTAAATACAAAATCTTGTTACCATGTTTTACTCAAAACAGATTCATACAATAATACAAATCAATAATGACAACTATGAGTTCTTTACCCTAAAAATTTCTGGATAATCCAATCTGGATACCAACACCAGGCTCTTGGGAGCAAACACTTCTGCGGGCTGAATTAAACCAGACACTTCCACTTCACCTTCAATCTCTTCCTTCTTTGTTCCCTAGAAAAAGATGCACTGTAATCAACAGACAGAATTTCCTAGGTTTATAACTCACAAAAAATAGACACATCACACATTTCCATAAAATTTAGAAAATTCAAAATCAATTCTAAAATACAATTTATAATATAATTTACAAAACTCAAACTAAAAACAAAGACACATACTTTGACAGGGATCTGAGAAGCAAGTAAATAGGCAAAACAATTATAAACGAAGACATGCTTATTTCACTTTTGAAAAGCTCCTTATACTGCAGATACACACCACAACTTTATGGGAGCATTTGGTTTCTAAGGAAGGTACCAGTAATCAAAGGTAAAGAAAACACATTCAAATTATTTTAAACAGTGACCCAAACAACTAAAAATGACACTCACTTCAATGGAAAGTCAGTTTTTAAGGAGAGAAAAGATCTGTTTTAGAAGTAAGATACTAATTTTTTTTTCCTACTTGTCCTAATATTTCAAACAAAAGTGATGATCATTTAGGATTCTAAGACTTACAGAATAATCAATGCTCTTAGAAATAAAGCCCAATTGGCTCTAAATTCCTTTTGCTCATAAGCAACAATGTTGATTTTTTTGAGAAGAGAAAATATCTTTATATACAAAATTAAGTTTCAGAATATACTTACTGCCACTGAACTGTACACTTAATAATGGTTCAAATGGTAAATCTTATGTGATGTATTTTTTAGCACAATGAAAACACCTATAATAAAAAATACCCTATATTTCAATGACTAAAAATACTGATTAACGAAATAAGCTTTGAAAACTATTATTCTCATTTATTTGTCAACAAATATTTCCTGTGTACTTAACTGTTCCATAATACTTTATGTTACACTATAAAACTTTTAATGTAAAAAAAAAAAAAAGACAAGGTAGTAAAGCATTCAGATTTATCTCTATACGATATTCTAAGATGTCAGGACATTTTCCCTAACTAGTATCCTCTTTTCTTTCTTTTCCATTAATCAGAGTTCCAGCTCAAAAGTCGATCTTCCTTCCTGAAGCCTTTCCTTTACTAGTTTTTCTCCTGGTCTTACTTCTCAGCACAGTTCTCCAACATATCATAAATCTTCAAACTCATTTCTCCCACCAAACCTCTTCTCAGAATGCCACAAAATGCCATTTACAACTGCCTGCTTGACAGTTCCACTTAGATGACTAACAGGTATCTTAAACATGTCCAGAACATAGCTCCATTCTTTCTCCCGGAACTCCATTCCTCCTACAGTATTTTCCATCTCATTCCTAGAAATCCTCTTTCCATTTGGCAGATCAAAAACTCTAATTCCTCTCTCTTTCATGATCCAGCCATTGCACTACTGGGTATTTACCCCAAAGATACAGACGTAGTGAAGAGAAGGGCCATATGCACCCCAATGTTCATAGCAGCATTGTCCACAATAGCCAAATTGTGGAAGGAGCCGAGATGCCCTTCAACAGATGACTGGATTAAGAAGATGTGGTCCATATATACAATGGAATATTACTCAGCCATCAAAAAGAGCGATTTCTCAACATTTGCAGCAACATGGATGGGACTGGAGGAGATAATACTAAGTGAAATAAGTCAAGCAGAGAAAGACAATTATCATATGGTTTCTCTCATCTATGGAACATAAGAACTAGGAAGATCGGTAGGGGAAGAAAGGGATAAAGGAAGGGGGGTAATCGGAAGGGGGAATGAAGCATGAGAGACTATGGACTCTGAGAAACAAACTGAGGGCTTCAGAGGGGAGGGGGTGGGGGAATGGGATAGGCCGGTGATGGGTAGTAAGGAGGGCACGTATTGCATGGTGCACTGGGTGTTATATGCAAATAATGAATCATGGAACATTGCATCAAAAACTGGGGATGTACTGTATGGTGACTAACATAACAAAATAAAAATTATTAAAAAAAAAACACTGTCAGCAAATCCTGGCTGCTGACCATGTCCACTCCTCCCACAACACTGTGAGCCACCATCATTGCTTGCTTATCTGGACCATTTTAACAGCTTCTTTCAGTCTCTCCTATTCCTCTTTAGCCCCACTTCCTTGTTGCTCTCAAACGTGCTGGACATGCTCCCAGCTAAGGGTCTTAAGCACTGTTGGTTATTCCTTTCCCTAGAATACTCTTTTCACGGATATTCTAATGATGAATTCCCTCATTTCCGTTAGGTCTTCATTCAAGTGACTTCTGCTATTAAGCCTTTGCAGGCACCCTATTTAAAATTACAATTCCAGGGCATCTGGGTGGCTCAGTCGGTCAAGCATCTGCCTTTGGCTCAAGTCATAATCTCGGGGTCCTGGGATTTAGCCCTGCATCGAGCCCTGCATCGAGCCCCACATCGGGCTCCTTCTCCGCCTGAGTCTTCTCCCTCTGCCCCTCCCCCCGCTCATGTTTGTGCTTGCTCTCTCTCTCTAGTTTGCTCTCTCAAATAAATAAATAAAAATCTTTTAAAAATAATAAAGTAATAAAATAAAATTGCAATTCCCTAACATTCCCTATTCTCTTTCCCTGCTTTATCTTTCTCCATGGCACTTGTTACCATCCAACATACGACCCATTTCACTTATCTTGTTTTTTGTTTGTCTGTCTTTTCCATTAGAATATGCTCCATAAAGACCAGGATTTCTATCTTGCTCACTGGTAATTTCCCAGTTCCTAAAACAAGAGCTGGGCACATGGTTGATACTTTCTATTTGTTCACTGTATACCACGAAGGAATGAATTTTCATGGAATAGCTTTCTGGGTATTTTACTAAGGGAAATCTTTTCCCCCCACTCATAGAGGCCAAGAACTATATTTTCTATGTTCTTTGGAGCCCGTATATTTTCCAGTAGAGTGAAATATAACCAAGTATTAGATGTCTATGGAATGCACATATCCGAAGGGAACTATCTGTTTACTTTTTATATGTGTCATAAGGTCCCTATGCTCTTGAAAGATTTTCATTTGTTACAAAGCAAAAGCTAAAAGGTTGGTTTCTAAAATCCTCAGAAATAATAAAAATGTGATGAATATGCATTTGCTAAGATTTCCACACATAATGAATCATAGTCTTCATGGATTACTAACAAATCTGAAATGACAAAAGAATGACTACAATTCCTCAAAGAGATAAAGCTATCCATTTTATGAGACTGTGATAAATGCCCCAGAGTACCATTAGAAGCCAGCTTGACTAAGGAGATAACCATTTCAAACAAATGACTATTAACCTACTTTGACCAAAACACAAAATAGAATGCATTGGTCATTTCTTTTCTTTTTTTTTTAAGATTTTATTTATTTATTTGAGAGAGAGAGAGAGAGCACGAGTTGGGAGGGAGAGGCAGAGGGAAAAGCAGACTCCTCACAGAGAAGGGAGTCCAACGTGGGGCTCCATCCCAGGATCCCGAGATCGTGACCTGAACCAAAGGCAGACGCTTAACTGACTGAGCCACCCAGGCGCTCTGCATTGGTCATTTCTTAAAGCTATTCTTTATCTGACTATTCATTAAATGAAATAGTCATTAACAAAAAAGAAAAAGGGTCAAATATAATGTAAATCAGTATTAAGTAAAAGCAATTCCATTTTTATTTACATCACTTTTGATTACAGAGGCTTTTACTTGGTAAAAGTACTATAAATCACAAGATGTTATTATTCTTAATTCCAATGGCTCTCCTACAAGAATACAATGTCACAAGTTTAGAGAAAATTCATACTCCTCCTTTCAAAGCAAAATGTAGTACTATGATAAAAAAAAAATTGTTTTTAAATCCAAAAACTGTTGGTTAAAATAACGTTTGTTCCAGGAGATAGTAATGTGGTATTTTTGATAAAAAAATTTCCTATGAAAAAAATTTTACTATAAATTATTTATCATTTAAGGGAATACTGCCTCTTCTCTCTACCTGCTAGAACAGCTTCTCTGTAACAATTATGTAATGATACTGGCTTTACTTGGTTTGTGTTTCACAATGACAGATTTTCACATATTGAAAAGATATGAGAAACTTAAAACAAGGAGGAAATGTAAAACATAGGCTATGAATGTAATAGATGTTATAATAATGCTTTGAAATTTAATTTTTTAAAAGATTTTATTTATTCATTTGAGAGAGCGAATGAGCAAGTGAGAGAACACAAGCGGCAGAAGGAGAGGGAGAAGCAGGCTCCCACTGAGCAGGGAGCCTGACATGGGGCTCGATCCCAGGACCCCGGGATCATGACCTGAGCTGAAAGCAGATACTTAATGGACTGCGCCACCCAGGAGCCCGGAAATTTAATATTTTATAGCAGAAAACATTTTCACATATTTTATCTCACCAAACAACATCTGCAAACCTTTTTCTAACCTAAGATTATTCCTAATTCTAGTAGGTCCCATTAGGAATACAAATTTATCTTTTTTTTAAGATATAAGTTTATCTTAGACACTCTTCACTGAATTGTCTCACAATCACCTTATCCCTTGTACCTATCACAAGCACATGCCACAACTCGCCCATTTAGAGTTTTTTCCCCCATTATTACTATGGACTACACGCGCTAGTGGAATTTTCAGCTTCAGTGCAGTTTACATACTATGTAGGTTGCGGTCTCCGTACTTCAATAATATGGGGTAAGTTAGTACTCACCATATCAATCTGCCCCAAAAATGCTATTGCCCTTTAAACATATCCTGAGACAAAAATGCTAAGAATTATTAGATTACTGATTTTATGGGCTGACTCAATAGGCATAATATTCAGGAAGTTCGTCCTGTCACTCAGGTTGAATCTGTCAACCTCATCTTTGTTGCATTTTTGATACTTGATTCCTGTCTTTTCTACTTTGAAAAGACTTGTTGAATCCAATATCATCTCTGTGCCAAGCTCATTTTCAACAATGCTATTTTATAGTAAAACTCTTCTTACAATATTTCTTTAAACATTCTGGTTACAAAAGGACGATGAAAGGAGGGTGCCTGGGCGGCTCAGTCGGTTAAGCGTCTGCCTTTGGTTCAGGTCATGATCCCAGGGTCCTGGGATGGAGCCTGTATCTCCCTCTCCCTCTGCCCCTCCCCCCAGCTCATGCTCTCTCTCCCTCTCTCAAATAAATAAATATAGTCTTGAAAAAAAGAGGATAAAAGGAATTAAATAAGTAAAAAATTGCCAGTTCTAATTACCCTTTTGAAATATAAGCAATTTATTACAGTGCACCACTATATAAAATTGCCTCAGTTATGCAATTTAAGGACTTTAAAATTTTCCAATATTGCAAATAAAAGAGTCTAAGTAGTTACAAATTTTGTAAGGTCTATAATTCTCCCTGAAAAGCTACTTTGTTTCTTGTTAATCATGTTGACACGTCCACATGATAAAACCTGGTTTTTCCTTGCATTGGTCTGGAAAATAATGACTACACGAGAAATACATGTATTAGGATAACAAGCCTTCAGACAAATCAGGCCACTAGGCTTCAGTTCAGCGTTGAATTTACCCTTAGCAAAGACAATATCCAGATATTTCCCCCTCAGCAGCTCCTGGGTTCTACAGTATTCTGAAGGCAGAACAACTTCATTTGTAGAGCTACTGTATTTTCACCTTTCCAGAAAGCTTCCTATTTTTAAGTGGCACATAGTCCATAAATTATTATTCTTTTAAGATATACTAAGGCAGCATTTCCCAAAGTGTTTTCTGCTGAAAGCTAATAAATACTACTTAGAAAAAAGGTCTTCTAATCAAAGAATTTTTGAAACGTAAGTTAAAGCCAAGTTAAACAGGTTTCTTTACTGTAGGATTTCTCAGACTTTGATATGCAAATATTGTTTGTGCAATGCCAAGCAAAGGAGATATAAAGTATTTCCTAAACTTATTGGACAGTGAACCCTCATTACAGAACATTTAGAGGACCTGGTGAGTGCCCTGTGGAATACATACTGGGCAAGGCTGTCATAGCTAGTTTAAAATACAAAATGTGTGTTTATGTTCATAGGTTCTATATCCTTAGAAGACTAGGTAAACAGAATACTTATTTCATAGATTATTCTAGTTGGTATCTGTTTCATGAATTCTCATATTTCATATGGTAAGATTTGAAGAGATGAGAAAACAGACAAGGCTGCTGGGAGCCAGGGTACTGCACAGCTACCCCAGGAAAATATTTAGCATATCTGTGGTCCCTTCTCACTAAATGAGTTAGGAACATCTACTCTTGATCAGCAGTTCTCAAACTTTGGTGTGTATCAAACCATGCAGGGCTTGTTAAAACAGATTTCTAAGTCCCATCCCTAGCATTTCTGATTCAGTAGGTCTGAGGTGGGAATTTACATTTCTAACAAGTTCCCCAGTGATGCTGATACTGCTGGTTCAGGGATCACACTCTGAGAATCACCGCTGAAGACTAATTAACATGAAAATATAAAAGAAAATAACAACTAACATATACTCTATACTGTACTAAGCATCATATCAGTGTTAATTAATTCATTTATACAATAAAAATTTTATTAAATACTATATTCCAGTAAAGGAAACCAGAACTCCTTAGAGAAATGACGTTCTATATCTGGGTCAGAAGAATGCACAAAATGAGCCTATTCATCTTCTTGTGTCAAGGAATAACAGAATCAAAATGAATAAAAATTGTAGTTGATTGAAACTCCTCAAACACACAAAAATGCATGAGTCCATAATGACAATTTTTTTAAGTGGTCACTAGTGACGATTGCTAGGGTACTAATCTACTATTCTGAACATTTTTTTAAAAAAGAGTTAAGTAATTAAATTTACTGTCTTTTATATCAAAGTGTAGTTGATAAAAGTTCTATTTTGTAGATGAATTTCATTCAGTTAATAAATACAAAAGGAATAACAATGAGGAAATTACCTTTTTGCAATTCCTACTGAAATAATGTATTTAGGCAATGATCATCAATAGATACTAAAACCATTAAGTGAAGGATGGCACTACCCCAAACCCACAAATCCATCTTAACATTACTAAAAATAGAGCAACTAGAAATTAAGTTCCTCCTGATATGATAAAATAGGAAGTACTGCACAATCTTTGAAGTAGCCTGGCTTTAAAAATTCAATGTGAATCTCATCAAGCCTCTAGATCTAATTATCACTTTACGGAAAAAATGCCAAATAGAGGTACAAGCTAAATAATAATATGGGGAATTTATCAGCCAAATCTAGAATATAGGGTGTTCCATAGGACAAATGACCCAATTTCTCCACCACCCCCAAGAGTGGGACTGTTACAGAAGAAATTTAAGAAATATCAACATTACAATGTGTATACCTTATCTGGATTCTGATTTAAATAAACCAAGACAGTTTTGAGACAATAAGTTGGATATCAGATGATATTAAGGAACTATTCAAAATTAGAATTAATTTTGTTAAATATTATAATGGTAGATTGATATGTAAAAAAGCACTTATCAGTTAGAGATGAATACTAAAATATCTATAGGGGAAAAATGGTGTCTGGGGTTTGCATTAAAATGCCTCGCCCTAAAAAAAATCAAGGATTTAGATTTTAAAAGATTGACAAATGCTGGTAATTTTTATTTTTTTAATTTTTAAAGGTGGATATAGTGTAATGGAGTTCATTATACCACTAACTTAAATTTTCTATATGTTTAAGAATTTCCATAATAAAAATTAAAGTAAATAAAACCTTTATTGAGCACCTACTATGTGCTGACATGGTTGCAAGTGATGGGGATTTAGAAGTCAACCAAAGAGACAAAGATCTATATTCTTTCCATCGATCTATATGTTTGTAGATGTAAACGCATTATCTCATTAAACCTTTCCAACAACCTTCTGAAGCAGGTACTATTATCATGACTTACCCATGGTGGAAAAATTTACATAGCAAGAGGTAAAGTAATTTACCCAAAGATACACTTGTAGTAAATTTATAGAACTAAGGTCTGAGTCTAGAGATTGGTCTGTATAAAGCTTTTTAAAAGGGACCTTAGAAAAACATCTAATTCAAACTTCTCAAAGGACAAGCAAATAGAGATTGAGAGGTTACAATGTTGGCATATAAACTATAAAAAATGATTAAGGATATGTAAACTTGTTTGTGCATTTAACATACAGTAGTGACAGAGCCCCTGCTCTTAGGAAGCACACATTCTGGTAGGGGAGACCAAATGAAAAGATGAAGAAACAAATGAGCAAAATAATTCGTTTGTGTTAAATCCTATGGAGATTAAAAAAAAAAAAAAGGTGAACAATGGAGAGTGACTGGGGAGGCAAATAGAGCAAGGGAGGTCAGAGAAAGCCTCTCTGAGACCGTGAGGTTGGAGCTGACATCTGCAAGACAATAAGCAACTAGTCTCCTGACAATCTCAGGACAGCACAGTTCAGACAGAGACACAGGCAAATGCAAAGGACCTGAGGTAAAAAGGAGTTTGGTATATTTTAAGAAGCACAAAAGCAGCCAGAACATATAAAACCAAAGTAGTTACAAAGAAAACTACTGCTCACCACAAGTGTAGCTACCATCTGTCACCATACAACACTATCAAAATATCACTGACTATATTTCCTATGCTGTGACTTTTATTCCTGTGATTTATTTTTTCCAGGAACTTGAAGTCTGTATCTTCCACTCCCCTTCACCCATTTTGCCCATCCTCCCTCCCCTTTCCTCTGGCAACCATCACTTTGTTTTTTGTATTTATAGGTCTGATTCTGCTTTTTGTTTGTTTATTCATTTGTTTTGTTTTTTAGATTCCACAAGAGTGAAATCATATGATATTTGTCTTTCTCAGTCTGACTTATTTCACTTAGCATAATACCCTCTAGGTCCATCCATGTTGTTGCAAATGGCATGATCTCATCCTTTGTTATGACTATGATATTCCACTGTATATCTGGAATATTATCCACATCTTCCTTATCCATTTGTTTATTGATGGACACTTAGTTGCTTCCATATCTTGGCTATTGTAAATAATGCTGCAGTAAAAACAAAGGTGCATATATCTTTTCAAATTAGTGTTTTCATTTCTTTGGGTAAATACCCAGTAGTGGAATTATTGGATCATATGGTTTTTCTCTTTTTAATTTTTTGAGAGACCTCTGTACTATTTTCTACAGTGGCTATACCAGTTTACATTCCTACTAATAGTACACAAAGATTCCATTTTTTCCATATCCTTGCCAACACGTTATTTTTTGTCTTTCTGATTTTATCCACTCTGAGAGGTGTAAGGTGGTATCTCATTGTGGTTTTGATTTGCATTTCCCTGATGATGAGTGATGCTGAGCATCTTTTCATGTGTCTATTGGCCATCTATATGTCTTCTTTGGGAAAAAGTCTATTTAGGTTCTCTGTGCATTTTTTTTTAAGATTTATTTATTTGACAGAGCGAGAGAGAGCGTGCACAAATAGGGTAGGGGGTGCAGTGGGAGAGAGAGAAGTCTGAAGCAGACTCCCTGCTGAGTGCAGAGCCCAATGTAGGGCTCGATCCCAGGACCCTGAGATCATGACCTGAGCCGAAATCAAGAGTCAGCAGACTAACCGAACTGAGCCCCCCAGAGCCCCCCTGTGCATTTTTTATCAAATTGTTTGAAGAGTTTTAAGCAAGGAGGGTAATCTCAATTCGGTTTTGAAAAAAAAATCCCTCTAATGCTGAATGGAGAATAGCTTGCAAAAGTAGAAATAGAAGGGCATTGTTAGAAGTCTGGTAGCTCAGGCAAGATGTACAGTAGAGTGGAATTGGGAGATAGAAGAAAAGTAGATGATTAAGGATTCAATCTGCAAGTAGAATTGACAGCATTTGCTGATGGCTAGAATGTGCAGGATGAAAGAAAGGGAGGGTAAACGGTAACTCTAAGCTTTTTGTTTGAACACATGGATGGATAGTAATGACATTAACTGAGGTTAGAAAATTAAAAAGGGGGGCATCTGGGTGGCACAGCGGTTAAGCGTCTGCCTTCGGCTCAGGGCGTGATCCCAGCGTTGTGGGATCGAGCCCCATATCAGGCTCCTCCGCTATGAGCCTGCTTCTTCCTCTCCCACTCCCCCTGCTTGTGTTCCCTCTCTTGCTGGCTGTCTCTATCTCTGTCAAATAAATAAATAAAATCTTTAAAAAAATAAAAAAAAGAAAGAAAATTAAAAAGGACACAGATTGGGGCTGGAGATGGAAGAGGAATGGGGAATAATCCGGAAGCAATAAGCCTTGCATATATTAAAGGCTCAATAAATGCAAGTTCCATTCCTCTTTCAATCAGTGTTTCCTCCGTTATTATAAAAACAGCACAGCAAGAAGTTAAAGTTCTGTTTAGAAATAATGGCTATAAAGTCAATTATATCTCAATTAAAAAATGGCTATAAAAACAAATTAAAGGTAATTATAATAGGACATAGGCATATACTAAATGCAACAAGTTTAAAAAGCAGTAAACAGTATACAGTGTTAAATATGTTTACATTTTTAATATGGAGGAGAAAAGGCCTGGAAGGTTATATTCCAAAAAATCAGCATTTTTCTTGGCATTTGTCTTTGGGTCATGGGATTATGGTTGACATATACCACATAAAAATATACACATATCTAGTGAAAAATAATTTGCTAAAATGTTTACTCTTGTACTATCCTTATAACAAAAAGTTTAAAGGTTTAAAAAGTAAATAGTAACATATCAGTATGTTTATTTATTAAACACTTACTGAATGGTTGGTCACAGAAGGATAAGGTACAGTTCTTTGTGTCAGGAAATGTATACTTTAGCTTAAGTGTTAAAACCAACACAGGTGAAATAACAGCAATAAGTGCAAAACAATACTGTAACATTTTGAACTTCATATTTAAAGTGCTTGAGAAACTCTGAGCAGGGAAATCAGTGACGCCCACAGCAGTGAGCTGGAACTTAAAGGATAAATAGAACAGTCAGAGGTAAAGGGAAAGGGAAAAGACGAAATCTAACAATGAGATAAGTCAAAGCATCCAAAGAGGTCAAGCTTAGAAAAAGGCAGAATGCTATGTACATGACCAGCTTGAATTTTTAATATATATCTATCCTGCCTATGTCAGTTTCCTAATTTTATCCCTTATATACCTTTAAAAAATATGAGCTAAACACTGAATTTTTAGGCTAGGTATACTTAACTAAAGTTTGTTGCCTATGTTCACATTATTAGCGGATAAAATAGATTAATGTGTAATACACTTTTTAATATAAGAAACATGATAATGATAATTTGTTGAAGCTTTAATTTTTGGCATCTTTTATTTCAGTAATTCTTAAGCATATCTTTTTTTAAACACCTTTTACCCTCCAGTTAATACGCAGTGAATAAATTGGAGTTAATGAATTAATCATCATAAACTGAAGAATCTGGTCACTTGCACTATGTTCCTCATCCTTTAATCCCAATATATAATTAATTCAAATCAATTGTTAGCTAGTACTCAAGAATTCTTGGGTATATCTTATACAATTATTAAGAGCATCTAAGACTGACTTCAAATGTCAACATTATGGAAATACTATTAAGCTAATCTTTATCTCTGAAGAAAAACAGACAATGAGTAAAAACTTTTGTATGAGGTAGGGAAACTGCAGATAAATTTGTTTCTTTCTAACAAGGTTAACCAACTCAAAATTAGGTTCTCATAAATTCAAGAATATTATTTTGTGAACCACAAAAGTCAATGGGCTCTTTTGAAAGTTCTTTTCCACTATGTGTTAAAATTGGTGAAAAAGATTAGAAATGATAAAACATTTAATTAGTTTTTAGATGAAAAAATTATATTAATATTATTTGGTGAGTTATAAGCTCACAGAACTTAAGTTTACAAATTCATAATTTAAGCATAATGTAAATACAAGGTACTTCCCTGGAATCCCTAATTTAGAAGTTTAAAATGCTGGGCACTAAGATCCAAGATTTCAGCATTATTTTTTTAAAGAATACATGTTGAAACTTTAATGATCATATAACATGGCATACTGAAGCATTCCATAAAGACACAGGACATTTGGTCATATTAGACATATTGGTCTAAAAAGTAGGCCTTATTCAGATGACGAACAATAGTATTCTGTGGATCATAATTTGGGCAGAAATTTTATATCTACTATAAGCAAAATTAAAATATCTCTCTAAAATCAGATTTGGTTAGGGGTGCCCCACTGGCTCAGTCAGAAGACTATCTGACTCTTGATTTCAGGGTAGTGAGTTTGAGCACCATATTGGGTATAGAAATTACTTAAACAAATAAAACTTAAAAAAAAAAAAAACAGGGGCACCTGGGTGGCTCAGTCGTTAAGCATCTGCCTTTGGCTCAGGTCATGATCCCAGGGTCCTGGGATCAAGTCCTGCATTGGGTTCCCTGATCAGTGGGGAGCCTGCTTCTCCCTCTCTCACTCCCCCTGCTTGTGTTCCCTCTCTCGCTGTGTCTCTGTCAAATAAATAAAATCTTTTAAAAAAATTTTTTTAATTAAAAAAATTTTTAAACCCTTATTATTAAAACAAAATATGTCTATTATTTTTTTTCTGTTCTCTTACTTTTTTCCCCAAAATATTCTAAATTTTCTATAATGAGCACAATTTAAGTGTTTGATAGCCAGGGGAGGGAAGAGAGAAAGAAAAAATGACTATGCTGTTCTTCAGATAAATCTATCAAATGTTTCATGTGATTTCCTACACTTCTCCAAGTGTTCCCAACAAGAGATCAGTTTAGAAATCCATTTTTATTACTTCATTTTTCCAGATAAATTGCTCAATCATTTGGAATCGTTGTATTTCACTATGAGCATTTAAATTTATTTCTTCTCACAAAGTTCAATAACTATTTAAATAACACCTGTTAAAATGTACAGATTCCACTGATTTGTAATGTTTCCATTGTCAGATATTGATAATAAATAATAAATAAGACCAAATATGGTCTTATTCTTGACAATTTTTCTAGAACCAGTAACACACTGATATAATTTTTGCAGCCTTATAATATATGTTTTAGTATTTGATATTGGTATTTGGTCTTTGGAGACAGACAGATTCAAGCTTTTTGACTTAGTACCTGAAGGTCCCTGGGTAAGTCTTTTAGCCTCATCCATAAAATGGGAATGTTAAAACTTACCAAGTGCTGCTTTTTTTTTTTGAGAGAGAGAGGGAACAAGCTCGGGGGAGGGGCAGAAGGAGAGGGAGCAGCAGACTCCCTGATGAGTAGGGAACCCGATGCCAGACTCAGTCCCAGGACTCTGGGATTATGACTTGAGCTGAAGGCAGATGCTTAACCGACTGAGCCACCCAGGCATCCCCCAGGTGCTGTTCTTGAGAGAATAGAATAAACTACCTGTGAATTAAATAAAATGGAATAAGAATGCTATAAAACTTTTAGCACAGTGCCTGGAACATGATAAGCCTTCAATGTATCATAAACATGATAATCTTTTTATTCTATCCATAAGCTTTTTGCCTGGACTGCCCTTTCTATTTCCTTTATTCTAAGCTTTCATTAGCTCTTGTTTTTTATTTATTTATTTATTTATTTTAGTAATGAATATTTATTATTGAAATCCACATAGTTTATGTAGAGACTCTTCACAAGCCTGGCACGGGGAGAGGGACAGAAGGGTCACTGTTCCAGGTCGTGGGGGTTGGTGCTCCCCACATGGCCCACACTCCTTTTGGTATCTCCTGGAAGGGCTGGGGTTTGGAATTCAGCCTCCATGAAGCCATTCTAGCAGGAACTGGGATGACATACACTGCCCTCAGAAGCAGGGAAGTAACCGCTGCAGGAGCGTGTGATAGTGGCCCTCGTTCATTGTGCTGCCTAGAACACCAGTGCCTCCTCTCTGCACTGGAAGCGATTTCTGGTTCTAAGAACAGCTGTCAGCACCCTCACTTGCCCAGTAGTGGATGCAACATACCTACTTTGTGTTCACTTCCAGTCCTGCTATCGCCTTCCCGTTGTGCCCGTGGGGATTCTGTGCTCCCGGGGCTCTGTGGACCTTCTATGTGAATGGGTGTAGCCAGGAGTGGTTGGCGCTGTGCATATCTGCCCTGCTCCATTGTCCTTTCAGAATTCACTTACCGTCCGTAAGTTTATTTATTTATTTTTTTAATGATTTTTTATTATATTATGTTAGTCACCATACAGTACATCCCCGGTTTCCCATGTAAGGCTCGATGATTCATTAGTTGTGTATAACACCCAGTGCACCATGCAATACGTGCCCTCCTTACTACCCATCACCAGTCTATCCCATTCCCCCACCCCCCTCCCCTCTGAGGCCCTCAGATTGTTTCTCATAGTCCATAGTCTCTCATGTTTCATTCCCCCTTCTGATTTTTTAAATGCCACTGAGTCCTTTAAAATCTGTAGGAATTATTTCAGCTGCCCTGTCTTCAATTATTAACTCCATCCTGAACTGGTACCTAGCATAGATACTTAAGAGTATCTTTATACTAAAATTTTGGTTTTGCCTCACACACTAGATTTTAAGCCAATTGAGATAAAGAAACATATCCTATTCCTTCTATGTACCTCCTTCTTTATTCCTCATCTTCTCCAATGTACCTTCAATCATTTCCCCCTCCAATCCTTTGACAATTTGGTGACATACCAAATGTCTTCACTGTGAATTTCATCATTATTATTGGTTCATAAACACATTTATAAACACATTAAAAAGACTTTAAAAAGATACAACTAAGTAAAAAATTTAGACAGGTCTATCATATTTTAGATAAGCCATAAAAAGCAACCTTACATTTATCTTGTTTTACTGATTACATAAAAATATTTACAATCATATTGTCTAGTTGAATAATTTTGGGAACATGCTTTCAAAAGTTTAATGCAAAGATTTTGCTTGTGATTACTGACAGTGTTACTGTATCCTGGAAAGATAAGAGCCAACATTTTTAAAGTTATACAATTATTCTTAGGATGGTGTGTCCCTAAGTTCCTCCTCTTCAGGCTTCCAAATAATGTGTCATAGTATATTTGGTATGAAGTAATTCACACCAAATGCAAATTAAAAAGATCTATTTTTGAACCGATGATATGATCCAGAAATAAAAGAAAAACACATTTTTAAAAAAGAACATAGTTAACTTCACACCAAAAATGGGAAAAACATTAATGATGACCTAGAAAGGAACATCATCTGAGTTTTAATATTATTTTCTCAAATTCTACCTCATTGTTTGTGCCATTTTTGGGGACCAATTCCAAACATTAACTTTATGAGCACAGAGAAGCTATCATATGATTCTGGTGAGTACCTAACTACCAAGGTACAATTCTTCAGGACCCAGATCTTTTACAGCTCACTTTCATTTTCAGAATCTTGGAAAAACTCTTAAGAAGCAGAATCTAACCTTCTGTAAATTGATTATAAAAACTAAGTAAAGTATAATTTTTGATCCACTTAAAATGGAAAATGGGCAAATATCTGAGCTTAAAAAGAAAAAAAAATTTAAACATTGATTCCAAATACACAAGAGCCTACATCTTGGTTTCTAATATTATTCTCCACTCAAACAAGCCAAGTCTCCTCGGAAAAATGGCTGAGTTCAAGGCCGAGGGCAAGGAAGGAGTAAGATGATCCTGGATCAGCTTATTATGACACAAAGTTTAAAAAATGCCTTAAGGGGCGCCTGGGTGGCTCAGTCATTAAGCGTCTGCCTTCGGCTCAGGGCATGATCCCAGAGTCCTGGGATCAAGCCCCACATCAGGCTCCTCCTCTGGGAGCCTGCTTCTTCCTCTCCCATTCCCCCTGCTTGTGTTCCCTCTCTCACTGGCTTTCTCTCTCTGTCAAATAAATAAAAATAAATAAAAATTAAAATATTAAAATAAAAAAATTAAAAATGCCTTAAAAAATGATGGGGCCGGGTGGTCTGGGTGGCTCAGTCAGTTAAGCGTACCACTCTTGGTTTTGGCTTAGGTCATAATCTCAGGGTTGTGAGATCGAGCCCACATCGGGTTCTGCATTCAGTGGGGAGTCTGCTTGAGATTCTCTCTCTCTGCCCCTCTGCTCATTTGCAAGAGGCTCTCTCTATATATAGTAAATAAGTAAATCTTAAAAAAAGTAAAGTCTATTTAGTCAGACAAGTATAGCTACTATAGCTTTCTTTTGGATTCCATTTGCAGGGGCATATTTTTTTCTATCCCTTCTCTTTCAGTCTGTGCCTATCTTTAAAGCAAAAGTGAGTCTCTGGTAGGTAGCATTTAGTTGGGTCTTATTCTTTTTAATCCATTCAGCCAACTAAATCTTTGGATTAGAGAACTTAATCTGGCTACATTTGAAGTAATTACTGATCAGTTTGTATTTACTAATGTCATTTTGTTCCTTGTTTTCTGGATATTCTGTAATTCCGTTGTTCCTTCCTTCTTCCCTTGCTCTCTTTCTTTGTGACTTCATGTTTTTCTTTAGTGGCATGCTTGGGTTCCATTCTCTTTATCTTTCCTGTATCTACTAAAGGTTTTTGCTTGTGGTTACCATGAGGTTTGCATAAAACAATTTATAACCGTCTATTTCAAGTAGATAACAACTTACATTAGAACATATTCTAGGCTCTACATTTTTACTCCCCCCATACCCAATTTATGTGTTTTGAGGTCATAATTTACATCTTTTTTTTAATCTTATGTATCCATTAATAAGTTTTTGTAGTTATTTACTAGTTTTGTCTTTTTGTAAAAGATTTTATTTATTTATTTACTTGAGAGAGAGAGAGAGAGAGAGAGAGAGAGAGAAGGAGGAGGAGGAGAGGGAGAGGTACAAGCAGACTCTATGCTGAGCATGGAGCTTGACACGGGGCTCGATCTCATGACCCTAAGTTCATGACCTGAACTGAAATCAAGAGTCAGACGCTCAACCGAGCCACCCAGGTGGCCCATTTTTGTCTTTTAATCCCTTCATACTAGACTTTATAAGTGATTAACTCACCATATTTACATTAGATATTTTTTACAAGTGAGATATATACTTTAATATGTTTTCCTGTTATTAATTAGTACCCTTTCATTTCAGCTTAACTCCCTTTAACATTCCTTCTAAGGCCAGTCTAGTGTGATGAGCTTCTTTAGTTTTTGTCTGGAAAACTGTTTATGTCTCCTTCAATTCTGAAGGACAGCTTTGCCAGGTAGAATATTCTTGGTTGAATGTATCTTGCCACTCCCTACTGGCCCACAAAGTTTTTGCTGAGAAATCTGCTCATAGGCATGGGGGATCCCTTGTATGAACAAGTTACTTTTCTCTTCCACTTTTAAGATGCTCTCCTTGTCCTTAACTCTTGACACTCAATTATAATGTGTCTTGGTATTGGTGTCTTTGGGTTCATCTTTATTGGAACTCCATGGGCTTTGTGGACCTCGATGTCTGTTTCCTTCCCCAAGTTAGGAAAGGTTTTAACCATTATTTCTTCAAATAAGTTTTCTGCCCCTTTCTCTATCTTTTCTCCTTCTGAAATACCTAAATTGTGAATGTTGGTCTACTTGATGCTGTCATATAAGTCCTTAAAGCTATCTTCACTCTTTTTCATTCTTTTTTCTTTTTGCTCTTTTGATTGGGTGATTTCCACTGCCCTGTCCTCAAGTTCACTGATCCTTTCTTCTCCTTCATCTAGTCTGCTGTTAATCCCTCTGGTATTTTTCAGTGCAGTTACTCTACGCTTCAGCTCTGTGACTTTTATTTGGTACTTTCTTATATTTGGTTAAAATTCTGACCTTGTTCATTCATTCTTCTCCTGTGCTAAGTGACCCTCTTTATGGTAATTATTTTGAACCTTTTATCCGGTAAATCTCTTATTTCCATTTCTCCTTTTTCTGAGGTTTTATTTTGTTCTCTCGTTTGGAACATGTTTCTATCTCTTCATTTTCCTTGACTTTCTTTGTTAGTTTCTATGCATTCAATAAAACAGACATCCCTCTAATCTAGAAGAAGTGGCCTCTTATAAGAGGATGAAACTTATCATTCAATCTTACCATGGTTCTTGGTTGTCTCTTAAGCCTCTGTGACTGTCAAGCAGACTACCTTATTCTTAGTGTTTCCTGTAGTTGAGGCTGTATCAAGACCTGTCAGTGTGCTAAAGAGAAAGATCCCCAACTAGATTCAGACTGACTAAAAGCCAGGCCCTCAGGAAGCAGCTTTTAATGTATGCAAATATACATCTTTTAGCAAAAGACCTGAAGATGGGTATTTCTGTCTGCTCCTTCTGCACTGAGTCCTGGGTGGGGATGGCCAGTTACGAATTTACTTTCTTTGCTAAAGTCCTGTGGGAGCTAACGGCTTAAGCCTTCCTGGCTATGAAAGCCAGGAGATTAAAATGGTGCATTCCTTGGGCAGCAACTGCAAATATGAAATGCCAGACATGTGCACAAGTTCTTTCTAGGGGAAAACTGGTGAAGTGAAGTGGTCCAGAGAGACAACACAGAGATGACACCTGCTAGCCTCCCTAGTCTCCAGTGAGGTCCTCAGAGATATGCTAAATTAGAAACCTGACCCTAAGGCAGCAACTTTTAAAGTATGCAAATAGGACTCTTTCGGGGAAAGACTGGGAGATGGACATTTCTCTCTGTTCTCTTCATGCTGAGCCCTGGGGGATAGCCACAGTGAATTTTTGTGAACCTGTTAAGAATTCTAGTTGTTTGCTATAGTCTGGTGGGTCTCATGGACATTAGCCCCACTGGCTTTCAAAGTTAGGTGTTTTGGATGCCCATCCCTCAGGCACAAGTCTTAAAAGTTGGGGCTAGATGTTGGGTCCAAACGCTTTATGCCTCAGGGAAAAGCTGGAAGTTGTAAATTCCTTCCCAATGTCACTGTGCGAGGGGTAGGATTTATGGTAAGAGTCTGTCTTAGCCTTTCCTACTCACTTTGATGTGGGTATTTTCTTGATTGAGCAATGTGAGTTGTTCAGCTAGTTTCCAGATTTCTTTCAGAGGGAATCACTCCATGGTAGCTGTAGATTTGGTGTGTCTGTGGGAGGGACTGAGTTTAGGAGTTTGCTATGTCACTACTGACAAGGTAGGAACCCCTTACATTGTCTTAATGTATTACTTTTCTGCCAGTTATTCTGGGGCAAGAGGTGTTTGTTGTGAAGGAGAAAGAAGGAAGAACTTGAATAATCACAGTTAGCTTCATTGGGCAATTCTAGGGAATTGTGAAGAGGTATTGTCAAGAATAGAGAAATAAAAGAAAATACTACATTCTCAGAACTAACTTAAATTCTGAAGATCAACATAGAAATGAAGGGTCACCTAAAAGAGACAGAGAGGCTTTTGGCTTGAGAACACTTTTAGACTGAATTGATCAAAAATGGGAATTTGATTATTAATTGTTGGCAACATCCACTCAAACACTACCCAGGATAGAAATGGCTATTGTCACTGACTTCTAAGTTTTTGTCCCCATTAACAATATAATCTCTAATTTCAAATAGAAACAATGGGCTATGTTAGTCCAGCAGGCACTAAATATTTGACATAAAATATTCCTTAGTTTGATGCCACAACCAAAATGCTTCACATTTTGATATGGCCTCCCACAAAGATCTGACAACAAAGAGAGAATGTATTGATAATACAGATGATGCATATTTTGTTCTATGTAACCTTTTAATTTATCACTGTAAATTAATAAACTAGCATGCTGGTTTTAGTACATCGGTCTAATTAATGTGGATAATATAAGTCTGTGTCATTAAAGGTGACATCACCTCTTGTACTGCAAATTCAGATTTCTGCATCTAGAAAAATTCAGATATTAGAGTCTAAATTAAAGTAACCCAAACCACAAATGCTTCTTTGTAAGGCCATTTTAGAAAGCAAGCCAATCCTTTACCCTGGCAGTGATACTCATTCATCTACATATAGCAGAAAGTACTGCAGATAATGCAAATTGGCTTAGTCAACATCCTCCAAACTCTTTTATAGTTTCCGTCTTGTACTATAGAGCTTTGAAAGCAAAACAAACAAACAAATGCATAACAACAACAACAAAGTTTTTTATTCCTTTCCAAGGGGTGGGATCTGCATGCAATCTGACTTCCACAAGGAAACAACCTATATGAGATTTATAGCAGAAGTCACCAGTGTAAGATAGATAGGCTGCATATGAAAGGTTAGATTTCTAGGGCAACATGTAAAGGTTATATTGTCTAATACCCAACATCGTAAGTGCCAAGTGGTCAAAGGTAGAAAAAGTATGGTTTCTACTAAAACAGACCCAAGCTAGGCAATTCCTAGTACCCAAAATTGGTTCCCTGCTCACCCCTGACCCATGAAATTACACAAGCTGCCCAATATATTGTCATAAATCCTTTTAGGTATATATTAGAGAAAGTAGATGCAGTTGTCTGAAACTGAGAACCCCAACAAGTACTCTGAGAAACCTAGTATTTTTCATTACTATGGTTCTAGCATATGAATTTCAGTCCTGTCATGTTGATACTCCCTAATGACTTGACATTTAGTTGGGTACTTAAAAAATAATATGAAGCATTGTGATAGGTGATTTATAAACATTCTGATTATACGCTCTATATTCTGTAAAAGACCTCTCAGGAAAAGGACTGACAGGGAAAATCACAGTTTCTCCATGAGAGGATACGAATCTTCCTAATAAACCAATTCATGAATACACTATTCTTGTAAATATTCAGATTATGATCAATATTTTAAAAGAAAACAAAGTTTACCTTCTTCCTCTCTTCTTCAACAGTATAGTACGTCAGTCTTTCTAAAGTAGCCCAATGAATTTAAACTTACAGTTCTAACAAAAACAAATATGGCATTAAAAAAAAAGATTTCCAAGTGTTGTTCCTTTGGCTAGAAAAGTTGTTGTACCTGAAGATTGATTTCTGCTTCATAGAAGGTTAGACACGAGCAGTAATGTCGATCTGAGTCAATATCTGTCAGGACCACCACAAAAAACGTCGGCTGCTTCCTCTCTCTGGACAGCTGCCACCCACCAGGCTGACAAAACTAAATGGGATTAAAAAAAAAAATTGTCACATTTTAAAAGTATAAAGAAAATTTATTACTTATAAATTTTTGTGATATGTTAAATATCCCTCCATTGTAAAAAAGAAAAAAAAATTCCAGCTAATGTGATGTTACCTAAGCCAATATATATATTTTTTTAAGTACATATTTATAATGTACTTTCTCTAATGTACATATATATTTAATGAGGACAGCCTAGATTTTCCACAGATGCCACTCATTCTGAGACATAGATTGGCATATGTAGAAACAAATCACCATAAATGAAAAACTTGCCCCCCTTTAGAACAAATCATGAAATGAGTTGAAGATAAAGTGCTAAGTATCTATCACTGATGGAAAACAGAATTATTTTAAAATTCCTTCATTAATCTAAGTCTTCAATTCAATATAATGAAAAAGATATCTTGTTCATCAAGATAAACCACATTATAGGCTATAATGTACATTAATATATTTTAAAGAATAGAAAACATACCATGTATGCTCTTAGACCATAAAAGAACTGAACTAGTAACAGAAAAATAGCTGAAAAAATCCCAAAATACTTGGAGGTTAAACAACACACTTCTAAATAATACATGGGTCAAAGACAAAATCTCAAGAGAAATTTGAAAAATATTTCTAACTAAATGAAAATACAACTTATTAACATTTTTGAGATTCAGAAAAAGCAGTGCTGAGGGGCGCCTGGGTGGCACAGCGGTTAAGCATCTGCCTTCAGCTCAGGGCGTGATCCCGGCATTACGGGATCGAGCCCCACATCAGGTTCCTCCGCTATGAGCCTGCTTCTTCCTCTCCCACTCCCCCTGCTTGTGTTCCCTCTCTCGCTGGCTGTCTCTCTCTCTGTCAAATAAATAAATAAATAAATCTTAAAAAAAAAAAAAAAAAGAAAGAAAAAAGAAAAAGCAGTGCTGAAAGGAAAATTTATAGCACTGAATGCATATATTAAAAGAAGAGAGACCTAAAATCAATAATCAAAGCTTCTATCTTAGGAAGCTAGAAAAAGAAGAGTAAATTAAATCCAAAGAGCAGATGAAAAGAAATAATAAAAATTAGGGCAGAAACCAATGAAATTGAAAACGAAAAATCAATACAGAAAATCAACAAAACATAGCTGGTTCTTTGAAAAGATCATTAAAATCAATAAGCCTCTAACCAGTTATCTAAGGGAAAAAAAGAAAAGATACAAATTACTAATATCAGAAATGAAAGACGAGACATCACTACAGATTCCCATGGACATGAAAAAGATAATAAAGAAATACTCCAAACAACTCGATGCCTACCAATTTGACAGGATAGATGAAATGGATCAATTCCTTAAAAGACAGAATCTGATAAAACTCATACAAGAAGAAATAGACCATCTGAATAGGTCTATATCTATTAAATAAATTGAATCAATAATTAATAATCTTCCAAAATAGAAAGCATCAAGCCCAAATGGGTTCACTGGTGAATTCACTAAACATTTAATGAAGCAATTATACAATTCTCTACAATCTCTTCCAGAAGATAGAAGGCAAGGGAATACTTCCTGATTCATTCTATGAAGCCAGCATTACTCTAATAGCAAAAGCAGAAAAAAAAATCATAAGAATACTACAGATCAATTTCCCTCATGAACACAGATGCATAAACCCTCAACAAAATATTTACAAGTTGAATCCAACAATATATGAAACGAATTATAAACTACAACCAAGTAGGATTTAGTCCAGGTACACAAGGCTGATTCAACATCTGAAAGTAAATTAAAAACATTAAGAAGACAGATAAGAAAAAAATCACATGCATATCAATACATGCAGAAAAAGCATTTGAGAAAATCCAACACCCATTCATGATAAAACCCCCATCAAACTAAGAATAGAGTGGAAGTTCCTTAACTCGATAGAGAACATTTACTAAAATCCTACAACTAATGTCATACTTAATGATAAAAAGCTAGAAGCTTTCTCAAAGAAAGGAAGTCCCCTATCATCACAACTCTACAAAATCGTACTGGAAGTCCTAACTAATGCAATTAGACAAAAAAGGAAATAAAAAGTGTACAGATTGGGAAGAAAGAAATGTAACTGTCTGTTCAAAAATGACATGACTGTCTATGTAGAAAATCTGAAAGGATCAACAAAAAGGCTCTTGAAAGTAATCAATTATAGCGAGATTCCAGGATACGAGGTTCATATACAAAGGTCAACTGCCTTCTTATAAATCAACAAATGAACCAGTGCTGTTTGAAATTAAAAATACATTACCATTGAAATTAGAACATCCCTCAATTAAATACTTAGGTTAAATTTAACAAAATATGTACAAGATCTACATGAGGAAAACTATAAAACTTTAAGGGCAGTAATCAAAGAAGAACTAAAGAGAGAGAGAGATTCCATGTTCATGGATAGGAAGACACAATACTGCCAAGTATCAGTTCTTCCAGAATTGATCTATACTTCAATGCAATCCCAATCAACATCCCAGCAAGTTATTTTGTGGATAATGACAAACTGACTTTAAAGTTTACACAGAGAGGCAAAAGATCCAGAAGAGCCAACATAATACTGAAGAAAAAGAATAAAGTCAAAGAACAAGACATTATCTGACTTAAAGACTTAATAAAAAGCTAGAGTAATCAAGACAGTGTAGTATTGGTGAAAGAAGGGACATGCAGGTCGATCAAATGGAATAGAGACCAGAAATAGTATACCCAAACACAGGCAACTCTGACAAAGAAGCAAAGCAATGCAGTGGGAAAGAAATGATGCTGAAATAACCTGATATTCATATAGAAAAAAATGAATCTAGATATAGACAGACCTTACACTCTTCATAAAAATTAGCTCAAAGTGGATCATACACCTAAATGTTCAAGGCACAAAACTATAAAACTCCCAGAAGATAATATAGGAAAAAATTAAGATGACCTTTGGTTTTGGCAATAACTTTTTAGATAAAACACCAAAACAATAAACCATGGAAGAAATAATTGATAAGTGAGACTTCATTACAATTAAAAACTTCTGCTGTTGGAACACTACATCAAAAACTAAGGATATATTGTATGGTGACTAACAAAACATAATAAAAAATTTCATTAAAAAAAAAACTTTTGGGGCGCCTGGGTAGCACAGTCGTTAAAGCGTCTGCCTTCGGCTCAGGGCGTGATCCCGGCGTGCCGGGATCGAGTCCCACATCGGGCTCCTCTGCTGGGAGCCTGCTTCTTCCTCTCTCACTCCCCTGCTGTGTTCCCTCTCTCGCTGGCTGTCTCTCTGTCACATAAATAAATAAAATCTTTAAAAAAAAAACAAAAAAAAACTTTTGCTGTGTGAAAGATACCATCAACAGAATGAGAAGACAATTGGAGCACCTGGGTGGCTCAGTCAGTTAGTTAAGCATCTGCCTTCAGCTCAGGTCATGATCTCAGGGTCCTGGGATCAAGCCCCATGTTAGGCTCTCTGCTCAGCAGGGAGTCTGCTTCCCCCTCTTACTGTACCTCTGTGCTTCCCCCACCCTGTCTCAAATGAATAAATAAAATCTTAAAAAAAAAAAAAGCAATCTGAACAGCAGCCTGGACATTAAAAAAAAAGAAAAGGAGAAGACAAGCCAAGAAAGGACTGGGAAAAAAGTTTGCAAAAGACATACTAAATAATGTATAGTCATCCAAAATATACAAAGAATTCTTAAAAGTCAACAATAAGAAAATGAACAACTCAATTAAAAAATAGGAAAAACGGGGGCGCCTGGGTGGCGCAGTCGTTAAGCGTCTGCCTTCGGCTCAGGGCGTGATCCCGGCGTTATGGGATCGAGTCCCACATCAGGCTCCTCTGCTATGAGCCTGCTTCTTCCTCTCCCACTCCCCCTGCTTGTGTTCCCTCTCTCTCTGGCTGTCTCTATCTCTGTCGAATAAATAAATAAAATCTTTAAAAAAAAAAAAAATAGGAAAAAGATCTGAACAGGTACCTCACTAAAGAAGATACACAGGAAAAAAAAAAAGCATATGATAAGACATTCAACATCCTAAGTCATTACAGAATTGTAAATTAAAATAACGATGAGATATCAATACATGTTTATTACCACGGCCAAAATCCAAAAACTGGCCATGCCAAATACTGACAAGAATGTAGAACAACAGGGGTGCCTGGGTGGCTCAGTTGTTAAGCATCTGCCTTCGGCCCAGGGCATGATCCCAGGGTCCTGGGATCGAGCCCCACATCGGGCTCCCTACTCTGCTGGAAGCCTGCTTCTTCCTCTCCCACTCTCCCTGCTTGTGTTCCCTCTCTCGCTGGCTGTCTCTCTCTCTGTCAAATAAATAAATGAAATCTTAAAAAAAAAAAAAAAAAAAAAGGTAGAACAACAGGAACTCTCATTCATTGCTGGTAGGAATGCAAAATGGACAACCACTCTGGGCAGACAGCATGATAGTTTCTTTAAAAACTAAGCATATTCTTAATATACAATCCAGCAATTGTGCTCCTTGGTATTTACCTCAAAACATAAATTCACAAAACCTAATGCATGGATGTTTATAGCAGCTTTATTCATAATTGCCAAAACTTGAAAGCAACCAAAATATCTTTCAGTAGATGAATGGATAGATAAATTGTGACACATTCAAGGCAATGGAATATTATTTAGTGCTAAAAAGAAGCCATGAAAAGGCATGGAGGAACCTTATATGTATATTACTAAATGAAAGACCTCAATCCAAAAGGGTTATATATGGTATGATTCCAACTACATGACATTCCGAAAAATGCAAAACTATGGAGAGAGCAAAAAGATTAAGGGTTATCTGAAATTGAGGGCATTGCAGAGACATGAATAGGCAGAATACAGAGGATTTTCAGGTTATGGCACCTGTAGAATACTATATGCACAATATAGTATACTTCCATAATACTGTGTAATACTATATATATAATACTGTGCAATACTATAATGGTGGATACATGCTATTATACTTCTGTCAAAACCTATAGAATGTATAACACCAAGAGTGAACGCTAATGTACATTATGGACTTAGGGTGATAATGATATGTCAATCAATGTAGGTTCATCCATTGTAACAAATGTACCACTGTGGATGGGGATACTGATAGTGTGGGAGGCTGTGTGCTTTGAGAACAGGGAGCATATAGGAACTCTCAGTTCTCTCCGCTTCATTTTGCTATGAATCTAAAACTGCTTTTCTTAGTCTCCAAAAGTGTAAGGGAAGAAAAAAAGTGAAGTCCATTTTCAAAAATCTGAAGAAAACAAGATACCTTGATTATCAGTATTGTTCAAGAGAGAGAACAAAAACAGAAATGAGTTTATCAATACAGCAGCTCTCTGTGCCAGATTACCTTCTGCTCTTCTGCTCAACAACTGTGTAATCTTGAGCATTTTATTTAACCCCTCAGTGCCTCAATGTCCTCATCTGTAAAAGGCAGACTATGAGTACGCACCTGCTAGTACTCTTGGGAAGTGTACATGAGTTAACACGTGCACAGTGCTGAGAACAGCCCCTGGCATACAGTCCAGTGAGGTAAACATCACCCCCTTGGATCCAGCTTTAGTTTCTGTCATCAGATCTGTAACACTTTCTTTCTCTTTCTGTATCGTTCCTTCTAAATCTGCCCCTCCTTTCAGTGCCTCATTGCTTCCTTGACTGAGTCTAATGAGACATTAAAAAGAGAGATCCGGATAATTTCCTACATTTGGAGAGAGACATTAATCATGTTCAGAGCTTCTCTACCAGTAGAAAAATTCTACCAGACTCATTTCCACAAGCAAATGTTACAGGAATAAAGAAATAGCATGAAAAGCTTAAAAATACACTAATTAGCAAATAAGTGAAAACATATTTCTTTATGACATTTTTATTTTGAAATAGCTATTCAAGTATCATTTGTTCTGAGAACACTTCTCTGTAATTCCCAGTTATCTCCAGCACCTCCAGACCCAAAAATCAAGAAGTTCCTCTCCCGTGTTCCAAAACCATTTTTATACATTTTTATTATAATAAGTAATTATAATAGCAACAACCTTTTCTTCTTATATATCTCCCTAGAACTTATTACCTATTCTACTAATTTGGTGCAGAAAAGTTGACTTGTCATTTCTTTATGTGTATATTTGTCTTTAACAATCCATTTATCCAAGTTCTTGTGGCCATCATAGATTTTTTACTCTAGAATAGCAGCCCTCAACGTGTGGTACACAGAATCAGAGGGGTCCCAGTGGTAAGAACTATTTTCATAATAATACCAAGAATTCGTGGTTCCTTTCACTTTGTTGACATTTACATTGATGATGCTAAAGTAATGGCAGGTAAAACTGCTGGCACCTTAACAGAAATGAAAGCGGCAAGCCCCAAATTATACTTGCAGTCACTGTATTCTTCATAGCTACAGATCTGCAGTTTAAAAAAAAAAAAAGTCAAGGGCGCCTGGGTGGCTCAGTCGTTAAGCGTCTGCCTTCGGCTCAGGGCGTGATCCCGGCGTTATGGGATCGAGCCCCACATCAGGCTCCTCTGCTATGAGCCTGCTTCTTCCTCTCCCACTCCCCCTGCTTGTGTTCCCTCTCTCGCTGGCTGTCTCTCTGTCAAATAAATAAATAAAATCTTTAAAAAATTAAAAATTAAAAAATTTTTTTAAAAAGTCAGTTTCAGTTTAAAATGTCCCTGATGAAGCAATAAGTAGTTTAATTTCATTATAACTCGACCCTTGAGTATACAACTTTTTAAATAGTCTGCGTTTCAAATACTAGGTAGATATAAAGCACTTTTGCTGCGTATAGAAGTATGATAGTTGTTCAGAGAAATACTACTTGTGTTGTTTAAGTTGTGAGCTGAACTAGCTTGCCTTTTTTCCCTACCATTTTTTACTGGAAAGAATAATTGACAGACAAACATGCTTATACAGATTCACGTATATGGCAGACATTGTCTCTAAATAAATGAAGTGGGTCTGTCATTTTAAGATAAGGATCTGAGGTGTGTGTTACCAATGATAAACAAGCTTTCAAGCACAATCATGAGTCTCACAGCTTTTGCATTTCTGATGAATGTGACAGTAACATTAATGTAATATTTACAATATTGTATATTAGTATGTGTCAGTATTTGGAAGATCTGCATAACTCATTGATTCCTATTTGCAAAATAACCAATGTGTGATGTTATAAAATCATACATGGATAAAAGACCTGTTCAAAGCGCTAAGTATACCAAGAGATTTTAATGTAACAGTATGAAAAGTTCGTTGATGTGTTTATGGATTTCACATTGCATCTAATCTTTAAGAAATTACTACTTGTTGAGTTTTAGTATAGTATTCAAATAAGAGTTCCCATAATTATCTTAAAAAGCTATTAAAATACTCCTCCTTTTTCCAACTACGTATTTGTGAGACCTGATTTTCTTAGTGTACTTTAATCAAAACATCATATTTCAAGAGCTTGAATGCAGAGGCAGGTATGAGAATCCAGGTGTCTTTTAGTAAGCCAATATCAATGATATTTATAAAAATACAAAACAATACCACTCTTTTCCCAATTTCTTGTTTTGGAAAGTATAGTTATTTCTTTATAAAAATATGCTATTTAGTTATTCCTTTATAAAAAATACGCTATTTAATATGTGATGGTTTACTGTTATTTTAAATGAATAATAAATCATTCTAAACTTTCTAATTATAATTTCTTTTCTTTAAGATTTTATTTATTTATTTGATAGAGAGACAGGCAGCGAGAGAGGGAACACAAGCAAGGGGAGTGGGAGAGGAAGAAGCAGGGTTCCAGCAGAGCAGGGATCTCTATGCGGGGCTCCATCCCAGGACCCTGGGATCACGCCCTGAGCCAGAGGCAGACGCTTAACGACTGAGCCACCCAGGCGCCCCTCTAATTATAATTTCTAATACATAAATGAATAGATAAAATGACATAAACAAAACTCTTTGAGGATACTCAGTAATTTTTAAAAGTATGAAGTGTGAGACATAAAAGTGTGAGACCTGCTATTTTAGTGAACTAGGTATTAGCACGTAACTAACCTTGGCTTAAGTTACTTGAATAGCAGAAAGGTATAATCCTTGGTAGAACTAGGAAGTTTTACCAGGTTACAAGAAAACCCAGAGGTGTTTTTCAAAACCTTCTTACTCTTTCTCAACAAACTTCTTTCCAGAATTAGATACACATCATTTTCTAAAATGAGTTTCACAATCAAAAAAAAAAAGAAAAATGTCTGATCTTGGGCTATAAAATATCATGATAGAGCCTGAATCATCGAGTCCACTTGTTCAACAAACAACTCTTCTGATACAAAGAGAATCTGTTCTGTGGATTAATAACAAATAATACCATTCTCTTAGAGGTCTGTAATTCATTATTAGCTGATCATTAGGCTTGGCAAATGGCATTAAAAGCTATTGGCTATAGAATTACTATGCATTTTCACAAACCTTAAATGAAATCATTAGGTTTCCAATAAGGATTAAGCTAAATCTCTTTATGTTATTTCTAATTTTATTGAATATACTGACATCTCAATTCAAAGGTACCAGTCATAGAGTTCACAAATAACTTTCATAAGCAAGTAGGTCTATCACTTAAAGGAACGATCAAACATTTTACAGCTTAAACTAGAAAATAATTCTTACTATGTCCACTTTTCTCAAATATTTTATATATACACAGAATATAATAAAAATGTTACAGAATAACCAAATATGTCCACAGTATTACTGTGATTAATTTGAATGATCTCTCAAAAGTGAAATATTATAGAAGATTCCTTGGAGGAGTCTCACCTTGAATATTTCCAAGACCTTCATCCACATCTAAAAATTTACAACTCACCGAGATACATCTTACTGTGAGCTTTAATTTATCTCTCAAAAAAATGAAGCCTGTAGTAAAATTTCTTCTTCTAACAGAAAATAATAAATATAAAACATCCCAAAGGAGAACATGAAAGTTTGGGTAGTAAGATCTCCTTAGTTACTTAAATGGCCTCACTGTTTACATTATAAAGGGGATTCTGTTAAAATTCTGATAAGAAAAAAAGTATTAACAATAAAACTTCTGGGAAATCCCAAGGATCACTTTTCAGATTCATTAAGTACGTCAAAACTAAGCTTGATGTGACCACAGTTAAGATAGTAATGGTGAGTCATGACAGGCCTGTCAGATATATTTTACTAAATTTTGCACAAAGATGCTGTCAAGATAGTCAACGAGATACTGGTTATACATGAGATCTCTTACTTCACACATGAAATTACAGCAACAAAGGAATTATTTTATATTATGCATTTAAATAGGGGCACCTGGGTGGCTCAGTCAGTTAAGCGTCGGACTCCTGATTTCAGCTCAGGACATGATCTCAGGGCTGTGAGATCGAGCCCTCCTTCAGGCTCTGCACGGAGCACGGAGCCTGCTTAAGATTCTCTCTCCTTCTCCCACCATCCTTCCCCCTCTAAAAAAAAAAATCCATATACTTCATGGGAAATTTCAAATGAATGAAGTGAAATATTCAAATGAAAAGAATATGCAAATACTCAGAAAATAAACAATACTTCACACAATTGAGTTTACAAAAATGTTTTTTCAAAGGATTTTAAATTTCAAGAATTTTAAAGGATTTTTAAGGTTTCGATCTTCAAAGGATTTTAAATTCAAAAGAAATTTAACCTCCAGTTAAAATGCCTACTTTCCAAATTCACTGTATAAGATAAAGTAATAATAGAATTTGGGGTATGAAGACATGATCCCACTGTTTAATGAGAAGTATTCCTCATAGGATTTAGATTAAAATATAATAATGCTAGCTGGTTCACCCACTTCAAATCTTAACTGAAAGTGCGCTGAGGAAGTAATAAACAATGAGGGAGTGGACACTACAATTCTTGAACCTGAGCTCGAGTCACATTTCTGACAGGAATGTGAGAAAATGTTTAGACAGCTGGAAACAGAATAGTCACTAAAAGATAGTAAGCAAAATGATAAGCATTAAACAAACAGGATAAAATCAGGATTTTGCTCTCCCCAGTGAAGATACTGGCAAACAGGAAAAAAAATGCTATCACAGGTGCAAAACCGAAACTGTTCAGAATTGACTGTCATAACTGATTGGCCATCATTTTGTCCTCCTTTTTTAAGTCACTGAGGAAACATCTATTTAGAGTGATATCATCAATGAATATACTATATAGGTTGACAATTGTTTTCAAACATAAATGAATGTATTTGCAACACCTTCTGTTTTTGACTATTCCCTTCAACCTGACCCTCATCATTTCACACAGATCATGCTCAAACAAATTTTACAACATATCTGGGAATCGTGCATATGGGGATTCCTTTTCAGGATGTTATCTGTCTTTGTTCAGCTCCAGCTTTCTTTAAGACCTTAGCATAACCTGGAAACAAATGATACTTCAAGGTTGCAGGGTCAGACAGACATTGCTGGATTCCACACATTAATGCAAACTTTGCTTACTTGGTTGTCTCTCTAACTGCCCAAATGTATGAAGTAGATCATTTGGAAATAGGCCACGTATCCTCAAACAAAAGGTAAGTGCCAATAATTCCTCATAGTTGTTAAACACTATATATAATTGTATCCCCTAAGACTCATCTTATGAATGATGAAACCAAGGCTAGGAAATGTTAAGGTCATATATAGCCAGAATGCAACAAAGGCAGGACTAGAATTCAAGTCTCAGTACTTTCAGGAACTGTCTTTTCACTGCTGAATTATCTTTATAAACCACCTTATGGATATTATTTTATGTTAATATAATTCACAGTAGAAAAATGTGGAAAACAATGAAAATGAATTAAGTTCTTTAACATGCAAACTTTTCCTTGCAACCATTTATCTCTGAATATATATTTTTTATGAATTATGAGTCCTGTGTTTCTCTATCTTCCGGAACATGTACACAACATCATTTAGATACATAAAGTACCCTAACTTAGCTAATCCTCTATTGCTGGTTGTTGAAGGGGTTGACAATTTTTCTTAATAACTAACGTTAGGATATGCATGGTATTATATAAATTTTTCCAGGCATGTTCATTATTTTTTAGGGAAGGAGAATTGGTTTTGTAAAGTATAACCAAAATGAGCACAAAAATGTTAATTACCCTTGAACCCTTTTTAAAGGTTAAGCAATCCCAGGATTATTTTGTTGTGCTGGTTTCTTTTATAAAGAGGGTAGAAAAGAAGTGATAACAAAGAAATGTTATGCTGAACTATATCCTGACCAAAGTAGAACTGTTTGTGAAATAAATTAACAGAAACTTTGGGAAACTGACCTCTGCTACCAAGACAAGCCATGGCAGCACCAGGTGTGTATTCCACACTTTGGACAGATTATTTTTCAAGAGTTCAGAGAAAACACAGTAGTCATAAGAGTCTGGATGAGAAACCAACTTAAGAGTTGGGAAACTAATGTTTTGTTACCATAAAATAATGGATCTCACATATATGTGCCTAATTTTACTGTGCAACTTTTGATGAAGTATACTTTTAAAAAGATGATTCAAAGCAATTTGCTTTAAATGAAGCTTAATTTAAAATAGGTCACTTACACTGCTTTTAGTAAAAATTCACATTCAGATATTTTATTACTACTACACATTACATTGTCCTCATCAGTATAATAAATCTTTCACTATGTATTAAATAATATGACTGTCTGCTTGGAGAATCCAAGCAAGCTGATTTAACATTGCTGGAATTAATAAGAGTTTAGATTTAAGATTTAAGAATACATAAAATCAATAGTTTTGATGCCAGCAATAAGTAATTAGGAAAAAAAGCCTATTCATAATTAAGATTATGAATTAATGTGTTGTCAAAGCCACAGGTTGAGCTAACCTAACCTCTCAAGTTTTAAATATTTTGGCAAACCATTCTCATAAAAAGCCCTACGCATAAGGCTTTAAATATAAAATTTCAAGAAGCAAACTCCGAAGAGAAAAATGAACATTTGGAATAGCTTCTTTCAAGTTTGGAAAAAATACAACTGCATGATTTACCAATTTAAAACAATTTCAAGATGAGAAGCACAAAAGAAATGCTATTAATGATTTCTGGTTAAGCACAGCAGATGAAACAAATGTGTTTACTTCTATAACCTCCTGAAAACCCTCTAAAATTATAATAAAAAAAATACAAACAGCAAAGTAATGTGAAAGGAGATAACGGGTTTAAAATGTTAACAAGAATTCGGAAGTCGAAAACTAGTGTACACTACAAATTCCTGGAAAAGAGAATGAATGGGAGGTACCAGGTATGCATGAATGTCACCAAATTCAGAGGCAAGACCAAAATAAACAAGAAAAGGAACTCACTGGTCATAAAGACAGTTTAAGGAGATGCAGAAAATTTCAAACACTGGAGAATGAAGAAGGGATCAAAACACTGAGGAGTTTATATATCAAAGAACATTTACAAAGCAAAAGGAATATAATAAATTTTAAAATAAAGAAACAAGAACACTGTCCCAGTCGGTATCCAAAAGGGACAAAAAAATGGAAAATGAGAGGGAAGGAAATTAGATCACTGCAGGAGTTCTAATTCTTAGGTAATAGGAAATTCAAGAAGAGTACATCCAAAGGAAAAATTTACCAAAAAAAAACCCCAAAACAAAAAAACAATACATACAACCATCTCCCCCTCAAAAAGGCCCCAGAATCTTAGGACAGGACTCCATTTCCATATTCCTAGCAAAGCTAAGTAATGTTTTTTAAAACCCATTAATTTTAGCACATTATCACAAAGTTTCAATAAACAAAAGATAAAGAAAAGATCCTAAAGGGAAAGCAATAAGTAGAAAGAGAAAAAAACAGGTTCATGTATTTTACAATAGATGGAAGATCAAAATAGTAACAGGAACTTATTAATATAATTTGTCAAATTAATAGATATAACCAGAAAAGGAATAAAATCAACTCCATAATTTAAAAAATAAGACATAAATCAACATAACAGCCATTCTTACATAAATTATATAATGAGTTCCATTATCATTGATATCATTTACTAGACACACTAGCTGAAGCAGTCACACAGAAGAAAGAAATTCAAGATAAAAACAATGGAACGTAAAATTATTACTATTTCCCAATGACATGATTGTATAACCTGGAAAACTGAAAAGGGTCAATTGAAAAAAAACTACTATTATGACAATAACAGAATACAATAAGGTAACTGAATATAAAATTAATAGAGAGAGAGGACTCTCACTTTGTGCCAAGATTTACCCTGAAATACCTTAAAAAGCTGGACAAAATATATGAAATAATGGTTTGCAAGACCCTGAATATAAGGCAATGAAGGACAAAGATCACTGAAAGGAGGAAATAATGTGAGCTCTACTATTGGCCCTGCTGTCTGTCTTGAGAGACTTCATAGGCCATGGTGTAGGGGGAGGAAACAAAAGTAGAGCCGAGAGGACTCTTCTAGATGAGGAGACAGCAGAGACTCTTTGGAGATGGAACACCAGAGAGGAGGGAGCTGCACAGAGAAAGAAGGTGGGTGATCTGCAGAGTTACTCTTGAGGAGTCAGCAGGGCAGTGATCAGTGCATGTGTATAAAGAAATCACCGGAGGCTGGCAGGAGAGCCACCTGCAAAGTTTAGAAAAAACAGTGGCCGTCACTTAAGCTTGACTGGGAGAAGTGCCCATTCCCATTATCCAGACTGGAAAAATTCATAATTCTCAAGAGCTTGGATAGAGTTCACAGAAAAGTCTTGCCCCAGTAGTGGAAATAATTAGTCCTAAACTGGATCTGCTCAGAACTCACATAACAAATCATAAAAGCAAGACCTAAAAGGATCAAACTGTGTACAAGTAACTTAACTGCAGCTCAGGAGCTCAAGAGGATTTATAGGAATACAAAATATCCATCACCAAACAAGCTATAACTCATGATGTCATACATCCTATTAAACAGTAACAGGTATGAAAGAGATAGGGAAACAAAACCCATAATGAGGAGAATAATCAAACAAAACTGACCTGGAACTGACAGAGATATTAGAATGAGAAGAAAAGACACAGAGTTATTATACCTGATTCTCGTATATTGAAAAAGTTAAATGGAGACATGGAAAATCTGAGAGACTCAAAATTCTAAAGAGGAAAAATACAATGAATGAGATAAAAAATACACTGAATAGGATTCACAACATATTAAAGGTCACAGAAGGAAAGGTTAGTAAACTTGATTTGACACGAATAAAAAGAATATAAAGTGAAATACGGAGGGACTCCTGGCTGGCTTGGTTGGAAGAGCATGCAACTCTTGATCTCAAGGTCATGAGTTTGAGCCCCATGTTGGATATAGAGATTACTAAAGAAACAAAAAAGAAAGAAAGAAATACAGAGAGAAAAAAGAACCCTTCAAAATGAATGAACATCAGTGAGCTCTGGGACAACTTCAAGCAGCCTAACATATGAGTAATAAGAATCAAGGCAGTGAAGAGGAAGAACAGAAAAAATATATTTGAAAAAATAATGGCCAAAAAATAATACCAGATAAAACTATGGATCTATACAAAACAATGAAGAGCCCCAGCAGTGGTAACTACATGGGTAAATAAATACAAAACTTTTTTTTTGTATTACGTAAATCTCTTATTAACAAAATAACATTGCAGCATGGGGTTTTCAGTATATATAAAATTAAAATGGGGGCACCCAGCTGGCTCATTTGGTGGAGCATGTGACTCTTGATCTTGGGATTGTGAGTTTGAGCCCCACTTAAACGCAGAGATTACTTAAAAATAAAATCTTAAAAAAAAAAAGTAAAATGATGTCAACAATTGCACTAGTCAGGAAGGGAAAATGGAAGAGTACAGTGGTACTACATGGTTCATATATCACAGGAAAAGTGATACAGTATCACTTGAAGGTAGAGTGTGTTAAGTTAAATACACCATAAATGAAAGATGTATAAGCCCAAAAAATGACAAAAGAAGGAGTTAAATATAATAATCCAACAAAATAAATAAAACATAATAACCAAGAAAAATAATTAATCTAAAAGAAAGAAGAAAATAAAGGGGAAGAAAAGATCAATGAAATGAACATAACACAAATACCAAAATAACATATTCAAGACTAAATATACTAATAATTACATTTAATGGCAGAGATATTGTGCTTGGATAAAAAGCAAGACTCAGGGTGCCTGGGTGGCTCAGTCAGTTGAGTGTCCAACTCTTGATTTTGGCTTGAGTCATGATCTCAGGGTTGTGGGATCAACCCCTGTATTAGGTTCCATGCTCAGGGTAGAGCCGGCTGGAGAGTGTCTCCCTCTTCCGCTCCCTGCCCCTCTGCTCCTCCTCCCTACTCTCTCTCCTCCTCTCTCCTAAATCAATGAAAGAAAAAAAGAAAGAAAGAAAGAAAGAAAGAAAGAAAGAAAGAAAGAAAGAAAGAAAGAAAGAAAGAAAGAGAGAAAGAAAGAAAGAGAGAGAGAAAGAAAGAAAGAAAGAAAGAAAGAAAGAAAGAAAGAAAGAAAGATTCAACTACGTGCTACCTACAAAAAAACACTTCAATTACAAAGTTCCAAAGAAGTTAAAAGAAAAAGGACTGAGAAAACATATCTTATGCTAACATTCATCAAAATAAGGCTGGCATAGCTACATTAATATCAATGTAGATTGCAGAGCAAAGAATATTAACACAAACAAAAATGGCATTTTATGATATATGGGCCAATTCTCCAAGGGGACATAAAGTCTTAAATATTTGTGTCCCTGATAAAGATCTTCAAAATACATAAAGCAAGGAGGAGTTAAGATGGCGGAGGAGTAGGAGACACCTTTTTCAGCCGGTCCCCCGAGTCGAGCTGGATAGGTACCAGACCAGCCTAAACAACCACGGAACCAGCCTGAGACGCAGGAAGATGCATCTGGATCTCTACAAATGAACATCTCCAGCACTGAGTATTGAGGTACAAAGCGGGGAGCCATGAAACCGTGCACAGATATCGGAAGATAAACAGAAGGGGGAGGGAGCCGCCATGTTCGGGCGCCGGGAAGCGGTAGCCACTTGCACGGGAGAGCGGGTGGGGCTCGCGGTCGGCACCCGCAAAACAGCAGACTGAGACCATGAGCCGGGTGCACGCGCCACCAGGCATCTCGTGGAACACCGGAATCCCGGCGCTCACTGGATCCAGACTGAGACCGGGAGCTTCCGGAGCGCGCGCGGGGCGGTCGGCGGCTGGTGGCGTTAGAAACACAAAGGACAGAGACGCGCCGGCCCTGGAAGTGAGGGCTGGGACGCCGGGTGTGGGGCACACATCCCGGGACGCTGCAGGGTTGAGCAGCACCAACAGTAGCAGAGTTAAAGTGGCCAGATCATTAGTAGACAACGGTCCGCAATCCCTCTGTTCTGTGACAGAGGCTGAAATTCGGCCGCTGCTGCTCTGACTCTCAGAAGAGGCACAGCAAACCGCCAGGGAAAGCCGCCAGAGAACAAAAGCCTGGAAATACCGACTCAGAGAGTGCCCATCCCCATCCCACCTCGCAGGGGACGCGGAGACTCTACCCAAACAGGGTTACCTGAGTATAGGCACGGCAGGCCCCTCCCCCAGAACACAGAAGGCAGGCTGAAAAATCAAGAAGCCTACAACCCGGGGCGCCTGGGTGGCGCAGTCATTGAGCGCCTGTCTCCGGCTTAGGGCGTGATTCCGGCTTTCCGGAAAGGAGTCCCTCATCGGGCTCCTCTGCTGGGAGCCTACCTCTTCCTCTCCCACTCCCCTGCTTCTATTCCCTCTCTCGCTGGTTGGCTGCCACATAAATAAATAAATAAAGTCTTTAAAGAAGAAGCCCACATCTCTAAGATCCCTATAAAACAAGGGGCACGGCCTGGGACCCAGTCAATAATTTGGGCTCTGGACAACCCCGCAACCTCTCCTCATCAGAATGACAAGAAGGAGAAGACCCCCCCAGCAAAGAAAAGACAGCGAGTCTGTGGCCTCTGCCACAGAAATAATGGATATGGATGTAACCAAAGTATCAGAAATGGAATTCAGAGTAACGATGGTCAAAATGATGAGTAGAATTGTAAAAGTATTAACGAAAAGGTTACTGAGAATATGGAATCCCTAAGGACAGAAATGAGAACGAATCTGAGAGAAATTAAAAATTCCATGAGTCAAATGCAGGCAAAACTAGAGGCTCTGACGGCCAGGGTCACAGAAGCAGAGGAACGGGTTAATGAATTGGAGGATGGGTTAATAGAGGAAAAAACGAAAATAGAAGCTGGTCTTAAAAAAATCCACGCCCATGAATGTAGGTTACAGGAGATTACTGACTCAATGAAACGATCCAATGTTAGAATCATCGGCATTCCCGAGGGGGTGGAGAAAAACAGAGGTCTAGAAGAGATATTTGAACAAATTGTAGCTGAAAACTTCCCTAATCTAGCGAGGGAAACAAACATTCGTGTCCAAGAGGCAGAGAGGACCCCTCCCAAGCTCAACCACGACAAACCTACACCACGGTCACGTCATAGTGCATTTCACAAATATTAGATCCAAGGATACAGTATTGAAAGCGGCCAGGGCAAAGAAATTTCTCACGTAACAAGGCAAAGGCATCAGAATTACGTCAGACCTGTCTACACAGACCTGGAATGAGAGAAAGGGTTGGGGGACCATTTTTAAAGCTCTTTCAGAGAAAAACATGCAGCCAAGGATCCTTGATCCAGCAAGTCTGTCATTCAGAATTGATGGAGAAATAAAGACATTTCAGAATCGCCAGTCACTAACCAATTTCATAACCACGAAACCAGCCCTACAGGAGATATTACGGGGGGTTCTATAAAAGTAAAAAGGTCCCAAGAGAGATACAGAACAGAAAGTCACAGCCAATACAAAGACTTTACTGGCAACATGGCATCATTAAAATCATATCTCTCAGTACTCAGTCTTAATGTGAATGGCTTAAATGCTCCCATAAAAGGCCACAGGGTTGCAGATTGGATAAAAAGAAATGACCCATCCCTTTGCTGTCTACAAGAGACTCATTTCGAACCCAAAGATGCATTCAGACTGAGAGTAAGGGGATGGAGTACCATCTTTCACGCAAATGGACCTCAAAAGAAAGCTGGGGTAGCAATTCTCATATCAGATAAATTGGATTTTAAACTACAGACTATAGTTAGAGACGCAGAAGGGCACTATATTATTCTTAAGGGAAGTATTCAACAAGTGGATATGACAATTATAAATATATATGCCCCCAACAGGGGAGCAGCAAGATACACAAGCCAACTCTTAACCAGAATAAAGAGACATATAAATAGAAATACATTAATGGTAGGGGACCTCAACACTCCACTCTCAGAAATAGACAGAACACCCTGGCAAAAACTAAGCAAAGAATCAAAGGCTTTGAATGCCATACTCGACGAGTTGGACCTCATAGATATATATAGAACACTACACCCCAGAACCAAAGAATACTCATTCTATTCTAATGCCCATGGAACATTCTCAAGAATAGACCATGTTCTGGGACACAAAACAGGTCTCAACCGATACCAAAAGATTGAAATTATCCCCTGCATATTCTCAGACCACAACGCTCTGAAATTGGAACTCAACCACAAGGAAAAATTTGGAAGAAACTCAAACACTTGGAGACTAAGAACCATCCTGCTCAGGAATGACTCGATAAACCAGGAAATCAAAAATCAAATTAAACAATTTATGGAGACCAATGAGAATGAAAATACAACAGTCCAAAACCTATGGGATACTGCAAAGGCAGTCCTAAGGGGGAAATACATAGCCATCCAAGCCTCACTCAAAAGAATAGAAAAATCTAAAATGCAGTTTTTATATTCTCACCTCAAGAAGCTGGAACAGCAACAGAGGGACAGGCCTAATCCACGCACGAGGAAGCAGTTGACCAAAATTAGAGCTGAAATCAATCAAGCAGAAACCAGAAGTACAGTAGAGCAGATCAACAGGACTAGAAGCTGGTTCTTTGAGAGAATCAATAAAATTGACAGACCACTGGCAAGACTTATCCAAAAGAAAAGAGAAAGGACCCAGATTATTAAAATTATGAATGAAAAAGGAGAGGTCACGACGAACACCATTGAAATTGGAAGGATTATTAGAAATTCTTATCAACAGCTATATGCCAATAAACTAAGCAATCTGGAAGAGATGGAATCCTTCCTGGAAACCTATAAACTACCAAGATTGAAACCGGAAGAAATTGATTCCTTAAGCAGGCCAATTAATTATGAAGAAATTGAGTCAGTGATAAACAACCTTCCAAATAACAAAACTCCAGGCCCGGACGGTTTTCCTGGGGAATTCTACCAAACATTCAAAGAAGAAATAATAACTATTCTCCTAAAGCTCTTTCAAAAAATAGAAACAGAAGGAAAGCTACCAAACTCATTCTATGAGGCCAATATTACCTTGATCCCCAAACCAGGCAAAAACCCCCTCAAAAAGGAGAATTACAGACCGATCTCCCTAATGAATATGGACGCCAAAATCCTCAACAAGATACTTGCTAATAGAATCCAACAGTACATTAAAAGGATTATCCATCACGATCAAGTGGGATTCATACCTGGGATGCAAGTGTGGTTCAATATTCGCAAATCAATCAGCGTGATACATCAAATCAACAAGAAAAGACTCAGGAACCATATGATCATCTCAATCGATGCCGAAAAAGCATTTGACAAAATACAGCATCCTTTCCTGATTAAAACCCTTCAGAGTGTAGGAATAGAAGGTACATTTCTCAATCTCATAAAAGCCATCTATGAAAAGCCTACTGTAAATATTATTCTCAATGGGGAAAAGCTGGAAGCCTTTCCCTTAAGATCAGGAACTCGACAAGGATGACCACTCTCGCCACTATTATTCAACATAGTACTAGAAGTCCTTGCAACAGCAATCAGATGACAAAAAGGGATCAAAGGTATTCAAATCGGCAAAGAAGAAGTCAAAATGTCTCTCTTCGCAGATGACATGATACTCTATATGGAAAACCCAAAAGAAGCCACTCCCAAACTATTAGAAGTTATAGAGCAATTCAGTAACGTGGCGGGATACAAAATCAATGCTCAGAAATCAGTTGCATTTCTATACACGAATAAAGAGACCGAAGAAAGAGAAATGAGGGAATCCATCCCATTTACAATAGCACCAAAAACCATACGTTACCTTGGAATTAACTTAACCAGAGACGTAAAGGAGCTCTATTCTAGAAATTATAAATCACTCTTGAAAGACATTGAGGAAGACATAAAAAGATGGGAAGATATTCCATGCTCATGGATCGGAAGAATTAACATAGTTAAAATGTCCATGCTACCCAGAGCAATCTACACTTTCAATGCTATCCCGATCAAAATACCGAGGACATTTTTCAAAGAACTGGAACAAATAGCCCTTAAATTTGTATGGAACCAGAAAAGGCCCCGAATCTCCAAAGAACTGTTGAAAAGGAAAAACAAAGCTGGGGGCATCACAATGCCGGATTTCGAGCTGTACTACAAAGCTGTGATCACAAAGACAGCATGGTACTGGCACAAAAACAGACACATAGACCAATGGAACAGAACAGAGAGCCCAGAAATGGACCCTCGGCTCTTTGGACAACTAATATTTGATAAAGCAGGAAAAAACATCCGGTGGGAAAAAGACAGTCTCTTCAATAAATGGTGCTGGGAAAATTGGACAGCTACATGCAAAAAATGAAACTTGACCACTATCTCACACCATACACAAAAATAAACTCCAAATGGATGAAAGACCTCGATGTGAGACAGGAATCCATCAAAATTCTAGAGAACATAGGCAGCAACCTCTACGACATCGGCCAAAGCAACCTTTTTCATGATACATCCCCAAAGGCAAGAGAAACAAAAGATAAAATGAATTTATGCGACTTCATCAAGATTAAAAGTTTCTGCACAGCCAAGGAAACAGTCAGAAAAACTAAGAGGCAGCCCACGGAATGGGAGAATATATTTGCAAATGACATTACAGATAAAGGACTGGTATCCAAGATCTACAAAGAACTTCTCAAACTCAATACACGAGAAACAAATAAACAAGTAAAAAAATGGGCAGAAGATATGAACAGGCACTTTTCTAATGAAGACATACAAATGGCTAACAGACACATGAAAAAATGTTCAAAATCATTAGCCATCAAAGAAATTCAAATCAAAACCACACTGAGATACCACCTCACGCCAGTTAGAATGGCAAAAATAGACAAGGCAAGAGACAACAATTGTTGGAGAGGATGTGGAGAAAGGGGATCCCTCCTACATTGTTGGTGGGAATGCAAGTTGGTACAGCCACTCTGGAAAACAGTGTGGAGGTCCCTTAAAAAGTTAAAAATTGAGCTACCCTATGATCCAGCCATTGCACTACTGGGTGTTTACCCCAAAGATACAGACGTAGTGAAGAGAAGGGCCATATGCACCCCAATGTTCATAGCAGCTCTGTCCACAATAGCTAAATCGTGGAAGGAGCCGAGATGCCCTTCAACAGATGACTGGATTAAGAAGTTGTGGTCCATATATACAATGGAATATTACTCAGCTATCAGAAAGAACGAGTTCTCAACATTTGCTACAACATGGACGGCACTGGAGGAGATAATGCTAAGTGAAATAAGTCAAGCAGAGAAAGACAACTATCATATGATTTCTCTCATCTATGGAACATAGGAACTAGGATGATCGGTAGGGGAAGAAAGGGATAAAGAAAGGGGGGTTAATCGGAAGGGGGAATGAAACATGAGAGACTATGGACTATGAGAAACAAACTGAGGACCTCAGAGGGGAGGGGGGTGGGGGAATGGGATAGACCAGTGATGGGTAGTAAGGAGGGCACGTATTGCATGGTGCACTGGGTGTTATACACAACTAATGAATCATCGAGCCTTACATCGGAAACCGGGGATGTACTGTATGGTGACTAACATAATATAATAAAAAAATCATTTAAAAAAAATACATAAAACAAATCTAACAGAACTGCAATCAATCAATCAATCAATCAATCAATAAAACAAATTTCCTCGACTTTAGTCAAAGATTTCAAAATGCCTCTCTTGGATCAAAACAAACAAATGAAAAAAAAAAACAAAAAAAAGTAAGGATGTAGAAGATTTGAATAATACTATCAACGAACTTGACCTAACTGATGTTTATAGAACACTCCATACAACAACAGCAGAATACACATTCTTTTCAAGCACACTTGGAACATTTACCAACATAGAACGTATCCTGGGCCATAAAACAAGATGTGATAAATTTAAAAGGATTCAAATTATAAAAAGTATGTTCCTATACCACAAGGGAACTAAATTAGAAATCAAAAACAGATCTCTGGAAAATCTATAATACTTGGAAACTAAATAACATTTCTAAACAGCTCATGGGTCGAAGAAGAAATCGAAAGGGAAATTATAAGGTATGTGGAACTAAATGAGAATGAAAAGACCACCTTTCAGAATTTGTAGGATGCTACTAAAGTAGGACTTAAGGAGAGAGTTATAGCACTAAACACTTAAAATAGATAATAAGAAAGATCTCAATGATCTTAGCATCTATTTAAGAATTAGATTTAAAAAAAGAAAGTTAAATTCAAAGTAAAAAAGAAAAAAAGAAATGACAGGGATCAAAACAAAAATGAATGAAATAGAGAAGAGAAACAACAGAAAAAGATAATGTTCAAAAAGCTTGATAAACAAAATGAAACAAGACAAAACCAGAGAGGGAGACAAACCATAAGAGACTCTTAATCTTAGGAAACAAACTGAGGGTTGCAGGAGAGGAGAGGGGTGGGAGCATGGGGTGGCTAGGTAATGGACACTGGGGACGATATGTGTTGTGGTGAGTGCTGGGTGTCGTGTAAGACTGATGAATCACAAAACTTATCCCTGAAACAAATAATACATTATATGTTAATTTAAAAAATTAAAAATTAAAAAAAAAAACTTGATAAACTTCTAGCCAGATTTATCATAAAAAAGAGAAGACACAAATTGCCAATATTAGGAATGAGACATGACATCATTAGCGATTATAGATATTAAAAGGATTATAAGGGAATATTATGAATAACTTTTTGCAAATAAACTTGAGATGAAACAAATTCTCTGAATAATGCAAACTACCTGAGCTCACTCATGAAGAAACAGAAAACCTAAATAACTCTTGTATTTATCAAAGAAATTGCAATAGTAGTTAAAAACCTATGAAGAAAACCACAGTCCCAGATGACTTTACTCGTGAATTCTACTAAACATTTAAGGAATCAATAACAATTCTACACAAAATCTTCCAAAAATTGAAAAGGACAAAATACTTCCCAACTTCATCCTATGAGGCTAGTATTTCCCTGGTACTAAAACCTGGCAAAGATATTGAACACATGAACACGGTTGCAAAAATTCTTTTATAGGGGCGCCTAGGTGGCTCAGCCGTTAATCGTCTGCCTTCGTTAATCGTCTGCCTTCGGCTCAGGTCATGATCCCAGAGTCCTGGGATCAAGCCCTGCATCAGGCTCCCTGCTCCACGGGAAGCCTGCTTCTCCCTCTCACACTCCCCTTGCTTGTGTTCCCTCTCTCGCTGTCTCTCTCTGTCAAATAAATAAAATCTTTTTAAAAAATTATTTTATAAAATGTTTTTTAGCAAACTGAATCCAACAGTATAGTAAAAGGTTAATAATACATCATGACCAAAAGGAATTTATCCCAGGAAATAAAGGGTTTGTTTACATTTGAAAAGCAACTGATGTAATTCACCATTTAAAAACCTTTACATAAGAAAATATAACAAACTAAAAAAAGAAAAATGATATGATCATTTAAATAGAAGCAGAAAAAGCATTTGACAAAATTCAGCATCATTTGTGTTAAAAACTGTGAGTACGCTAGGAGTAAAAGTGAATTTCCTTAACACGATAAAAGCATCTACACAAAAGCTGTATCATACTTAATGCTGAAAAACTGAATGCTTTACTGCTAAGATCAAGAACAAGATAGATATGTCTACTATCACAACTTCTATTCTACACTGTACTACAGGTTCTAGCCTGAGCAATCAGGTGGAGGCAGATAGGAAGGAATGGTAGGTGTATCAACTGGAAAAGAGATAAAAGTGTCCCTATCCACTAATATGACTATCAATATAAAAAAATCTAATGGAATCTACAAAAAATGTCTAGAACTGATATGTGAGTTTAGTAACGTTATAGGATATGTGATGGACAGACAAAAAGCAATTGTATTTCTACATACCAATAATGAACAATCAAAACTAAAAATATTTACAATAGCATCAAGAATAAGAAATAGGGATAAATGTCAAAAGATATGAAAGACCTGTATACTTAACTACAAAATGTTGCTCAAAAAATAAAGAAGACCTAAATTAATAGAAAGATATACCTTTATCCCCGTTTTGGACCACTCAATATTGTTAAGATGTCAGTTCTCCAAATTACTCTATATGTTAATAAATCTATAGAGTCAATGCGATTACAATCCAAATACCAGCAGTTTGTTTGGGGAGTTTGGGTTTGGTTTTGGTAGAAATTATAAAACTGACTTTAAAATTCCAACAGAATCTCTATTTTGTTCCATTGATCTGTCTGTTGTTGTGACAGTATCATACTATCTTGATGATTACAACTTTGTAATAGCGCTTTAAGTCCAGAGTTGGGATGCCACCAGCTTTGGTTTTCTTTTTCAACATTTCCTTGGCTATCTGGGGTCTCCTCTGGTTCCATTCAAATTTTAGGATCATTTGTTCCAGCTCCATGAAAATAGTCGGTGGTATTTTGATAGGAATTACAGTGAATGTATAGATTGCTCTAGGTATCATAGATATTTTAACAGTATTTGTTCTTCTAATCCAAGAGCATGGAACATTTTTCCATTTCTTCGTGTCTTCCTCAATTTCTTTCATGAGTGTTCTGCAGTTTTCTGAGTACAGATCCTTTGCCTCTTTGGTTAGGTTTATTCCTACGTATCTTATGGCACAAAAACAGACACATAGATCGATGGAACAGAAAAGAGAACCCAGAAATGGACCATTTACTCTATGGTCAACTAATCTTTGACGAAGCAAGAAAGAATATCCAATGGAAAAAAGACAGTCTCTTCAACAAATGGTGTTGGGAAAATTGGACAACCACATGCAGAAGGATGAAACTGCACCATTTCCTTACACCATATAAAAAACAGACTCAAAATAGATGAAAGACCACAATGTGAGACAGGAATCTATCAAAATCCTAGAGGAGAACACAGGCAGCAACATCTGTGACCTCAGCCACAGCAACTTCTTGCTAGACACATCTCCAAAGGCAAGGGAAACAAAGGCAAAAACGAACTACTGGGACTGCATCAAGATAAAAAGCTTTTACACAGCAAAGCAAACAGTCCACAAGACTAAAAGACAACCCAACCAACAGAATGGGACAAGATATTTGCAAATGTCCTATCACATCAAGGGCTAGTATCCAAAATTTTTAAAGAACTTATCAAACTCAACACCCAAGGAACAAATAATCCAATCAAGAAATGGGCAGAAGACATGAACAGACATTTCTCCAAAGAAGACAGCCAAATAGCCAACAGACATGAAAAAATGCTCAACATCACTCAGCATCAGGGATATACAAATCTAAACCACAATGAGATAGCACCTCACACCAGTCAGAAAGGCTAACATTAACAAGTCAGGAAATGAGAGAGATGTTGGCAGGGATGCAGACAAAGGGGAACTTTCTTACTTTGTTGGTGGGAATGCAAGCTGGTACAGCCACTCTGGAAAACAGTATAGAGGTTCCTCAAAAAGTTGAAAATAGAGCTACCCTACGACCTAGCAATTGCACTACTGGGTATTTACCCCTAAGATATAAATGTAGTGATCTGAAGGGGAACCGGCACCCCAACATTTACAGCATCAATGTCCACAATAGCCAGACTATGGAAAGAGCCCAGATGTCCATCAACAGATGAATGGATAAAGAACATGTGGTATATACACACAATGGAATACTACTTAGCCATTAAAAAAAATGAAATCTTGCCATTTGCAATGACGTGGATGGAACTAGAGGGTATTATGCTAAGGGAATAAGTCAAATCAGAGAAAGACAATTACCATATGATCTCACTCATATGTGGAATTTAAGAAACAAAACAGAGGATCATGGGGGAAGAGAGGGAAAAATGAAAGAAGACAAATCAGAGAGGGAGATAAACCATGAGAGACTCTTAATCATATGAAACAAACTGAGGGTTGTTGGAGGGGCCAAGGGTGGAGAGATGGGGTAACTGGGTGATGGACATTAAGGAGGGCACGTGATGTAACGAGCACTGAATATTATATAGACTGATGAACCACTGACTTCTACCTCTGAAACTAATAATATACTATATATTAATTAATTGAATTTAAATTTTAAAAAAGAAAAATGAATAAATAAAATGAGACACCTAGAAAAAAAATTCCAGTGGAAATGTAAAGGACCTAGAATAGCCAAAACAACTTTCAAAAAGACAGAATTGGAGAACTAACACTACCTAATGTCAAGAACTGTGATAAAGCCCCCCCAAAAAAGCATGATATTAAAGACAGGCAAATAAATCAACGGAACAAAATAGTCCAGAAGTAAACCCACACATATCAGGACAACTGATCTCCTGCCATTAATGGGACATTTTAACACTTGCTCAGAGAAAGTGTAACTGTTTTATGTGTTCTAAAAGCAAAGAGTAATAAAATGAGGCAAAATGTTAATGGAGAAGATCCCTAAGCAGATGTTTCCTTGCATATTGGGTTCCCTGATCTATTGCTGCTTGCAAGTCATCTCCTATTGCCACCTCGGCAACACCCACACTAGTAAATTTTACTTTGCATAGATTCATATAGGATTAAGTTTTTCTTTAAGTGATTTAAAGGATAAATCATAGGCAACTGAGTTATCTGCTTACAATTCACCCTCTCTAATCCCGAGATACCCGCCCTGAGGAATGAATCACTGTGGGTGTAGAACTTCTGGGTAGTTCATCTTATTTGGACCCTTCCATTCAAAGGAGAAAAGAGTCCTTTTTGTTTGAATACAAGGTCCAGCCATCTGACCAGTGGTCCTACACAATACTGATCTGACCATTTCAGCCAATTCCAGAGCTATGTCTTTAGAAGTACTATTTTCTTATCTCCTCTCCATTTTTTATTATTACGGCTCTAGCATTGTGACTTAAGATTCTAGAATAAAACGGACCTGTGTTCAAATCTCAGCACTGCCTTTTATTTAGCTGTGTGGGTTCCCAAAACCATTTTCAAATCTTTAAAATCTTTACTTATGTGGCCTTTGTAAAAACTACTTTATGCACCTAAAATGTTAAAACTTACCCAGCAAAGAGTAAACATTCACTAAATAGTTGTTACTATTATCATTATCACTACTATTATTACCTATCCACCACCAGTTTCTCCCTTCAAAATATTTTCAACTTGATTCTTCTCTGCCTTTAGGTTCTAAGCAATTCATAGCATTGTTCCTTCAAGATGCCAATGGACAAAAATTCATACTACTTTTAAAGTTTTAAAATAAACACTTAATGAATTTGTTTTTGTTGTTAAAAATCCAAACAATACAGGGGCGCCTCAGTGGCTCATTCAGTTAAGCATCTGACTTTGGCTCGGTTCGTGATCTCAGGGTCCTGGGATAGAGCCCCGTCTCAGGCTCCATGCTCCACACTCAGCCAGAAGTCTGCTTGTCCCTCTGCCCTCCCCCCCTCCACCCCTCGTGCTGTCTGTCTGCTAAATAAATAAAATCTTTAAAAAAAAAATCCAAACAATAAAAATGTTTGTAGAGAAAATGTTCAAATTCTTGCTACCCAAACCAGTGATATGGACAGACTACCCTTCACCTCCAGCCATATTACTCATTATTCATACAGAAGTCCCCTCTTATCCTCAGGGCACATGTTGGAAGAGTCCTAGTCAATTCCCCAAACCACAGAGTACCAAACCCTAGGTATACTGTTTTATACTATAGGATAAACATAGGCATTTATCTTAGCCTCTAAGGTAGACCTTACTAAACTATAGTTACTAAAGTTGAAATTTTACAAACAGCTTCTAAGAAAAGATGAATCATATCATCAAGGCTTTGTATGTATTTTATGGGAAATACGATTCTAGGCAGTACTGAAAGTTGACATTTCAAAACTCTTTAGGCCCAACAAATCTGCTCACTTATAGAAACTCATTGCCCTATAAGAGTCAGAAATATTCAGGTATAATGGCCCAAGGAAACAATAATAGATAGACTTTCCATTGAAAAAGAAAAGTAACAAATAAGAATTCCTTGGTTTTTTAAAATAAATTCAAAATGCAGTGCTTAAACAGAGGAAATAAGGTGAGTTCTGTTTCAATTCTTCTTCCTTTCCGGTTTATAAACATTGTTTATAAACACTGGAATTTCACTAATTTCCTGGATAACAAATGGAAGGAATGCTCTCATTTGGGGCTTTTCCACTTATAATTCCATTATCATGATCTCAAAAAACAAACACCCAGGGGAATCTTGATTTCAACTGACTCCTTCAAAAGACGTATACATAATATGGCTAATATTACATGAAACTTAAACTTAAGAAATTACACCACGTGTGAAACATTCATTTGCACTATTACCCTTTCAAGTGCTTCATAACAGCCCAAGGAAGATAAACTTGAGAATTACTGGTTTTCTTCTTAAAGAAAACAATTCAAGGGCCTGCTATCCCCTAACACAGCCTCATCTAAAGAACAAAAAGAAATGCAAGATGCCAGGGGCATTATTTTTAAGGGAAAGCTTAACAAAACAAAAGGAAAAAGCAGACACGACCTACCCAAGGAAAAATGATTTACTTACTAGCAGGTCTGAACAGGGGAAACTGCCCGACTTGGAAACCTTTAATAAAATAAAATTACCTACTGTATATGAAGCTCAGTATAATAAAAACTGGCTTCAAAATGAAGTACATGCAAAAAAGTCTCAACAAAACATTAGCAAATGGATTCCTGCAGTATATTAGAATACTAACCCAGAACAGAGGAGTTTATCCAGGCAACTTAAGGCTAGTTCAATATTCAAAAACAAATCAATATTATCTATCACGTAAGAAAAATCACAACATACCATCAATAGAACAGAAAAAGCATTAATGAAAATTTCAATACCCATCAGGATAAACGTTTTCTGCAACTTAATAATAGAACGGTACTTCTTCAACCAGATAAAGAATATGTGTAATAAACCTATAGCTATCATAGTAAATGGTGAAAGATGGGACATTTTCCACTTATGAACAGGAATAACACAAGAATATCTACATTCACCATTCTGACAAGAAAAGATATATATAGAAAGAAGGAGCAAAACTGTCCCAATTTGCAGATGACAACAATGTCTATGTAAAAAATACCAGAGAATCTACAAAAAAACACTTTTAGAACTAATATGAATACAATTGCAGGTTACAGGATCAACACACAAAAATCACTTAAATTTTTATATACTAGCAATAAACAATATGAAACAAAAAGTTTTTAAGTACCATTTATAAGAGCTCCAATAAAATGGAAATACCTAGGCATAAACCTAACAAATCATGGCATAGATGAAAGAAATCAAAGAATACCCACATATTAAAGGTGTCAATTTTCAGTAAAATGATCTATGGATTTAATGCAATATCAATCAAAATGCCCAGCAGGGCTTTTTTTTTTTTTTTTTTTTTTTGAGACATAGGTAAATTCATTCTTAAATATTATGTGGTAGGACAAAAGTACCAGAGTAGCAAAAAGAATTTTTGCAAAAGAAAATTAAGTTATAGGAATCACACTACTGAGTTTTATGACTTATTATAAAGTTATAGTAATAAAGACAGTATTATACCAGCTAAGAAATAAAAATAAAAATACTAGAGAGAGCAATGGAACAGAACAGACAGTCCAGAAATAGACTCATACAAATATGGCCATCTGATCTCTGACAAAGGTGCAAAAACAGTTCAACTAAGAAAGGGTAGTCTTTTTTCAACAAGTGATGTTGGGACAACAGGTCATCTATGTTCATGCAAAAAGAAAAATTAACCTCAAACTAAACCTCTTATCTTATACAAAGATTAACTCCGAATGGATCATAGATCTAAATATAAAACACAAAACCGTAAACCTTTTAGAAGAAAAGGTAAGAGAAAATCTTTATAACCTGGGGTTAGGCGGAAAAGTTCCTAACACCAAAAGCAAGAACCATTAAAAAATTAATAAATCAGACTACATCAAACTTTAAAACTTTGTGTCTAAGAAAAATACTGTTAAAATGAAAAGTCAAGTCTCAAGAATATATAAAGAACTCTGAAAACTCAACAGTAAAAAACAACCCCATTAGAAGATGGGCAAAAATTTTAGTAGATATTTCTCCGAAGAAGAATGGCCAGAACACATGAGAAGATGCTCAACATCATTAGTTAGTCATTAGGGAAATGCAAATAAAATACATGAGATAGCACTTCACACACATTAGGATGGGTATAATCAAAAAGTGCTGATGCGGAGAAATTGGAACCCTCATACCCTTGCTGGTGGGAATGTAAAATAAAGAGGTCTCTTTTGTAAAACAGTCTGGCAGTTCAGCACAAGGTTAAACATAGAGCTACCATATGACCCAGTAATTCCACCACGAAGTATATACTCAAGAGAAATGGAAACGTGTGCCACACAAAAACCTGTACATGAATGTTCACAGCACATTATTCAGAACAGCCCCAAACTGAAAACAACCCAAATGCCCTTCAGTAGGTGAATGGACAAACTATGGTATATCCATACTGCAATACTGAGTAAAACAGGGAACAAACTGTTGATAATGGCAACGACTTGGATGAATCTCAAATATATCATGCTACTTGAAAGAACCCAGGACCTAAAGGGTATATACTGTATGACTCCACTTATAAGGCATTCTTGAAAAGATAAAGCCACAATAATGAAAAACTTGTCAGTTTTTGTTGTCAAGGGTTACAAGTGGTAGGAATGTGACAATAAAGGGGTACCGTGAAGAGTGATAGAACTGTCCTGTATCCTGATGGTGGTTACTCAGATCTAAACATGTGTTAAAATACATAGATCTCTATGCTAAACAAATAAAAAGGTCAACTTAACCATATAATAACTTAAAAAATAAAAAATTTTCAAAGAATAATAGACAAAATTCTATTAATCCCAGCAGCTTCCTATGAGAAGTAAAACAAACAAACAAACAAACAAAAAACCCTTAGCCAAATTGGGAGCGTTTAGAGCCAAACAGACAGGATTCTTTTTCCAGGGGTCTCTGATTACTTAGAAAAAAAAAAGGCAGGCATTGAGTGTGCCACAATTTATATTCCCTAGAAACAGACCCTGAAGTAAGAATTTCAGTGCAATTAGTTTATTTGGGAGATAATCCCAGGAAACTGTGGTAGAGGAGCAGAGAAGAGAAGGCAGCCGCGGCGTCCATTAATGAGCAGTCTACAGCTTGGGCGACAGGACCGCGACCATGCTGCGGAATTCTGAGAGACGGTCTAGGCCATGCATTAGGGTCATCTCACTCAAAGGGCAAGGGAGCTAGAGGCTTTTCTCTCCCTTTCTGTAAGTCATCAACTGAAGGCTGCTCCTGAGGTGGCAGCATGAATATCCTAGAACTTTTGGCCTGCCCATGCACAGAGGCAGAGCAGGCTCCTGGGGATAAAGAACGCCCTCAAGCTAAAAATCAGCGATGCTGGCAATCAGACGTTGAGACAATGTACGCAGAAATGGAAGGTGCTGAGGAAAAACGCGCAGGAGGCTGACAACATTTGCTCCAGATGGGTAAACATATGTAGTTGGATATTAACAGAATTGTCTCTGAAACAAAACCCAAGAAACTGCCTCTGGAGGTTCAGAATAGAAAAGACATTTCACTTCTTATTCTTTTTGAATTTTTCACCATGAACATAAATATTACCTGTTCGAGGCTACTGCAATCATTCAGGAGAAAGATGATGGCAGCTACAATTGTGCTTATGGTACCGGGGATGGTGAAAAATTAACGAATTATTTTAAAAGTGCAGTTAATGGAATGAATGTCATATGTGAGGGAAAAATGAGAACCTAGAATGAGATTTAGGTTTGGGGTCTGAGCAACTGCAGTATTTAAAATGGGCTCAACAATATACCTTTGTCACAGGGTTGTTATGAATATGACAGTGGGTTAGAACAGGGCCTACCATGTAGTAAGTATCCAATAAAAGTTACATTAAAAAAAAATAAAGTGGGCTCTTACATATACTGAGTTATATTTCTGTTTCCTATATTCCTTATGAAACTGAAATAAGATTATTTTAATTATAAATTATTAAAATTAATTTTTAAATTCCTTATTAAATTGAAATTAAGAGACAGCAATTTCTTTTACAAATGACTTGCAGTGAAAATTAGGGAAGAAGAAACCAACAACCAAAAGCAATATGTGGATCTTGTCTGGATGTTGATTCAAGCAAACCAGCTGCAAAAAGACAGCAAAAAAGCAATACACACACATAAGTGAAGAAACATAAAGACTGTTGGATATTTGGGGATATTAAGGAATTACTATTAAATTTTTTAGGTATGATAATGACATTGAGATTGTGTTAATAAACAAAAAGAGGTCTTCTCTTTTAGAAAGGCAGACTGAAATATTTATGAATGAAATGATACTAAGCTGAATGATATGCAATTATTTTGTAGGTCAAAATGGATGGATATATACAATTTTATATGGTCCAATTAATATAGTATCTGTGTTTTGTTTTGTTTTGGAAAAGCATGAGGCTGGTGAGGGGACAGGGATTCCAGGTGAAAAAAGAATGACCACTATAATGGTTGTTTTAGAGGAATGATTAGTATATGGGAGTTCACTGTTCTCTATTTTGATGTGTTAATTTGTCTATATTTTGAATGATAAAAAACTGAGGACAAAACCCCACCTTATATAACTGTGCCTTGCCCAATGCTTATTAGCACTCAATATGACAGAATAAGTATGAAAAACATAGACGTTGAAATGATGCCTAAATTAATATTCTTAGAAAGGTGCATCTGTAAGAAATGATGGGCTAACAAAAACACCATGTAATTGACAACCTAGAGGGGGACTAAAAACAAAATACACAAACTAGTAAGATTAGCCAAGGAAGATAAAACAGAAAAACAAAAATTAGAAAGAAAATGTTCTTTAAATGTTATCAAACTCTCAAATGTGACTTACTACGACAGACTCTTCATTTCTGCAAATTTTACTCAAAGTTTATGACAGTTATATATTCCTCACATTACAATTCCTTTTACCTACTTTTAATTAGTATTTTATATGATTTCATTTAGACTAATTAAAAACCATTTGCTCTGAATTGTATTACCTATCTCTGTTTATTAGATATGGATGTAGGTATAAACCCCATAAAGGTTATAGAAAAATTTAAATACATTAAGTTCTCTAGAGTCTTTTTTTATATCACACACACAGTTATAAACCCATCTGAAAGAGATTTCCTGCTTACACATACTTATACATATATTTTTTTAAGTTTTTATTTATTTAAGTAATCTCTACACCCAATGTGGGGCTGGAACTCATGACTCCGAGTTCAAGAATCATATACTCCACCAACTGAGCCAGCCAGGTGCCCCTATACATATATTTTAAATACAGTTTGCTAACTATGCCAATGTGAGTAAGAACAGACTCATTCCGCCTTAGATATCTCTGGAAAAGTTTAATGGCATAATAAGTTTAAAAGTTACAAAAACATATATTAATGTTTCTTTAATATTATGAAAAACCTTTTAATAATTACAGCTGTCAAAAAAAATGAAATTATATCCTAGAGAATAAGAGCTCTTTACTAGACATATTAAATCAGAAACTAGATGGCAATTTATCAGATATACTGAAAAACAGATTCCTAAAGAAGGCTAAACTTGCTAATCTCATAGCCTTTGGCACCAGATAGTAAGGAACTGAATCCTGAGTCTGGCCCTAATTTAGGGTATGATTTTGGTGAATTTCTCTGAACCTCAGTTTTTCTTGAACATAAAATACCTCACATTTTGCTGATAAGATTAAGTGATATAATGCACTGTTAATTATTTAGCATGGTATCTGGGTCCTAGTAAATGACTAATCAACCCTGTGATGGAATCTGTGGCCTGTCACAAGCTGATGATCAGATATACTAGCAACCGATATCACGTTCATCATTACTGCTATTGCTATTAGTATAAAAGGGAACAGTAGATGACTGAAGACTGGAACAGAGTAAACCTGTCACCTAAAGGGTGGGATAAAAGAGGAAAGAGAAGGCCAGTGCTGGGGGTAAGATGCAGATATTACATGTCAGTAACTTCTATAAGCAACAGGAGCAGTGATGCTAACTCTGAGGCTAATGGTATTTGATTCAATCCGTTTACTGAACAACTACTTTGTGCCAAGCACTGGAACGATAATAAAAAAGATAAAATCCATGCAGGAGTTCACTTTCTAGTGTTTCTGGTGATTCTGATGATGCGCTATTACTTAAACATAAAGTAACTCAAGAGAACATCTGACCCTAAATATGTATGTAGTAGCTGTCCCCCTTGCGGACCCAGTCAAAAAGGCTAGAAACAGTTACATCCCTTAAGGACTGGTACCATAAAGTGTGCAAAGGGGTGACACTTCAAACTATAGTGGTCTCTGATACAGCAGCCACCAAATATTAGGGACATAACCCTCACAGAAACACCTGTAATGAAATTCTTTGGCAGCCAAGGATCAAATAAAAGTATTTTCCCAAGCATCAATTCAATCCATGGCTGAGATTTCCATGACAAAAACAAACCAAATTTTACTGTAAATGGTGACTGACTGGAACACCGCACAAAAGCTATCATTCTTCAAAACACAGGATACAGTATAACGTGTGATTTGGAAATAAACCAAAACAGACATCTAAAGAAACTGATGAAATAGGAGTCAAGCAATTCAAAATCTGTTAGTTTTAGTTCTCATGAGCTTTATAAAAATATGTTTGGTATGAAATGCTAACACTGTTTTTGATAAGACCTGTATAAACAAGATGAGTATTATTTACCAAAACAGAAAAACAATGTTTTAGCCTGATATGGGCAGTTGGCTAGCTTTAAATTCTATCATCTATCAGTCACCAACAATATTTACTGCTTGTTTACTTAATGCAGCCTTTCTGAGAAAGGCCTTGCAGAATATTCACTGGCTGCTAAATATTATTGTTAGAAGCAGCAACCAGAGATGGTTATCTGTTTAAGCTGTTTATCTTCGTCCTTTAAAAAAAAAATTACAGCAAACAGAACAAAATGTTCTACTGCAAAAGCTCAGTCCAAATGTATCTGGATAATAGCAAATAGTGTTTCTTCAGGACCTCAGAAGTAACAATCTCTGAAAAGCAGCCTGGAGGGGAAAACCTTCTTTCCAATGATTACATTATCAAAAAAATTAAACATATAAAGAGAATATTTTTCTCTTGAAAAAGCAACATCTCAATCAGTATCCATAGAAGAGAGCTTGACCACAACACCACAAAAGTATGCCTAGTCCCAACCATCATGACCAATAAAAATGAAGATTTAATAGCAAGGGCAGACCTACACAACAAACAAAAAAGATAAAGAAGAAATGGCTAGGGGTGCCTGGATGCCTCAGCTTTATAAGCGGTTAAGTGACTGCCTTTGGCTCAGGTCATGATCTGGAAGTGCGTCTCCCTCTCCCTCTGCCCCTCATGTGCTCCCTCTCACAAATAAACAAAATCTTAAAAAAAAAAAAAAAAAGAAGGGGGCACCTTGGTGGCTCAATCAGTTAAGCGTCTGCCTTCAGCTCAAGTCATGATCTCAGAGTTCTGGAATCGAGCCCTGCATCAGGCTCCCTGCTCAGCGGGGAGTCTGCTTCTCCCTCTCTCTCTGCCACTCCTCACCCCCTACTTGTGTTCTCTTTCTCTCTCTCTCTCAAATAAATAAATAAATAAAATCTAAAAAAAAAAAAAAAAAGCTACAGTAATTAAAGGAGGATGGTATTAGCCAAGACGGACAAATACCCAATGGAATAGAATAGACAATGTCCAGAAATATGTGCATACATATATGAACACTTGATTTTTACAAAGGCAATTCTACAGAAAAAGAATATTATCTCCAAAAATGGCACTGGAACAACTGGATATCCCTGTCCACAAAAATAACTCCTGAGCCACAGTTTGTACAATATACAAAAATTAACTTAAAATGGGTCACAGAGGGCACCTGGATGGTTCTGTCAGTTAAGTGTGTCTGCCTTCGGCTCAGGTCATGATACCAGGGTCCTGGGATTGAGTCCCACATCGAGCTCCCTGCTGAACGGGGGAGTCTGCTTTTCCCTCTTCCTCTGCCCCTCTCCCCTGCTCCTGCTCTCTCACTCTTTCTCTCAAATAAATAAATGAATAATCTTTTTTAAAGAATGGATCACAGAACTAAATGGAAAGGATACTATAAAACTACTAGAAGAAAACATATAAGAAAATCTTTGTTGACCTCAGGTTAGGCAAAGCTTAGACATGATGCCAAAAAACACAAAAGAAAAAATTTATAAAGCAGACTTCACCAAAACAAAAAACTCTGCACTTCAGAAGACACTGTCCTGAAAACAAAAACATAATCTACAGAATGGGAAAAGCAAATACACAAACAGGGGCACTTAGGTGACTCAGTCAGTTAAGTGTCTGCCCAGGGTCTTGGAACCGAGCCCACGTCAGGCTCCCTGCTCAGCAGGGAGTCTGCTTGTCCCTCTCCCTCGGCCCCTACCCCTGCGCTTGGGCTCTCTCTCTCACTCTCTCTCAAATAAAATAAAATCTTTAAAATATATATATATACATAAAGCATATTCACAAAACATATACATGTGTAGAGAATATATGAAGAATTTTTCTTTTAATTCAATAATAAGGAAACTCAATTTAAAAAATGGGTAAACCTTTGAATAGGCATTTTACCAAAAAACACATTTCAGATGACAACCACAGTAAGAAACTAATACACCCTTATAGAATGGCTAAAATTAAAAAGACTGAATCTACTAAGTGTTGTCCAAGATGAAGAAGGGCTGGAAGTCTTATGCACTGCTTAGAAGAATGTAAATTGGTCAGTTTGGAAAACAGTCTAATAGCTTTCTTAAAAAGTTAAACATACACCTAACATATGATCCACTCATTTAACTTTTAGGAATTTACGCAAGAGAAAGAAATTATATATAAACAGAGAGAGTTTCCATGAATGTTCTTAGCAGCATTACTTACAATAGCCAACAACTCGAAATAACCAAATGTCCATTAACAGGTGAATGGATAAAATTGTGGTACGTACATACAATGAAATATTACGACTCAGCAATACAAAGACACAATTTATTGATACACGCAACAACAAATACCTATCTCAAAATGATAATGCTGAGTGAAAGGAGCTAAATCAAAAAATGCTGCATGATTTTACTTATATTAAATATTCTAGAAAGTACAAACTAATCTATAGTGACAGAAAGTCAGAATGTAAGGGAAAAAGCAAACTTGGTTAATGATACATATACATTCATTTTCTTGATTGTGTTAAAGATTTCATGGAAGTACACGTATGTCACCCAAAGTGTGTATTTTCAATATACGTGCTTTACTGTACCTCAATGAAAAACACATGTAAATAAATAATTACAGAACTCTGAGAACTTAAAATATTTGATCCTCTTAAACAGTGAAATTAAATAGCCACATGACTTTGTATATATTAAATACCTAATTTTAATGACTTCCCTAATTAAATTTTAATCCAAACTCTATCAAAATCATTATACTATCTTCTTTTGAAAAGTAATGAGCTAGCTGATCTATTTTCTGTTCATCTGAAAATTTTAACCATAAATCTTTTAAGAAATCAAGCTACAAAAAATTTTTAGGAAAAAAAATGTACTTACAAGATTAAGGCCCTTAAAAGCAAAACTGTAATTTACTCATCTATTAATCATCAGAGCCTAGGACACTACCTGGAACAGAGTAAACTGTTTATTCAATTAATGAATTAATATGCTCAAATCACTTTATGACCCTGCTCCTTCTCAATAACTCACTGGCAAGGTCTAATATTAAGGCTCATTATAAACAGAAAGAAATGAATCTTACTATACACTGAATAGATAAGACAGCCATGTTAATATTAATTCAAATAAATTTTAAATACTAAGATTATACATTGTTTATAGAACATATCTTAAGATTAAAAGAAGTGGAAAGATACTTTGAACTTAACGGGTTTATTGTTGTCAGTGTTATTGGTTACTGTGTTTCTGAAACTATTTTGTGTTTACTGTATGTTAATATAAACAATAAACCGATGTTAAGAACCAAAAAAAAAAAAAAAAAGACTCATTATAATATGTAATTACTCCACTGCTAAAACCTCAAACTCGGAACTTTTCCTTTTCTCAGTCCCCACTTTCTCATCTTCTCACAATCTATTACATTCCCAAAAACTATAAAAGCCACTTCATAATATCTCTTCGTCTCACAGACCTACTACTCATCCTAGATCCCAAAGTAACAAGGTCATTGAATAGAAGAAACCAAATTCAGTTGCCCAATACTCAGACTTCCTTATTTTTGCTTGTTCCTTATTCCTAAACAACCCATGTGCTAATAAAGTTACACTGTTTTCAAACATACCTGGGACTTCCTTGATTCTGTATCTTTCAAAGTGTTCCTTCTTTGAATGCCTGCCTCATCCTCCAACTGTTCATCAAAGTACTACAAATCTTTCAAACCTTAGCTCCCTTTCACTTCCTCTATAAATACATCCCTGATTTATTTTAAATAACTTTACTCTACTGTCTCCATGGAAGACAAGAGTAATTTATCTATATGTCTTATAACCGAATATTATGTATACAGAGGGCAGTCAGGTACCCAAGAAGCCTGTAAGTAAGAGAAATAAGATTGTTTTTTACGTTAAATTTTAAAGAATCAATACATTTTAATAGAATAAAGTCACCTTTTAAAGAGATTCTGGTCCACAGGTCAGGCCAAGATCCAACTAATGGCATTTTGATTTATTTAAAAACATAATCTCAAAAGAATTGTATTAACTAGAAAGGAAGTAGGGGAAAATATGAAACACATAAACACTCAAATAAAAACTTATTGAGTATACCAATGTTCACAGAAGTATTATTCACAATAGCCAAAAATTAGAAACAACCAAAATGTCTATCAACAGATGAATAGATAAACAAAATGTAGTATATACATATAATGGAATATTGTCCAGCTTTCGAAAAGGACAAAAATCTGATACATGATGTAACATGGATGAACTTTGAAGACATTATGTTAAGTGAAACAAACCAGACACAAAAGGACAAATATCGCATGATTCCACTTACATGAGATATCTAGAAAAATAAAATTCATAGAGACAGAAAGTAGAAAAGTGATTACCAGGGGCTGGGGGAAGGGGAGAATGAAGAGTTAGTATTTAATGGGTACAGAGTTTCTGTAAGGGATGATGACAAAGTTGTAGAAATGGATGGTAGCAACGGCTGCACAGCAATGTGACTACATTTAAGGGCCATTGAACTGTATACCTACAAATGGATAGAATGGTAAGTTTTATGTTATACATATTTTGCCACAATTACGTATATATAAACTTGGTGAAAGAAGAACTGACAGGTCTCATTCAAACACTAACTCAACTAGAAGAGACCATGTCCACCTAATAGATGCAAATTTACTATGAAAAATAAACACAAACTATCAGAAGCTGGCATAATTAAATAATGCAAAGATAATTTCCTACTTCCTAAGTCCCAAGTATTGGGCAGATGTGCTAAATTATTCACCTCCTTTTTTCTCCCCACTTCTTGAATTACCAGCTCCGGAAGCTATGAAAAAGGAGCTTCAATTATAAAGAAACCTAACTCTTACAGTATTGCAGTTCCCCTGCAGGAAAATGCAAGAAAGTGGTATCTGAGAAATAATTACTAACAACTTCATCCAGTGCTCAGCTGGAAAAAATAAAATCAATTTCTTCCCACTTTGAAAAAAACCAGCTGCTTTTTTTCCCCAGCTGCTTTAGATATAAGATTTAGTTTTATATGATCTCTGAACTATACAGATTTATCAAATCTCATAAGATCACTTTGGCAATACAAGATATTTGTCTTATTCTAACTTTAGAATACAATTCTCACATATGTGGTAGTACTACATATAATCAACATACTCCTCTAGTGTTATTTTTTTTAGCATTTTATTTATTATTTATTTATTTATTTGTCAGAGAGCACGAGCACAAGCAGGGGGAGCAGCAGGCAGAGGGAGAAGCAGGCTCCCCAATGAGTAAGGAGCCTGATGTGGGGCTCGATCCCAGGACCTGAGCTGAAGGCAGATGCTTAACCGACTGAGCCACCCAGGTATCCCTGTAGCGTTATTTTTAAAGCCAGTAAACAATGAATGCATAACTTTTATTACCATAATAAATTATAATTGCTAAGCCATCTGGATAATAATTTTTGAGTATTTTCCTTTTGTCTAAACAAAAAATCACCCCAAATAAATAGAGTCAAGTAGAGTCTGACAGAGGGGGAAAACAGTAGGTGCTAGGATGAGAAGCACATATCTGAACAAATAATTGTTATCCTCTGTCAACCTGCCATTCCTTAAATTACTTTAAATAGTTCAAAATATTTTTAAAATTTCTCTTGAGATTTCCTCTTTAACTCATGTGTTATTTAGAAATGTGTTGTTTAATCTCCAAGCATATCGGGATTTTCAACTAGTATTGATTTCTAGTTTAATTCCACTGTGGTCTGAGAACAGACACTGTATGATTTCCATTCTTCTAAGTTTGTTAGGGTGTGCTTTACGGCCTAGAATGTGGTCTATCTTGGTGAGTATCCCATGTGAGCTTGAGAAGAACATGTATCTTGCTGTTGCTGGATGAGGCAGTATACAGACGTTCATTATATTCAGGTGACTGACAGTGTTAAATTCAATTATGTCCTTATTGGTTTTCTGCCTGCTGGATCTGAACACTTCTGATACAGGGATGCTGAGGTCTCCACCTATAATAGTGGATTCTTCTATTTCTCCTTGTAGTTCTGTAAGTTTTTGCCTCACATATTTTGACACTGTGTTTTTAGATGCATACACATTAGGGATCATTATGTCTTGGAGAATTGACTCCTTTATCACTATGTAATGCCCCTTTTTATCCTACATAACTTTCCTTACTCTGAGGTCTATCTGCCTGAAATTAATAGTTACTCCCACTTTCTCTTGATAAGTGTTAGCATAGTATATCTTTCCCCATCAATTTGCTTTTAATCTGTATTTGTCTTTATATTTAAAGTGAGTTTCTTGTAGACAATATATCACTGGGTACTGCTTTTTGACCCATTCTGACAGTTTGTGTCTTCTAAGTGGTACATTTAGACCATTGCTGTTTAAAGCAACTATTGGTATACTTGGTATAATATCTACCATATGTTACTGTTTTCTACTTGTTGCCCCTTTAATTGTTTCTAGTTTTGTCTTCAACTCTTTTGCTGCTTTTAGTGGTTTTAACTGACCACATTATATGATTCTATCTTCTTTCCTTTCTTAGCCTATCAGTCATACTCTTTTTGTTCCAAGCTGTTATTTAAATTCCAGTTAGTTAACAGAGTGTAACACTAGCTTCAGGTGTAGAATTGAGTGATTCGGCATTTACATACAACACCCAGTGCGCATCACAAGTGCTCTCCTCAATACCCATCACCTACTTAACCCAGCCCATCCCCTCCCCCCACCGCCACCCCCCAGCCCATCTCTCCTCTGGGAATCATCAGTATGTTCTCTACAGTTGAGTGTTTGTTTCTTAGTTTTCCTCTCTCCCCACCCTCACGTTGTTTGTTTTGTTTCTTAAATTCCGCATATGAGTGAAATCATATGGCATTTGTTTTTTTCTGACTGACTTATTTCGCTTAGCATAATACTCTCTGGCTCCATCCATGTCATTGCAAATGGCAAGATTTCATTCTTTTTGATGACTGAGTAATACTACATTGATAGATAGATAGATAGATAGATAGATAGATAGATAGATAGATAGATAGATAGATATAGATAGATACCACTTCTTCTTTATCCAGTATCAGTTGATAGGCATTTGGGTCTGTTGATAATGCTGCTGTAAGCATCAGGGCACAGGTATCCCTTCGTATTAGTACTTGTGTAAATCCTTTGGGTAAATAGCTAGTACTGCAATTGCTGTATTGTAGGGTAGCTCTACTTTTAACTTTTGAAGAACCTCCATACTGTTTCCACAGTGGCTCCACCAGTTTGCACTCCCACCAGCAGTGTAAGAGGCTTCCCCTTTCTCTGCATCCTTGCCAACATCTAATGTTTCTTGAGTTGTTAATTTTAGCCATTCTGAGTGGTATGAGGTGGTATTTCATTGTGGTTTTGGTTTGTATTTCCCTGACGATGAGTGATGGTGAGCACCTTTTCATTCTTTGGAAAAATGTGTATTCATGTCTTCTGCCCATTTTTTAACTGGATTATTTGGTTTTTGGGTGTTGAGTTTTATAAGTTTTTTATATAGTTTGGATACCAACCTTTTATTGGATATGTTATTTGCAAATATCTTCTCCCATTATGTAGGTTGTCTTTGAGTTTTGTTGATTGTTTCCTTCACTGTGCAGAGACTTTTTATTTTTATGTAGTCCCAGTAGTTTATTTTTGTTTCTGTTTCCCTTGCCTCAGGGGACATATCTAATAAGAAGTTATAAGTTATACTTAAAAAAAATTGTAGTGGTTGCCTTAGAGTTTGCAATATGCATTTACAACTAATCCAGTCTACTTTCAAATAACACTATATTGCATTACAGGTACTGAGAGTACCTTATGACAAACAACAAAATGATCCTAACTCTTCCCTTCCGTCACTTGTATTATTGCTGGCTTTCATTCTGATTACGCATAAGCAGACATAAGCACACACACACATATACACAGACACACAGCATATACAGCTAAATACGGTGTTATTATTTTGAACAAACTTATTGGTTAGATCAATTAAGAATAATAAAGGTTTTTATTTTGCTTTCACTTATTCCTACTCCACTGCTCTTCCTTTTTTTATGTAGATGTGAGTTTCTGACCTATATAATTTCCCTTCTCTCTAAAGAACTTCTTCTAATGTTTCTTGCAAGGCATGTCTACTGGCAACAAAGTCCCTCAATTTTTCTTTGTCCAAAAAAATCTACTTCTACTTCACTTTTGAAGCATAATTTGACAGCATTCTAAGTCTGTGGGTTTTCCTCTCTCAACACTGTAAACATTTCATCGAGCTCTCTTCTTTGCTTGGATGTTTCTGAGAGGTCAGATGTAATTCTTTTCTTTCTCCTCTATAGGTATGGTGTTTTCCCTCTGGCTTCTTTCAGGATTTTTTTTAAGTTTTTGTAGTTTGAAAATGATATGCCAAGGTACAGTTTTTTGTCATTTATTCTGCTTCATGTTCTCTGTGCTTCCCAGATCTGTGTGGTTTGGTGTCTGACATTAATTTCGGGAAATTCTCTGTCGTTGTTTCAAGTATTTCTTCTGCTCCTTCCTCTCTTCTCCTTCTGGTATTCCTGTCTCATTTATGTTATACCTTTTGTAGTTGTCTCCCTATCCTCGGGTATTCTGTTCTGTTTTTATTTTCCAGTCCTTTTCTCTTTGCTTTTCAGTTTTACAGTTTTCTACTGAGACATTCTACAGCTCAGATTTCCTTGGCCCTGTCTAGTCTACTTATTAATAAGTGCATCAAAGGTATTCTTCCTTTCTGTTCCTGTTTTTTATCGGTGGCACCTTTTTACTCTTTCTTAAAATTTCCTTCTCTGTTTACACTGCCCATCTGTTCTTGCATGCTGCTTTACTTATTAGAGCCCTAAGAATATTGTTTTAAATTCCAGCTCTGATAATTCCAACATCCCTGCAATAGCTGAGTCTGATTCTGTTGCTTGCTTTGTCTCTTCTGTGTTTTTTGCCTTTTGGTATGTCTTATAATTTTTTGTTGCCAGGAAGGCACGCAGTACTAAATAAAAGAACTGCTGTAGATAGACTTTAGTAATGTGTTGGTGAGGTGGGTAGGGAGGGGAGAAGAAGCATTTTATAGCCCTATGATTAGGTCTCAGTCTATTGATAAACCTATGCCCCTGGACCATGAACTTCACAAGTGTTTCTCAACTCCACCCCCTCCTAGGTGGCACAGGATGGCTAGACTGGGCTGTAGTTGGGTGTTGCCCTTCTTCCATGGGGAAGGCTAGATAGAGTTCATTGGAGTTGGGTATTTTCCTTCCCTCAGGTCAGTTAGGCTATGATAAAACCCAAGCCGTTTAGGTTCTGTTTAGTTTCTCCTGAGGGGAGACCTTGTTAAGGACAGAATGCTCTGGCATATTCGAAAATGGTTCTTTTTTCCTTTCCCCTATGAGAAGCACACAGGATTTTTCTCTAATACCCACTGTGCAGGCAGTAAAACTCACAAAAGTCTGAGGGGATTCTGCTGGACTTTTTATCTCTCAGATTTACCCACACTGAGCCTCCAGCAATTCACCAATGACCAGTATACATTTCCCTCTCCCAGCACTGTTCCTATGGAAGTTGCTGCTCTGCTGAGTCGTGATTTTCTGTATTGGACCTTTCAGTCCCTGCAGTTTTGGGGGCAGCAGTTTGCCCTGTGAAGCATTATGTATCAAAAAAGAGTTGTTGCTTTTTCAGTTTGTTCAGCTTTTTACTTGTTAGAATGGAGTGGGGGCTTCCACGTTCTTTACATGCCAGACCAAAAACTGGAAGTCCAAACTACATTAATAGTGAACTATTTCAAAACCCAACTGAACCAGGAGCCACAGAATGTCTTAACATCTAATCATTACAAATAAACCATGTTTACTTTGAATAGCCTTATAAGTCAAGGTTAAGAGAGCAACGGAATTAGCAAAATGTCTTAGTTATAACTTTTACTTTATCAAGAGGGTCATCTTGGAAATGGATCAGAAATCAGTTATTCATATCTAAATTACTTGCCCTCTTCTCCAGAAGGCATTTCAAATAATAATAAAGTATTTCTCATGAGCTTTATGATATGTAAAGGAAAGTCACTATTCAAGCACAAATAATGGAACTGCTGACAGCCTGGGACATAAGTCCTTTAAAAGTATTGCTTTTTTGCTAGAGTCAAAATGCAGCTCAGCGGTACATTGCTGTCAGTCATACTGAACTACTTCACCACCTGTCAATGTGGGTCCATGCTTTACAGCAAAAAGAAAATTGTTTTATAAAGTGTAAAACAACTTGCTTTCCAAAACGTAGAATTTATTATTATTTTTTCTGGACTATTAGAGGCAGCAGCAAGAGAAATTGGGACAAAATTGGACATCTAAATAAAAGAAGCCTATAGAACAAAGAAAGAGGAAATAAACCAATACATTAAGAGCATTCAGTGACCATGGCTCCCTCCAGAAGCCACTATTCTAATCCAATTTCATTCTAAATTAAATAATTAAACATTAGGCTGTGAAGTGGTATTAGTTTCCAAGAAAGTAACCTGTTCATTGAGGCAGAGACCACAAAAAAAACCACCAAAAACATAAAAATCTGCTAAACCCATGGAAGAAAAAATCAGTGAAAAAGAAATCCTCACACAGGTGCCGGTCCAGCTCAGTAGGAAGAGCATGTAACTCTTGATTTGGGGTTTTGAGTTCTAGTCCCACACGGGGTGTAGAGATTACTTAAGTAAATAAAAGAACTTAAAAAAAAAATCCTCACCAATTTTTTGGTGAAGAAATTCAGAATTACACAAAGTAACCTGCCCAAATATAAACAGCATGCCAAGTCCAACATTTTGACTCTCCCATCTTTAATTATTCTCTCAGCAACATTTAATAGGATTTCCTCCTTGAACGGGATTTACCACTTTTCCAGTTTTGCTTGACACTGCACTACCTGGGCTTTGGCATATCCCACTGGCAGTTCCTTCTTGGTCTCTACCAAAACTCTACATATTGGAATTCACTAGAACTGGATGAGTTCAAAGCCCTCCACTCTTCTCTAGAATACTCACTCCCTAGACAAAATCATCCAGCTCCAAAGCTTGAAGATTATATTTCTGTATATAGTGAAGTATGAAATACATATATCTACTAGCACAGACTTATAAATCCAACTATCTATTTAACATCTGCACTTGGAGGTCTACTAGGCATTTTCAACTCAATTTCAGTGTGGCCCAAACAAAATGATTGTTTCCCTTCAACCATGTACTCAGATCCAAAAAGGTAAGAGTCACCAAGGAGTCCTATTTCTCTCAAATGTGACATCAACTACACCAGTCAAGTGTTATTGGTTCCATTTTCATAAAAAAAAAAAGTCTGCATTCATCTCAGCACCTATAACTGCTGGTAAGATATTTTTATAGTATATGACCTTTGATGTAAAGTGCCTGCATTTCTGTGGGGTATACATGAAGCAGTAGAAGTGCTGGGTCATGGAGCATGCATACATTTACCATTAATCGTTATTGCTAGTTTTTAAAGTGGTTTATGGGTTGCTGCCATTAGCAGGGTACAACTATTCCATTTGCTTCATTTATGCCAAATGTATTATTTGTGTAACTTCTTACCCCAAAGTGGCTCTTCAAACACTTATTGTACCAGTTTCTTTGGGTCAGAAATCCAAGGGCTTAGTAGCTGGGTAGCTCCGGCTCAGGTTCTCTCCCAACCCTGCATTTAATCTGTCAGCCAGGCTGACCTGCTTCCAAGTTCACTCCGATGGCTTTATGGCAGGCCTGTTTCTTCCCACGAGGGCCTCCCCTTAGGCTGCCTGATGGTCCTCATGATAGAGTAGCTGGCTTCCCCCCAGGTCGGGTCATTTAAGAGAGGGAGGATAAAAGAGCACATGCAAGCACAGTCCTTTTAAAACCTAAAGTCAGAAGTGACATTCTTTTTATAATAAAGTTGAAGACCATCGTTTTGACATTTTAGGTACATATCCTTGGTCAGATATATGTTTTGTAAATATTTTGGCCTAACCTATCATTTGCCTTTTCATTTTCTTAACAGTAGCTGCTATTGAGGAAAATCTGTGAACTTTAAAGAAGTCTAATTTATCAATTTGCTCCTTTATGATTATCACTTGCCCATTCTTATCTGTTTGCTTACTCCAAGGTGGTGAAGATATCGTTCTAAACACCTTATAAAAAACTTTTATAATTCTAACTTTCAAATTTAAATCTATAATCCATCTAAACTTGATTATTGTTTCTGGCACTCCAGCCTCATTTGTTAAAATGATACCCCTTTCCTTACCTGCCTTGCTTGTCACCCCAAAGATCAACTGATCTTTCACATGTAGGTCTTTTTCTGGATTCTCTACTCTCTTCCATTGACCTACAGTCCTTGCATATTTTATGTTAATACCACACTGTCTTGAGTACTACAACTTTAGAGTAAATCTTGAAATTGTATAATGTAAGTATTTCATCTTTTTTCTCCTTCAAGACTTTTACTGGTTGTCCTAAGTACTTTGAATTTCTATATAAATTTTAGAATCATCTTGGTAATTTTTGCCAAAAAATTCCATGAAGATTATTGTGTTTAGGATCATATTCAAACAATAGATTAATACAGGAAAAATGGTGACAATTCTATGAAATCCAATCCATGAATATGACTTACCTATTCCTTTATTTTATCTTAATTTATCACAACAATGTTTTAGAGTTTCCAATTAGAGGTCTTATGTGTTTTTTTCTTAAATTAACCCAAAGTATTTCACATGTTTTCAAACTATTAAAATTGGGATTTACTTAATGTCATCTTCACTTACAGCCACCAAAGTAGAGAAAGAAAATTTACAATACTAGTCGTGTATCCTCAGACCTTGCTAATCCACCTAGTTAGTACTAGTAACTGTTTTGTAGAATACTTAAAATTTCTAAATAAACACAAATTTGCAAATAATGATGGTTTAACTTCTCCCAGGCTCCCTTGTGGAATTATATTTCACTAAAACTGACTTTTAAAAAACTTGGGATGCAGAGAAAGCTGTGCTTAGAGGAAAATTCTTACCTCTAAATGATTATATAATAAGATGAAAGACTTAGAATTAATGATTTAAGTTTTTACCTTAAAACCTAAAATAATAAAATTAAATCCAAGATATATAGGAGTAAGTAATAAAAGAGTAGAAATCAATAAAATAGAAAATTGACAAAGGTAAGAAGAAATAAGCATAAAAATTTTTTTCTTGAAAAAATTTCTAAATTGAAGAAGTTGTTGCCAAGTCTAATCTCACACACACACACACACACACACACACACACACACACACACACATTATTGGGGCACCTGCGTAGCTCAGTCAGTTAAGTGTCTAACTCTTGATTTCAGCTCAAGGTTGTGAGATCGAGCCCCGCATCAGGCTCCACACTGGGCATGGAGCCTGTTTACGATTCTCTCTCTCCCTCTGCCCTCCCTCCCTTTCCCCTTCTCTCCCCATCCCCCTCCCAATTGTTGCTATTAGGAATGAAAGAGCTTATATCACCATATATTCTTCTCATAGAAGAAAACAAAGGAATGTTATAAACAACTTTATGCCCATAAATTCGACAAGTTAGATGTGATGAACAAATTTCCTAAAAAAATACAACTTAGAAAAACATAAACTGAAACAGAAATCTGGTTAGTCCAGTATCTATTAAAAAACTGAATTCCTGGGGCGCCTGGGTGGTGCAGTCGTTAAGCGTCTGCCTTTGGCTCAGGGCGTGATCCCGGCGTTCTGGGATCGAGCCCCACATCAGGCTCCTCCGCTGGGAGCCTGCTTCTTCCTCTCCCACTCCCCTGCTGTGTTCCCTCTCTCGCTGGCTATCTCTCTGTCACATAAATAAATAAAATCTTAAAAAAAAAAAAAAACCTGAATTCTTTGTCAGAACCTTTTCCACAGGGAAATCTTTCATGCATATAAGAAGAAGTAATACTAATTTTACACAAAGTATTTCAGAAAATAGAGGAAGAGGAGGAGGAGGAGGAGGAGGAGGAGGAGGAGGAGGAGGAGGAGGAGGAGGGAATAATTCCCAACTTACTCCTTTAGGTCAGCATAACACCCACACCTAAACTAGGTGAGGATGATAAAAGAAAACTGGGGACTATTACCTGTTATGTATACAGATATACAAATCCTTACCCAAATTTTTGTACATGAAATCTCCAGCAATATATAAAAATATAATATATTATGATCCACCATAATCAAGTGGAGATTTACCCATGAATGGAAGGTTCATTTAATATTTGAAAACCAATCAGTATAATTTATATAAACACAATAAAAGACAAAGCAACCACATACATGGGTGTTTCAATAAAAGCAGGAAAAACATTGAAATAATTGAACACTTGGGGTGCCTGGGGGGCTCAGTCAGTTAAGCGTCTGCCTTCGGCTCAGGTCATTATCTTGGGGTCCTGGGATCAAGCTGTGTTCAGCTCCCTGCTCAGCAGAGAGTCTGCTTCTCCCTCTGCCCCTACCCCCACCTGTGCTCTCTTTCTCTGTCTCAAATAAAATCTCAAAGAAAGAAATAAAATTCCATAAACAAAATGTACCCATCTGAAGCATATATATCGATGAGTTTTAAAATTTTTATATACCCATGAAGCCATCCCCACAATTAAAATCAGACATGCCAATCACTTCAAAAAATTCATTCCTGCCTGTTGCAGTCAATTCCTTCTACCCATCCCTGGCCCCTGACAACCTCTGATCTTAGTGTCACTACAGTTTCTGCTTTATTGAGAATTTCATATAAAATCATACAGAATGTAGTCCTTTACGTCTCATTACTATCATTCTGAATAATGACTCTGAGATTCATTCATGTTGTTTTGAGTCTCAATTATACTTCCCTTTTAAAAACAGCTTTTGGACACGTGGGTGGCTCAGTTGGTTAAGCATCAGACTCTTGATTTCAGCTGAGATCATGATCTCAGGGTTGTGAGATCAAGCCTTGGGACAGGCTCTGCGCTGGGTGTGAAGCCTGCTTGGGACTCTTTCTCTCCCTCTCTGCTCCTCCCCCCCTCCCATGAGCACAATTTCTCTTTAAAAAAAAAAAGTGTATACCTGTATTAATGAGCACTCAGTAATGTATAGAATTGCTGAATCATTATATTGTACACCTGAAACTAATATAACACACTGTATGTTAACTATACCTCAATTTAAAAATTTTAAAAATAATTCCAGCAGACTTTTATTTTTAAAAACTGAAAAGCAGATTATAAAATTTATATGGAAATGCAAAGGACTTAGACTAGCCAAAAAAAAAAAAAAAATGCTGGAAAAAAGTGGGGGAGGGGCAAGGTCCAGATTTCAAGACCCATTATAAAGACATAATACTCAAAATAGTGTACTACTGACATCAAGACAAACAGATCTGGGGGCGCCTGGGTGGCACAGCGTAAGCGTCTGCCTTCGGCTCAGGGCGTGATCCCGGAATTATGGGATCGAGCCCCACATCAGGCTCCTCCGCTATGAGCCTGCTTCTTCCTCTCCCACTCCCCCTGCTTGTGTTCCCTCTCTCGCTGGCTGTCTCTGTCAACTAAATAAATAAAATCTTAAAAAAAAAAAAAAAAAGACAAACAGATCTGGAACAGAATAGAGAATGCAGACACAGATTCGCTAATATACAGACAACCGACTTCTAACAAAAGTGCAAAGGCAAATTCACTGGAGCAAAAACAGTCTTTTCAACGGTCTGGAATAACTGGATTTCCATAGACAAAAACTGAACTTTGCACTATATGCAAAAAACAACTAAAAACAGGTCATAGATCTCATTTAAAATCTAAAAATAAAAAAGCCTTGGAAGAAAACATAAGAGAAAAATCTTAGTCACCACTTTGGATCAGGCAATGATTCTTAGATGTAACAAAAAAAACGTAATCCATAAAAGAAAAAAGTTTCATGAAGTGGACATTATTAAAACTTAAAACTTCTCCTTGTCAAAAACAAAACCTACTGTTAGGAAAATGAAAATACAAAGCCATACCCTTAAAATTTTATTTTGCAAAGCATGTGATAAAGGACTTGTATTCATTATATAAAAGACCACTCAAAACTCAAAGAGAGGAAAACAACTCAATTAGAAAACTGCAAAATATGTGAATAGACACTTCACCAAAGAAAATATTTAGATGGTAAACAGCAGGAAAATGTGTTCAACATCATTAGTCATTAAGGAAATGCATATTAAAATCATTTGATACGACTACATATCTGTTAGGATGGGTAAAATTACAAAGACTGACCATGCTAAGTGTCGATGAGAATGTGAAGGAACTAGAGTTCACATACACTGATGGTGAAAATGTACAATGATACAACCACTTTGGAAAAATGGCTGATCCTGCCATTCCATTCCTGAATTTTTATCCAAGAGTAAAGATAGCATATGTCCAGAGAATACATAACATTAATGTCCACAGCAGCTTATTTGTAATAGCCAAACACTGGGAATAATCCAAAAATCCACCAACAGGTAAACAGCTAAACAAACTGTAGTATACGTATACGATGGAATATTGTTCAGAAGGAAAAAGGGGGGAGTGGACTACTGATACATGATAAAACATGGATGAAAGTCAAAATATTATGCTGACTGAAATAAGCCAGACAGAAAACAGTACATAATAGGATTCCAATTTATATAAAACTCTAGAAATTGCAATCTAATCCATGGTGACAGAAAGCAAAGTGAAGGCCTGGCAGAGGGAGGTGGATGGGGAAAAATTCAAGGGAGAAATTACAAAGAGGCAATAGGAAGTTATTACAGCTCAAAAATACATTCAGTATCTTCACTGTGGTGGTTTCGGGGGTGTTCACACATGTCAAAATTTTCAAGTATGTTTGTTTTTAATATGTGTAGTTTATTCTATGTAAACAACACCTCAGTAAACCTGTTGAAATAAAAAACAATTAAGAAAACAAAACATATTGTACATTGGTTAGACAACAATCTCTGAGATGTAACATGCAAAAAACAGATTAAAAAACTGATAAAATCGGATTTCATTTAAGAATTTCTGCTCTTTGGGGTGCCTGGGTGGCAGAGTGGGTTGAACATAGACTACTGTTTCCGCTCCAGTCATGATGACAGGGTCGTGAGATCAAGCCCCACACCAGGCTCTGTGTTCATCGTGGCGTCGGCTTGGGACACTCTCTACCTCTCCCACACCCACCCCACACATGTGTACACGTGTGCACTTGTGCGCACTCTCTCTCTCAGATAAATAAATCAATCTTTTAAAAAAATTTCTGTTCTTTGAAAGATACTTATAAAGGAATTAAAAGACATAACACAAAAGGAGAAAAATATTTATAAGCCATATACCTGGTGAAGGACTTGTATCCAGATGGAATTTAATCTCTAAATTCAATAAGAAAAAAAAATCCTTTTAATGGGATGAGGATTTCAACACATACTTCACAAATAAGATATGCAGAGGGCAAATGAGCACATGAAAAATTGTTCAATATTATAGTTCATTAGGGAAATGAAAATTACAACTATAATGACATGCCACTGTATACCAGTCCTAGAGCTAAAATTAAAAAGACTGACTACAGGAAAAGTTGGCCAACATATGGGGGAACTGAAACCCTCATATGCTACTTGATGGAATATAAAATGGTACAATGTTTTCAAAAATCCATTCGTCAGTTTCTTGAAAAAGTTAAATACACTCAGTCATTCAACTTCTAGGAATTTATCCAAGAAAAATGAAATCATATGTCCACATAACAACTTGACACAAATATTCACAACAACTTTATTTATAATAGCAAAAAACTGGAAATAACCAAATGTTCATCAACAAGTGAATGGATAAACAAACTGTGATACACACACGCACGCACACACACACACCCATGGAATATTACTCAGCAATAAAATGTATATTTTCAATACATGCAGTAACAAAGATGGATCTCAAAATAAATATGCTGAGTAGAAGAATCCAGATAAGAAAGACTACATGCTGTTGTAACTCTATATAAAATTCTAGAAAATGAAAACAAATTATCATAAACTTGGTGGCTTAAGTCAAAAGAAACTTATTGTCTCAGAGTTCTAAAGACCAGAAATCCAAAATCAAGGTGTTGGTAGGGTTAGTTCCTTCAGTAATTTCTGAGGAAGTATGTATTCTATGCCTCTTCCCTAGCTTCTGGTGGCTGCCAGCAACACTTGGCAGCCCTTGGCCTGTAGACGCATCACTGCAATTTCTACCTCCATTACATCACCTTCTCCTGTTTCCATCTTCTTTGTCTTATAAGGACACTTGTCATTGGATTTAGGGCCCACCCTAATCCAGGATGAGGTCATCTCCAGATCCTTAATTATACCTTCCAAATAAGGTCACATTCATAGGTTCCAAGTGGACATATCTCTTGAGAGGCCACCATTCAACCCACCACAAATGTACAGTGACAGAAAGCAAATTAGTGGTTGTCTGGAGATGAGAAGGATGGATTACTAAGGGCATGAAAAAGCTTTTAAGGTGATGGATATGTTCATTATCTTGATTGTGGTAGTGGCTTTATGGTTATATGCAGATGTTAAAAGTTATTAAAGTGTACCCTATACAATAACATCATTATTTCTCATGTCTGAGCCTAAACATACAACTACCAATGGTACAAAATAAAACCATCAAATTCAAAGTAAGATAAAGAGAACATGATTAGGAAAGAATATGGAATTGAGAAAGAACAGTAGAATAAACTGAGCTACAGATTATGAACGACAGAAGCTAAGGACGGAGTTCCACTTCTCGAACGGGAAGAAAGGCAAATCTGACAGCTTAAAATTAGTACGCTGAACACAGCCTACTATAGAGACCCTGAAGAAATACTTTTAAAAGTTACACACACACACACACACACACACACACACACACACACACAGAAAGTCAATGTATCAATGAAGTATTCATTCAGAGTGCTCTGTGGTAATGGTAAGATAATATTCATAGAACCACAGAGCAAACAGTAGGGAGCAGAGAACATCAAGGAAGGTTGCAAAAGGAAATGATAATAGATAACTTTTTAAGGTGGTTTTATGTACCAATACAGCAAATCAGATTTTCTAAGAGTAACATCAGATTTATAAATATGATCAAAAAATTAATGTTCCATCTTAATTCTCATTTGCCAAGAACAAAATTTTATGCGCCAATGACTAAAGCGGGAGGAAAGGCTAAAAGGAGTTAAAGAGGAAAGAAGTAGAAGCCCTCAAGGACTGGTTCCTTACACGACTCTTATAATACCTACAATTTGATGATACACTGGAAAATCTGCTGAAACAAAAATTCTTACCATATTGTTTAGAAACCACTAAATTAGACACATACGCAAAATGCATTTTTCTATTCCACAGAAAGTTCAAAGTTTAAAAACATATAGAAAAGCAAATAGCTATAGATTTATGTACAATAAACTTTATGATGTTATTATATGGAAAATGTCACATGTTAAAGGGTGAAAAAAGAATTCTTGAAAAAATCAAACATCCTCTTTAATGAACAACATCCATTTGTTCTAATGTTATCAAGTTTAATTCACATGACTAGCAGCCTGGTTTGGCAGCCTCAATGCATAAGACAAATAATTCATAAATGTTTGACAATATTATTTTTAGTTCACATGCTTCTTGGATTGAGCCCACAAACGCTTCTACTTTATGCTACTCCAGGGACTCCATTCAGACACAAATACATTCGTTTGCCATTGTGAGATTGAGGGAAGAACTGAGTACATACAGCATTATATTCCAAATTTGTAGGTTGCATTTAGGCAGACATTTAGAATAGTTAAACAATGATTCTTGTTGCTTCTACTTTAAATAGAGCCAAGGAAGTGTGACAGTATAACTGAGGCTACACTATTGTTATGGACAAGAGGTACATCTCCACTAACGGTTAGGGTCTCCAACGATACGCTTACAAGAGGTACATCCCCACTAACGGTTAGGGTCTCCAACGATACGCTTACAAGAGGTACATCTCCACTAACGGTTAGGGTCTCCAACGATACGCTTACAAGAGGTACATCCCCACTAACGGTTAGGGTCTCCAACGATACGCTTACAAGAGGTACATCCCCACTAACGGTTAGGGTCTCCAACGATACGCTTACAAGAGGTACATCTCCACTAACGGTTAGGGTCTCCAACGATACGCTTACAAGAGGTACATCCCCACTAACGGTTAGGGTCTCCAACGATACGCTTACAAGAGGTACATCCCCACTAACGGTTAGGGTCTCCAACGATACGCTTACAAGAGGTACATCTCCACTAACGGTTAGGGTCTCCAACGATACGCTTACAAGAGGTACATCCCCACTAACGGTTAGGGTCTCCAACGATACGCTTACAAGAGGTACATCTCCACTAACGGTTAGGGTCTCCAACGATACGCTTACAAGAGGTACATCCCCACTAACGGTTAGGGTCTCCAACGATACGCTTACAAGAGGTACATCCCCACTAACGGTTAGGGTCTCCAACGATACGCTTACAAGAGGTACATCCCCACTAACGGTTAGGGTCTCCAACGATACGCTTACAAGAGGTACATCCCCACTAACGGTTAGGGTCTCCAACGATACGCTTACAAGAGGTACATCCCCACTAACGGTTAGGGTCTCCAACGATACGCTTAACAAGAGGTACATCCCCACTAACGGTTAGGGTCTCCAACGATACGCTTACAAGAGGTACATCTCCACTAACGGTTAGGGTCTCCAACGATACGCTTACAAGAGGTACATCCCCACTAACGGTTAGGGTCTCCAACGATACGCTTACAAGAGGTACATCTCCACTAACGGTTAGGGTCTCCAACGATACGCTTACAAGAGGTACATCCCCACTAACGGTTAGGGTCTCCAACGATACGCTTACAAGAGGTACATCCCCACTAACGGTTAGGGTCTCCAACGATACGCTTACAAGAGGTACATCCCCACTAACGGTTAGGGTCTCCAACGATACGCTTACAAGAGGTACATCCCCACTAACGGTTAGGGTCTCCAACGATACGCTTACAAGAGGTACATCCCCACTAACGGTTAGGGTCTCCAACGATACGCTTAACAAGAGGTACATCCCCACTAACGGTTAGGGTCTCCAACGATACACTTACAAGAGGTACATCTGCACTAACGGTTAGGGTCTCCAACGATACGCTTACAAGAGGTACATCCCCACTAACGGTTAGGGTCTCCAACGATACGCTTACAAGGTAATTGATCCCTCTTCATAAAACAATGTTTGAGAATGGTCCTGCAAAACATCTCGTTAAATGTAGTGTTTACAAGTACCTTGATATTATGAAGCAAAAAACATTTTTATTTTTAATAAGGGAGAAATACATCTAAAATTAGAACTTAACACAAACATCTGAATCAATTGTTTCCCCAACTACTTCCAAACAAAATATTTCAAATTCCACACAAGATTCTGCAAACCCATGAGTACAAACTCTAATCTTGACACTGAATTTGGATCATCTCCATGGAGGAAATCCATGAACCAGATGTGAATTTATTCTTCCAGATGTATTTTATATGTTTGAGGAAAAATAAAACATTTCTTCACTGCCTTTCCTGAGGCCACAAAAATACACCAAGATAGAGACAGCAAAAAAGAAAATCCTACAACCTCGACTCTAAAGCAGTCGTTGACTGAATTATCACGAAATTACCAAACTACAGGTATAGTTACTATATCAACGAACATTAACTAGTAACACAGAATCAATTTAACATTTACAGACCTCTATTTTTATGTGTTTAGTAGCCATATTAATTATAACATAAACTGTTTTAAGCAATTCTTGTTTTGACATTATATGGAAGATAAAGAGAAAAATACACCTACAGCTTTAACTAAAATGTCATGACTTCAACATCTGAGATAAACTTCTACACACACAAAACATGAATCACAGCAAAATTTAATAAAATTAATAATACACCTGAATCTAACTGCATGGTCTCAAAGTTTTAAATCATTTTATAATACCAATGACACAAGTCCAAAAATCAAGAAATTTAGTACCACAAAAACCAACCTCCATCATATTAAGATCTTGGCTAACTAGAAACAAACAAAAATAGATCTTCTAACACATACATTCCCTTTGTCTTCTACCAGACAGCCTTTAAATACTCAACAGCTTCTATTTAAACATTTACCAAAAAAATGTCTAATCAGGAAAATGGGTAATCTTGTAGAAATGTTTAATTTTATCCAGGAAAGGATATGTACACATACTAATTTGTTATAATAGTTGTGAGTAGGTGTAACTTTAATACTTATTTTATATGAAAATTGCTTAATACACTAATAGCAGCTAACCATGTATAAATACATGTTACAGAAGTATAAATACATAAACATACAAAAGCACATTAAACTTACTTAATTTCTGTCCACCCCATGTTTTCAATGATTTAATAAGAAAGTTAAAGTTATGTTATCCTGGCATAAAATGACTATTTTAAATTTGGTAACCCATTTTAATATGCTGTAGTATAATTTTACATGATTTCACAGGAACACTTTATGGTTATTCCAAGAATTTAAATTCTAATCCAAAAGGAAAAGCTTTTCCAGGTAGGAAATATTATATAAATCTTATATATATATATATTTATATATATATTTATATTTATATAAATAATTAATTTTTAACCTAAGAGATGGGAATGATTTCCCACATGCATCAGAAATAAGTGCAGGGGCGCCTGGGTGGCACAGCGGTTGAGCGTCTGCCTTCGGCTCAGGGCGTGATCCTGGCGTTATGGGATCGAGCCCCACATCAGGCTCTTCCGCTATAAGCCTGCTTCTTCCTCTCCCACTCCCCTTGCTTGTGTTCCCTCTCTCGCTGGCTGTCTCTATCTCTGTCGAATAAATAAAATAAAATCTTTAAAAAAAAAAAGAAAGAAGTGCAAAGTGCTGTGCCTGGTGGCTCAGTCAGTTAAGCATCTGCCTTCAGCTCAGGTCATGATCTCAGGGTCCTGGGACTGAGTCCCATGCCAGGCTCCCCACTCAGCAGGGAGTCTGTTTCTCCCTCTCCCTCTGCCCCTCCCCACTGCTCATGGGCACACACACACTCTCTCTCAAATGAATAAATAAAATCTTAAAAAAAAGCAAAAAGGAAGTGGGAAGTAATAGACAAGAATAGGCACTGTGGTAAGGTAGAAAGAAACTTAATCACTATGTTAGACACTTGACACTGTGTGTCAATTATACTCAAAAAAATTCAAGGGGCGCCTGGGTGGCTGAGTCGATTAAGTGTCTGCCTTCAGCTCAGGTCATGATCCCAGGGTCCTGGAATCAAGCCCTGCACCGGGCTCCCTGCTTCTCTCTCTCCCTCTGCTGCACCCCCTTCTTGTACTCCCTCTCTCTGTGTCAAATAAATAAATAAAATATTTTTTAAAAAATTCAAAACAAAACAAAAAAAGAAATACTTAATCACTAACATTTTTCAGAATAAACCACTTTCCCATGAATTTTGGAAAATATAAAGAGAAAATAAAGATTTTAAATCTATTTAATAGCAACAACAAAAAGAATGTATGCTAGGGACGTCGGTAAAACTGTGCAATAACTCAATCTGAGAAAGTGTTTCTTCTCCAAAACTATAAAGTACCAGAAATGATCCTTTTACACCCACACATATTTATTTAACACAAAATTTTGGTGTTGTGCCAATAACTCTTAGCTTCACTAAGATTTCCTCTTTGGAAGTAAGTAACTGTGGTTGGATTTTAAATATAAATAAATTAAGAACAAAAATTTAACTTAAGTGCTCTGTTACAGATGTTTTCTTTTCACTACTAAAAAAAAATCTATCAAGCACAAAAACTCCTATTCGTTTAAGGAGAAACCGGTTACAAGTTTTATTTAATTTTCACATTTGAATTTGAATGATATCAAAAGTTACTCTGAATCACAGACAGATGAAAAATCTCTGATTTCAAAGAACAAAATAAGAACAACACTAGTCATGAACTAACATGTCACATTCCATACGTGGTAAGAATGAACCCTTGATTTCTAAAATATATCTGGCTTTTCCTTTACTTAAACTCATGAAAGAAAAAACAAAAAACCTGAGAGTAAATCTAGCATTTATCATCAGAAATTTATTTAATAAGATTTATTAATCTTTAATAAGTCAGTTAATAAACATCTTTGTAGAAAATAAAATTTGTAGGGTGCAAGAAACAGAATATACAAGCAAAACAAAGAGAAGAGGTAAGAGGAGGGAAAGGAAAATCATTTAAATCTGACATACCTCTTTAAATAATAAAGTGAATGAAAGAAAAGAACACAAGAAAATGTTCCTGTTAAGACAAAAACTTATTAAGTATGTTGAAAACAGGATGAAGAATAAGCAGGGGAAAATGCATTAAAATTGTGTACTTATGATAGAGAAAAGGAAAGAGGATTTTTTTATTTCCTCCACTATTTTTTAAAGTATCGAAGAATTGTTATATCTCACATACATCATTCTCTAATAATAAACATGTTTAAAATTATATCCTTTTTTTTTGTAGTGGTATTTTCCACCACCCCCAGCTTTATTGAGATATTATTGACAAATAAAACTATAAGGTACTTAAGTGTACAACATGACGATTTGGTATATGCATACAACATGAAAGGATTCCCCCGTTAAGTTATTTAATGAATCTAAAATGGTATACTTTAAAACTCTTATGTATTTTTATTAAGACCTCATAAAACACATTTTGTAAAGAATAAATCATAAAATATCAAAACATAAAATTATTTCATATACTATTTCTCTATAGAAATTATGATAGTTCAAATGAGAACACAAAGATTTCTAAATATTTTTAAAATAATAATTACTATATTACTGTATTTTTCAGTCAAGTTTTACTGAGAGCCTACCAGATGACAGGTAGTTTACTAAATGCGAAAGACGCAGTAGGCAAATAAACAAGGCATGACCCCTGCCCTCATAAAGGTTACTCTCTTGTGGGGCAGCAAGACGTAAGTTAGAGATGTGGTAAGTGCTAGTCAGGAAAATTATAAAATTTTTCATTTCTAGAACATTTCATTATAAGACAGAGGATACCTACTAATACAAATTTTGGTAAAAGTGACAGGTGAAATAACTGAAACTGATATTTCTCATACATTCAGTTTTAAAAAACTAAATCAATTTCTTTAATGATTAGAGTTCTTTTTAGGTTTTCTATTTCATTTAGTCAACTTTGGTAACTTACATTTTTCTCAAAAACTAGACATTCTAAATTTTATTCAAAATTTTCATATTTTTAGTTATAAACCTGCTTAAAGTTGCTATTTTAATTTTTTAAATCTCAACATGGACCCTTTACATTATTAACATTATTAGTGTCTACTTTTATTATTTATCATTGCTGTCAAGGAGATTCAACCTGTTCAAATAGGACTCCATCATTTACAAGTTGTGTGACTTTTTCCTTGGGCTCAGCTTCCGCAAATCTTATTTTATTTTATTTGAGAGAAAGAGTGAGTGCAAGTGTGCACAATTAAGGAGGGAAGGGAGAGGGAGAGAGAGAATCTTAAGTAGGTTCCACACTCAGCACAGAGCCCTACACGGGGCTCAATCTCACGACCTGAGATCATGACCTGAGCCAAAATCAAGAGTCAGACACTTAACCAACTCAGACACCCAGGTGCCCCAGTTTCCTCAAATTTTAAATAGGAATAAAAATAGTAATTTTCCTAAAGGATTATTGAAGAAATTAAGTGAAATAATACCTGTAAAGTAATTAGAACATGCTTGACAAATAATAAGTGTTCAATAAATACTAAGTGTGGATCTTTTTCTTTTTTAAGATTTTTTTTTTTAATTTATTTGTCAGAGAGAGAGAGAAAAAGAGCACAAGCAGGGGGAGCAACAGGGAGAGGGAGAAGCAGACTCCCCTCTGAGCAAGGAGCCTGATGCAGAACTTGATCCCAAGACCCTGGGATCATGACCTGAGCTGAAGGCAGACACTTAACCAACTGAGCCACCTGGGTGTCCCTAAGTGTGGATTTATTTTTTATGCATCTTGTTCAGAATATAGTATGCATCTTCAATCTAAAATCTCATGATTTTCTTGAATTTTGGAAAATGTATAGCCTTTACCTTCCTTTCAGACATTACCTCCTACTCATTCTATTTTCTGGTTCTGAAATTTCTATTAGATATAAGTTGGACACACTCAATCTGTCTTCAATGTTCTTAACATTTCTAATATATATTTTTTCTCCTTATATGTCTATGCCATTTTCTGGGTGATAGCCTCAAAGCCCTGTTCACATTAACTAATTCTTTTAAAATTATTATATTATACTATAGTAAGAAATACATAATGGCACACAGAACACAAAAGTTGACTGAAAATCACTGACATTTTAATTTCAAGTACTGGGTTTTTTCATTTCTAAGTATTATTTGGTCTCTTTCAAATCTTCCTGTTCTTCTGTCATATCACTCAAGTTTAACATTATAGTTCCTATTCCTTCTTTAATCTCTACTCATTTAAAACAAACTTGTTTTATAGTCTCCTTAAGGTTTTTCTATTATCTCCAGTCCTTGTATTTATTCTTATTTGTTGTGTCTACTTACTCTCTGCCTGATAGTTTGTTTCCTCCTATGGAAACAATGTCTACAACCTTCAGCAGAGGTTGCATTATTCTGTGGGGCCCTAGTTTTCCCTGAGCTATGAAAACACACCTAAAGGACAGGTATATTTGTTCATTTGTTTTTGCCAGGCCCCAAGGAATTTCACTGGTCCCTGACCAGGGAGCTGGGAAAGAAGTTCATCTGCACACTTGAGTTTGTATGAATTATTTATATTATGCATACCTTTTTGTATGTTTTATATTATTCTGTTAATTATGATATGGATGACCTCATCATTGTTACAGAAATTCCTGGCTTCAATGAGAAAATAAATATAACACTCTTTTAGATTCTTTTTTCTGAAATAATAATACATTCAAATTATACCAGAAATGTATATTCCTATCCCAAGTACCAGAAGTTCCAATCTTTTCTATAAATCATCTTTTTAATAAAGAACTATAATATACAGCTGTGTATTTTTAGAAGTAACAGTGATAAGAATGATAATAAATACATGTGGGCAGTATGTTAAGAGTTTACATAATCCTTTAAGCAAATTTAAAACACAGCGTCTTTCATTTGTTCCTCACAACCAACCCAGCAAGACAGGGAAGGATTTACTACCCTCCATTTAAGAAATTAAAATCTGAAGTCCAAAGCTGTTGGTTCATGCGTACACAGAGAAATATACTATACTGTCACTATTCATTCACAGTACACATATCTGACTTTCTATTATTGGTAACTATTCTTTTTGTTTCCTGCTAATTCTGGATATTAAATCCCACAATAGCAATTTTATTGCTTCAATTATTAGTACATAATACCAACTGAGACTCCAAATCTACTAGAGACATAAATCTGCTATAAGCATTATGAAAACACCATATAATCTCAATTCTAAGACATATCTATCACACCTAAATGTTTCTACAGTCAGGAACTTTTTCAACTAACGTCAAAAGAAACCTGATAGTGATTATGCAGAAAAGCAAGTTATGACACCGTTACAAATACAACTGTCCACATAAAATATCTATCTGCTCCTCTGGACATCACACTGGTTGAGGTATTTGGATTTGTAGCACCAAATGTGATTGAATTTTAATTCAAATGAATCCCTAGGTGTCTGTTAAGTTTTTTTTTTAATGTTTTTTTTATTATATTATGTTAGTCACCATACAGTACATCCCTGGTTTCCGATGTAAAGTTCGATGATTCATTAGTTGCGTGTAACACCCAGTGCACCATGCAATACGTGCCCTCCTTACTACCCATCACCAGTCTATCCCATTCCCCCACCCCCCTCCCCTCTGTAGCCCTCAGTTTGTTTCTCATAGTCCATAGTCTCTCATGCTTCATTCCCCCTTCTGATTACACTCCGTTTTTATCATGTTACTTTCCTGTTCAAAAATCTGCAATGACTTCTTATTGCCTCTTCTAATTTAAATACACATTTCTACACAGCTTTCCTCCATTTTTTGGCTTCACAAATTTATGCCATTTTAATTTCCATTTTTTCCCCACTTCTACCTCCCCGAGTCTCTGCTTCAGTCTGTTATAGGAAATCTCCACCTTTCTTAAAACTATGCCTTGATCTGTTCACTACCTCCTGCCCCACCATCCTCTTCTTCCTAGTGACTAAAACCCTCCTCACCCTTTCATCACATTTCAAGTCTTAATCTACCTAATTTTGAGCTCCTGTTGTAGCTAGAGATACTATTATACAAGTTACCAATGGCATTTATCTATTCATTTGTTTCTTAACTATTGCTTTTTCCTAACTTAGATCTTAAGAAGTTTGGGAATATGGAAAACATGATTTATCCCTTCTCTTCTCCATTAGAGAAGAGAAATTCTATTAGAAAGAAAATGAAGGCTTATAACACAGAGAATTAAGAAAGAAAAGTAAGAAAGGAAGGAAGGGAGGGAGGGAGGAACGAAAGAAAAAAGAAAATTAACAGATAGGAAACTAAATCTCAGAGAAATTACATAAAGTGCCCATAACAAAGAGCTGAATAGTTCAACCAAGTCAAAAAGCCAGCTTAGTGATCTTTCCCTGAAACACAGGACTGAGATACATGAAGTAAGGAGCAAAACAAAAGATGTGTATTAAATCTAGGTCCTGCGGCTCCTGGGTGGCTCAGTTGGTTAAGCGTGGGACTCAGGTCCCACGGTTAAGCTGTCGGCTCAGGTCAAGATCTAAGCTCCATGTTGAGCTCCAAGCTCAGGATGGAGCCTGCTTACGACTCTCTCTCCACCCACCCCCTGCCCATCTCCCAATCAATCCATCAATATCAACCCAGGTCCTATTTTGCTTTTCAGCTTAATATAAAAAAATAAAATCACAAGCCAGTCCCATTATATACTTCAATTTCTTCCATGTTAACCCACTGACATTCCTCTTTCCCAATTAGAATGAAAGTTTATGAACTTTCATTCAAGTTCCAATACAAATTAAGTGTGATTATACGGAGGGGAGGAGAGAGATAAAGGATTAGTTATAGACTTGCTCAGAGACACAAAGTTGTATTTAAACTTGGTAAAGCAGCCTTAAGAGTATCTCTTGGGGGCTATTTACAAAATTTTTTTTTCTGATTACAATCATTGCAATATGATTCCATTTGGGATTTCGAGTAAAGCTGGAATGCTTTATTCCCTAAAGAACAAAAAGTGTTTAGTTAAAAAGAAAAAAAAGGAATGTGATACTTCTGGTCAAAAGTTCTTTTTCTGGAATTCATGATAAATGAAAAGAATTTTGGCAGTTCCTATGTCATTCTACATCTCACAAGCAACGTGCAATTCCTCATGTCACTACCACCTGGTTATTCACTGAAACAACTGATCTTATTACAAAACAAGTTAAAGAAATAAACAAAGCCTTCTTCAGTTCCTGCCTTGATTCATTATTAGAATTCACCTTTCCTTTCACCTCACCCACAATCCCAGATATTGAATGCCAAATATTGGTCTCACTGAAAGACAGGACATTAGACACTTTAAACATCAGCGAAATTGAATTCAGCTATCCTTAGTCACTGACTAATGACTCTATTCCTATTTGTACATTTTTTAAGTAATACTATGTCCTTCCCGGAAGTTCTTTTTGCATTCCAGATTACGACAGGGACTGAAGTACAACAAAGGAAAAATGCAAAAAGTCAAGTGTCAGGACCAGAGTTAGAAATATATATATATATGTAGGTAAGTCTGGGTCAAATTCCTGATCAGGATATTAATCTTTATGAAAAATTTTAAAGAAATATTACCTAATTTAGCCTAAAGATAATTCTGCCTTTGTATTAAATTTAAAATGTGACCAGAGAGTGTGTATTTTAACATAGCTAAGGGGAAAGTATTTACAAAGCATTTTTAAAATTTTGTAATAAATAATACTTGATTGTACCATGCATCCCGTTTTTCTAATGTCATGTGATAACTGAATATAAGAATTGTTACCACCAGTTTTTCATCTCCCACTTTAGAACAGAAACTAAATATATCTACCCACGTCCAAAATCACAGATCATAGTATTAAAGTAATTAAAATTTATTTCTAAAATTTACCTAGAGGAGTTTCAAAAAACAATTTCATAAGAACACTAGAAATCACCAACATTTAAACAGTTGCACACACAATACACCTAAATCAACCAAAGGTCATCTACAAATGACCACTGTCTTTACTTCTGCTGATCACCTGCTGCTGAAGCACCGAACAAAACAAAACAACACATCCTCCTCTGTTAGAGTCACATCTGCAGGAAAAAGGCTACTAAAAAAAGAACAGTCTGCTGTTCCAAGTTAATATCCTGCCAGTAGATATTTTGCAATGCTCAGGGCTGGAAAATGTTTTCAAAGAAATAATTTCATATTCTCATATACTTAAGGTAGAAATTCTAGACTTAGAAAATTAAAATGGTAGTTGTATTATTCATTACTGTATTTTACTAAATAAGTCTGCCACCTTTGTCTGAGTCTCCAATTTTCTAAAACCCCAGAGAACAAAAATTGTCTCAGTATTCCTTGTTCCCCTTTGCCTTTTGCATCAAATATATTTACCACTTATGATTCATGTGTAAATACTAGTATCAGCAACAAACTGGAGACAAGTTTCCTCTTTAAAAACCCAGAAGGAGGGGCGTGCCTGGGTGGCTCAATCCACTGAGCCTCTTACTCTTGCCTTGGCTCAGGTTGTGATCTCAGGATCATGGGATGGGGCCTCAAGTCGGGCTTTGGGTTGGGCAGGGAACCTGCTTGAGATTCTCTCTCTCCCTCTCCCCCACCTCTCCCCACCCCTCAAAAATATAATAAAATAAAAACAAAAACCCAGAAAGTGAGAATTTGCATATATGTACAGAAAAAAATGTTGAAGGTATAAACAAGCAGCACAATTCTAGTTGAACTGCACTTAATCTTTCAAATAAAGCAAAAGTTTAGGTTAAATGTTATTTAACTGTATGTACGCCACTGCAAAGTTAAAAGTAGATTTAAAAATTCTTAACCGCGTGATGTGCTATTATATTATAGGCTTTGGTGAAAATCGTTCATAAGAGAACTTGATTCAATCTGTTTTTACAAATCTCTTCAATTTACTATTAAAAGGGTCCTCTGATTTCAACTCCAATGGCTGAATTAATAAATGATTGCTTAGTAAATGAAAATTTAACAGTATGCAAACCAAAGAATACTTAATTTCTTAGAATGAAATTATTTACAACATACGATATCATCTACCTAGTAGCTTGTCTTACAATTCCTTAGGGGCTTTGGGGGGGCCAGGGGGGGCTAAAAGATTTTATTTATTTCCTTGAGAGAGAGAGCACAGGTACAAGCAGGGGGAGGGACTCAGGGAGAGGGAGAAGCACACTCCCCACTGAGCAGGGAACCCGATGTGGGGCTCCATCCCAGGACCTGATCGACTGGGCCACGCAGGTGCCCCTAATTCCTTATGTTTTTATGCTTATTTCAGTGATTCTCAAACCTGAGTATGCTGTGGAATCACCTAAGAGGCTTTTATAATTTTTCAGTGCCAGGATCCCAAACCAAACCATATAAATTGGAGTATCTTGGCAGTTAGGCCTCAGTATCAATTTTTTTTTTTAATTTTTGATCATGGTAAAAACACATAAACTTTACCATCATAACCATTTTTGTAAAAACACATAAACTTTGCCATCATAACCATTTGTAAGTGTGCAGTTCAACAGTGTTAACTATACTCACACTGATGTGCAATAAATCTCTGTAACTTTATCGTCCTGGAGGGCCAAAACTCTATACCCACTGAACAACATCTCAGTATTTACCCTACCCTACAGTAAGATTTTATTTATTTATTTGACAGAGAGAGAAGAGCAAAGTAGGCAGAGAGGCAGGCAGAAGGAGAGGGAGAAGCAGGCTCCCCGCTAAACAGAGATCCCGACGCGGGGCTGGATCCCAGGAACCTGAGATTATGACTTGAGCCGAAGGCAGATGCTTAACCAACTGAGCCAACCAGGTGCCCAAGTTTGACTACTTTAAAGACTTCACATAAGTGAATCTCAAGTTCATCCATGTTGTATCATGGGACAGGATTTCCTTCTCTTTTAAGGCCAATATTCCATTATATACATATGCCACATTTTCTTTATCCATTCATCAGTCAATGAACACTTGGGTTGCTGCCAAATTTGAGCTATTATGAATAATGCTGCTTTGAACATGGATATACAAATATCTCTTTGAGACTGCGCTTCCAATTCTTCTGAATACATATCCAGAAGTGGATCTGCTGGATCATATGATAATTTTACTTTTAATTTTTGAAGAACCACTATACAGCAGCTGCACCATTTCACATTCCCATCAACAGTGCGCAAGGGTTCCAAATTCTCCAAACCCTTGCTAACACTTGCTGTCTTCTGGGTTTTTTCAACAGTACTCATCCTAGTTGGTGTGAGCTGGTATCTCACTGCGGTTTCAATTTGCATTTCCCTATTACTGATGATTGCCAATGTTCAATAAATGGAGTTTATTCTCCAGTCAAAGAAACGGAATTGACAGTCAGAAGAGAAAATGCTCATACAAAGAGAGATAATGGTTGAAATATACTTCAATAACAGACAAAACTTTCAGGTAAGACTGGTTTACTTCTTCCATGCCACTCAGCCTGCTTCCTTCCTTGAACCTCTCCCACCTCTCCTTTTCCTGTAGAATATTCTCTCTTTCAACCCAATTCTGTTTCTAAGAAAGAATTTAATATGAATTTCGGAAAGTTTCTCATTTCTCCCCAGAACATTTACATAAGCCTTAACACTGCTTAGTAGGGAAAGATTTTTTTTTTTTTTTCACATGGTAAAAAGAAGCAGCTTTAAGCCACAACCTCAAAACAGATACTCAGAGCTGGTACTCTCACAAGCCAGTTTTAAAGATGACTCTCCTGGGGTGCCTGGGTAGCGCAGTCGTTAAAGCGTCTGCCTTCGGCTCAGGGCGTGATCCCGGCGTTCTGGGATCGAGCCCGACATCGGGCTCCTCCACTAGGAGCCTGCTTCTTCCTCTCCCACTCCCCCTGCTTGTGTTCCCTCTCTCGCTGGCTGTCTCTATCTCTGTCGAATAAATAAATAAAATCTTTAAAAAAAATAAAAATAAAGATGACTCTCCAGTAGTTGGTCACTTATTTCTCCTGAGGCTGATTTTTTTTTAATGTAAACTCTATGTTCTCATGACCCCGAGATCAAGAGTCACATGCTCCACCAGCAGAGCTAGCTAGGTGCCCTACAGTATTTTTTTTTTTAAGTAATCTCTACATCCAATATGGGGCTCGAATTCACAACCCTGAGATCAAGAGTCATGCTCTATCAACTGAGCCAGCCAGGCATCTCTGATGATTTTTAGAAACCAAAACAACCAATGTCAATATAAGAATATATACGGGTACACACCGAGCATTTACTTGAACACTATAGAATAAACTGTGTATTTCTTGTGCGTCTTAGAATGTGGAGCAGGAATGCAGAGCAGGTACTGAAAATCTGTTTAAAATTTGAATCATAAGAATTTTTCAACATCTCATTTGTTCAACACCCTCAATCATGCAGAATATGACCAAGATCCTAAAAACAGGCCAAACAACCAAACAGTTAAAGAGTAAAATCAGACATCAAAAATCTCCGTTAAAAGGCACTTGGTTTTCCTCATAAGAAGAATCCTTTGACTCTCACTGAGTTACTGGATACTAACCGTTTACACAAAATTTTAGTAAATCTAATTATATTATTTTCCAATCAGTAACAAATGCATTTACATTGGGGATGAAGATGGAGACATGGAAATCTGAACAACCACACTCATCTAGGTGGCCCTTCTACTTACATATGGTATATTACTTGCAAGCATCACTTATGACAGCATATTACAAGAACTGATACTCATAATGAGTAGCCTTATGCATCACAGATTAAATTAGATTACAAAATCATATACCTCTGCAGCTGTGGTGCACACATGTGCAGGCACACACGTGTACGCACACACACTCATACCCCTTGTCTACATCTCACTTCTTTTGCCAGCAGGTACTCATACCTTGATTCCTTCATGAGTCACTACATAAGTAACTCATGACTTTGCTTTATCCCTCCCTGCCTAGTCTCGCCATTCCAACCATTTGACTCAACTGGAGGAAACCCTCTCTCCAGTTTCCCTACTGAAAGCAAAGAATTCATTGGGATGAGAGTATCTCAAAATACTACAAAACTGAATCAAAGAATGTTCATCTTTGAAAGAGAAATAAAGGCGGGGAGGAAGAGTACTGAGGAAAAGAAATAGAAATAACAAGTAAGACATGAGGCCCAGCTCACAAATATTTGTAATTTATTTGAGTAAAAATATTCATTCCTCCATTCTTAGTTTATTTATAACAGACACTTTGGAGAATTACATACTATTAATACTTGTTCTGCTTTCTCCCTCTTTAATATCAGTAGGAAAAGCTGAAGGCTTTCCCTAGTAACTGCATAAGTTTATAAAATCCCACAACAGGAAATCTCCCAAAAAAATGTGATTATTTCAGTTTTCAAATTTATATGAAGAAAATTATTTTAAAAATACAATTAAAATCACCTACCTCTACTTGAAAAAATAGTAAAACATTTTCTTATGCCACTAACGTAAACAAGTATTTCCCATTTCTTCAGACCTACCTATAAACATACACACGTAATAGGTTTTTGGGCACCTGAGTGGCTCAGTTGTTTGGGCATCTGCCTTCGGCTCAGGTCACGATCCCAAGGTCCTAGGATCAAATCCCACATCGGGCTCCCTGCTCAGAGGGGAGTCTGCTTCTCCCTCTCCCTCTCCCCCTTTTCCCCACTCATGCTCTCTCTCTCTCTCTCTCTCAGATAAATAAAATCCTTAAAAAAAATTTTTTTTCAAGTAAAAAATTTGTTATCTGTCCACATCTTCTTTTTCTCACTGAACGGTATCATGAAGAGCTTTCCAGACAAATCTATCTAATTCTTTCCATAAATCTGAAACCTGGTCTATTTATCCAACCACAAACCTACTGAGAAGGTTTTCTGTATTGCGCTATTATAAGAAATACCAAAGAACATGCTTGTTGTAACAAATTAAAACCTCATCATCAATGTGTGAATATGTCTACATAGTTACCAACACTATACTTACAGACCTTTATAATTTGGCCAATCTGACTGTCAAACTATTCATTCACTATTATTTTAATTTGCCTTTTAAAATTATGACTGAGATTAGAGGTAGCTTCTTATGGTTACTGGCAAAGTGAATTTCTTCTTCATTGAAAAGACAGTTTGTATTCTTTCTTTTTTCTTCCATTGGGTTTTATTATTCATATCTAGGTGTTTGTTGATTAAGGATATCAAACTTTTTGACTTTTAACTTGGTTTACAACATCTACCACAGTGTCCAGTACTAAGAAAACTTACCCAAAACTTGGAAATGAAAAGAGAATATATAGGACATCCTTTCATTGTCATACTGGAGCACAGTTTGAATAAGCCCACCAAAGGATTACTTAATTTTTGAGAATATACATGTAACGGACTTTCTAATTTATTACTTGACTGAAGTATCTATGACCATATGGAAGAGGCATACTGTACACAAATTTGGCATTCAAGTAACTGCTGATTGATGAAATGGCTAATATTTTATAAAGTCCAAAGAGTTTACACAGATACTTATATCATTAACAACAACCTCTCTTCCATTCAAAAAAATTGATTCTTACTTCCTGAAAACTAAAAGCAAAGGTTGTATTTTGGAAAGGAGCACCACAAAAGTATCAACCTGAGTCCCAACCTACGTTTAATACCAAGAACAGATGGCCAGATAAAGAGTCTATAGTGGTACATTGGTTAAAGACTTTGAGACTGTGGAATCAGATGAAAGTACAGTTACTGAGCTTCAAATTCTTAAAAACAAAAACAAAAAACTATTGTTTGGACTGAAAATGAGAAATTGGTATATTTTGTCAGTTTTATTAATTTATCAACTCAATTTATAGGAAAAAATGTCCAACAAAATAAAAGGTAGTGAATTTACACAGTTGTAGATCTTTCATCAATTTAAAACAGGTAGGGGAAATAGCTGTGTTTTCTTTCAAACTATATTTCCTAATTATTTTATATGAGTGTTTATTTTTCTGTTTGTTTTCATACCTAGTTTAATTCAGCTATCAACACAGGAATTTCTCTCCACCTGGACCAATGCAGATAATTTCCAAACAAGCTGACCACAAGCTCAGAGGCATGTTTCCCATGGAATACTCTTTCTTGCTACTTTGCTATTATTTCCTTGATGGTAATAAGCCTTGAGAAAAGTGGTTTTGTGTTACCTGCATGCAATTTCTCTCTTCTCCTCAAAACAATCAATAGCTATTTAGTAAACACAAGAGCCATGCACTGTGCTTAAGCATTGAGAAAACTAAAAAATTAAATTACAGTTGACCCTTCAACAACAGGAGTTTGAACTGCACAAGTCTCCTTATATGAGGATTTTTTTAATTCAAAAAATACAGTACCAGCACGGTAAGTGTATTTTCTCTTATGATTTTCTTAATAACATTTTTTCTCTAGTTTATTTGATTGTAAGACTATACTACTTAATACACATAACATACAAAATATGTGTTAACTGGCTGTTTATGTTATTGGTAAGGCTTCAGGTCAATGGTAGGCTATTATTAGTGGTTAAGTTTTTGGGGTACCAAGTCATACGCAGATTTTTGACTGCACGGGAAAGGGGAAATGTGGTGCCCCTAAACCTCATGTTGTTAAAAGGTCAACTGTATATGAATTTTTGCCTGTAAAAAAAGATCAAAGAAAGGCATAACAGGTAGAAATTTGCTGACTCCCATGATAGAATCCTATGTGAAACAATATGCAATGAAAGATACTGACAAGATCTTTGGAATCCAAACTGGTAGAAAATAGTAAATAATAAACAAATAAAAGATAGATAAAAACAAAGACTTAGAAACAAAACATAGTTAGTTTCTGCATAAAACATTAGGATAAAAACTTTTTAAAAGGTCATATTGACTGAGATAACAAAGTCACAAATGTGTTATGATGTGAAAGTTCAAGACTATTTTCTAAATAAAAATAATCAAAAATAAAAACACTCAAAAAATTGAACATAAACTCATAGAACTAATAAATGATCTTAGCAAGATTGCAAGATAACTACAAATCACTGATGAAGGAAATTACAGGAGACCTAAAGAAATGGAAAGCAATTGTGGGTTCATGGATTAGCAGATCGATATTGTTAAGATGTCAATTCTCCCCGAAACTGAACTATAGATTCAATGCAATCCCCATCAAATTCCCAGCAGGCTTTTTCATAAATATCAATAACTGAGAGTTAACAAATTCACAGAAATGTGTATCCCCACTAGATATTTTCTGAACTTGATTTAACCTCTAAGTCTTTTCTACCATCATCATGCTCTGCACTATCGTTGTAACTCCTTAATACATACACACAGCCAGGGTAATTTTTAGTGTCCTACTGAGAGACATAAAAATGTCATGGCTAGCTTTCTTGCTAAACCCTTATTCTGACTGCATATAATTTCATAAAAATAAGCAAATAAGCCTTTGTATTAAAAAAAAAAATCAAAACTATGCCCCTGGCCAAAAGGATAAATGTTTGCTGAGTAAACACATACAAGGATAAATGAACTTGAGGCACATTCTGAGATGTTGGAATGATGTAAGAGTTCCATCGTCTTTTTCTCTGATCTTCTATATTCAAAAAAATCTTTATGATCCCATTGCACACAGAAAAAAGTTTAAATCCATTAATGAAGTGTTAAAAGCCACAAACAATTGGCCCCTACTACCTCTGCAGCTTTCTCTTCTGTTATGAACTAACATCCCTCCAAATCCAAAATAAATACTAAGCTTCAGGCAATTAAACATTCTAACTCAGGACTTTCGCTAAAGCAGTAAAGAGACTTCTCTCTTTAGCATATTCAAATTTCACGTATCTTTCAATTACTCTTGCTGCAAAATAAACTATCCCAAAACATAGTAGCTTAAATGAAGCACCCTTTTATTTGCTCATGGAATCTATAGTTCAGGAATTCAGACAGTGCAGGGGCAGAACACTATTCTCATTCTCTAAATAAATATCAGCACAGAGGATTAAAATCAACAGATTATGATTAGTTATTTCTGGAGAAGAGTATTAGTGATGGAAGAAGGGGTATTTAAAATGTAAATTTAATAATTTAACATTTAAATTTATTTTAAGTTGACTGAAATGGCTTAAAATGTTTCAAAAAATAAATTTAAGTTTCAGCTACATTGATCTGTTTTGTTAATAATTAAATATATTTTACTGAATAAAACTAACTAGACTACAAAAGCTATTTTTTAAGCAGTGTAACTGGAAATGCTTCATCTTGAAACTAACTGATCATCTGTTTTAATTCTACTTCAAAACAAATGTTCTACATTTTCCACCTGGATAAAACAGATCAGACTCAATACTTCAAAGAAAAACATTTATAAATATGGCAGGTATGAAATGGAGGCATTTAGTTCTTGCTGGTTTTTTTTCCCCAAGTCTGTGTAAAAAGGTCAACTGCTAAATAAAAACAAGAACAGGCATGAATGGGAGGATAAATAACCAAATAAGGATAAAGGCAGAACTGGAGCAATTACCTAATGTATTAAATTCATAATCACACATGACTTACACCTTCTGGTATTGGGATGAAATCATTATAGAAATACTAGTCAGCATTTCTTGTAAGACTCCTAGATAACTGAAGGGTTCCTCCCAATTTTCTAGGCTAAAGGTTGCCATGCATCTCCCTTGGAGGAGGATGCATTTATATATTATCACCAAATCTTAGATTCTGACATACATGATCTCATCTTCAAAAAATTCAATAACATTTGAAGATGTCTATATTCAACTATGCATACACACACCATACTTAACACTAAAAATGTCTATGATATAGTCCAAGTAATCCAGTTCTGAAGGGTTCTGTAATGGTGACAAGAAAAACCTTAGCATCTCTTTGCTCACCCAGACCCTTTTCCTCTGCACCCTTCCACTGACTAGAAAGACCACAGATTCCATACACCCCTTGACACCTTTCCCTAGGATTCCTTTCCTCCAAAGAAACAGCACACCTGAAAGGGCTTTGGAAACAGTAAAGAGATACTCAAATGTTATTTTTGCACAGAGCTTATTTTCTTGGCTATAAGAACAACTCCCATTCACACAATTCTTTATAGATCACAAAGTATATACCAGGTAATTAGCTGATCAAACAAACTGGGGAAAGAAGGGAATCATAAAAAATGATAAACACCTCAGAATTTTTATTTTAACTTGAAACATAAATGAACATGATTTTATTATAATGAGAAATTTTTAGGTTGCTTAGAAGAAATATTGTTCTAATGCTTTACCATAACTTAAACTAAATTTTGAATGTAATAGGAAATTATAGATTGAATAGTTTTGGCTACCAGAGAAGGAATTTCTAGCTTTAGAGGTCATTTCAACTCCTCCTCCTATTCCTATTTTGATCCACCTATCTGTGTCATAATGTATACGATGTCAACATCACTCATAATTTTATTTTCCAACTAATCATCAATATTAATTACTACATATCACCTTTACTAAACTACAGGAACATATAATTTTATAGATGGCAGTTGATAAAGTATTTTCATCTTCTTTTCGCAATTCATTAATTTCTGTAGCATTGTCAAACTCATCCATTGGTTACGTCTAGGATTTAGTGAAAACTGAGCTGGAATTTTGTTCCATTTGTAAACACTATCTTTAGTGTTGAGTTATAAATGATGCAGAAAGCCTAAAATCATTAATTCTATTCCAAAACATAACTTAAAAATTTTCAGCTTTACTGAATCTCTTGATCCATGTGCAGAATTAAGGATATTAATTTTATTAATTTTGAAAAACCCCTTATTACTGTTTTAATTTCCTTACTATTGAGATCTGAAGAAACGCTGAGTGCCTACAGAAATATGGCATCCCAAGTCAAAGCATACTGTAAGATAATGTATAAAAATGAACCAAAGACACAGTAGATTCTGGCTGAAAAAAGCAAAGAAAATTCCATTGGTGAGCAGAATTGGCATGAATGTTAAATATAAAGTAAGAAGGGAAGAGAAAAAGAATTCTAGGAGAAAGGAATACCCTGATCAAAGGTACAGATGTAGGAAATGCACTCCATTAAGGATTTTTAGAAAAGAAAATCAGTTTGATATGGTTGGAATACAGAATGTATGAAAAGAGGCAGAAAAGGATGGTAATACTAGATGAGTCTTTCTTAGAATAACTTGTAGCCAGATAATGAAAGACCTTGTCTTCCCCAATAAAGAGAATGAATTTCATTCTGTAGATAATGGGATATCACCAGAGCTTTTGGAAAAAGGAAAGAGTGTCAGAATTAGATTAGTATTTAGGCAGAATAACTCTAGAAACAGTGAAGTGTAAACAGTGATAAAGAAGTAAGACTGGATGGGAAATTGTGACAATTACCAAGAAGAAAGATTTAAGAACCTCAAATGTAAGTAACAGAAGCCAAGATAGACCATATTCTGGGCCATGAAAAAGTCATTCACTAAAGTGGAAATTATCTGAATCACACAAACCACACTCTGACCACAATGGGATTAAATTAAAAACTAATAAAAGAGAGATTATCTACAAAATCCCCAAATAGTAAGAAACACAATTCCAAATAATTTATGGATCAAAGAATAATTTAAAAGGGAAGTTAAAAAATAGTTTGAACTAAATGAAAACGAAAACATATTTTATTAAAATTTGTGAGATGCAGTTAAGGCAATATTTGGGGATTAATTTATAGTACTAAGCACCTCTTATTAGAAGAGAATTAAAGTCTCAAATCAATGACTTCAGCTTCCACCATAAGAAATTAAAACAGAAGTCTGGAAAATGGAGGAAAAAATCAAAACAGAAGAGCAAATTAAACCCAAAGTAAGCAGAAGAAGGAAAACAGTAAGAATGAGAAAGGAATCAATGAAATTAATAACAGAAAAGCAAAGAAGAAAATCAAGGAAACCAGAAGCTGGCTCACTGAAAAGATCAGTAAAATTAATAAAATTAATAGACTAATCAGGGAAAAAAGTTTTAGTTTTAGATTTTACATTTACATTGATGATCTATTTGGCATTCTTAAGATGTGAATGGAAGTTAATTTGTGAACAGAGTTATGCGACTGTTTTGGCATCATTTGTTGAAAAGGTTATTCTTTTTCCCACTGAACCATTTTTCTAACTTTGCTAAAAAAAAAATCAGTTCTGTGTTTGTATCTATGTTTAGAGTCTCTCTTCTGTTTTACTGGTGGAATTAATACTGTTCCATTATCTATCTTGACTCCAGTATTAAACTATTTTGATCACTGTAGCTTAATGATATGCCTTCAAGTCAATTAGTTTAAATCTTCCAACTTTGTTCTTACTTGTCAAAGTTGTTTTCCTATTCTAGTCCTTTCACATTTCCATATGGTTTTGAATTCCAATAGTTCATTGCTAATAAATATTCAAAACCAATTTTGGTATATTGATCTTACATTTTATGACCTCCTTGAATTCATTTATTAGTTCTGCTATTGTTTGGAAATTCCTTAGGGTATTTTACACGTTGGTTCATTTTATTTACTCATTTCTGTACTTTTTATCCTTTTTTCCTTTACTGTGATACAGTCTGAAACACAGTTTCTGACCTATCTTCAAGTTTACTAATTCATTCTTCAGCAATGCCTAATATGCTATTAAATCAATTTTCTGGTTACTTGTTTCAGTTACCGTATTTTTTCAGTTCTTGAATTTGATTCAATTTTTTTATTAGTTACCAGTACTCTGACAAAATGCTAATCTTCTATTTTCTTTAAACATATCAAGCACAGTTTTGTCTGAGTGCCACTATTTAAATCCCTTTAAGTCTGTCTCTGTTTACTGTATCTTAGTTTTCTGTCACATTGTCTTGTCTCCTTGAATGTCTGATTACTTTCAACTGGATGCTGAATATTTTGTTTTTAAAAAAGGTTGAAATAATTTGAGATTTTACATGGTGTTATCTTCCTCCAAAGTGAATTTATGTTTTCTTTTAGCAGGAAGCTAGCCTAAAGGCTCTAGAAATAGCAGATAACCTTGATCCAATCAAGAGTTAAAATAATTCAAAGCTTGGTTTCAGCCCCTGTGAGGGCTGATCTATTCCTAGTTCACCCGTACATCTACAATGTAGCCTATTATAACACTTAGTAATAAACCCAGAAACTAATTAAAGTTAAAAGGATTGGAAGTTACCCACCGTTTGAGTCCAACAAAAATCACAAATTCTGACTACCTATTTTATTATTAAACGCTCTCTGAATAACTAAATACTCTTTCTCTATACAGCCAGATTTGGTATTAAACTTCAACTAACCAGACTTACTTTTTAATTGTAATAAACACTGTATATTGTAATAAACAGCAGTGAGCTACAAAGTTGTTCACGTGGAAAATAAAATGCTGGTCAACTTTATTTTTGTTAATAGTTATATTCAGTAAATGTTTCACTATCACTCAGAAGAAAATTGTTTTATACCTTAGGCACACTTGATCCACAATTTATTCTCCCTCAAAATAGAACATTCAACTGTTAGAAAATACAAAAGTCATTTCTAGAGACATTAAATTTTGTTAACACCATTGCCATGTTCTGCTGACAGACAACATTAAAAAAAGGTGAAATAAACTTGGAGAGTCTGAAAGTGTGTAAAGTGTTCTTGGTTCAAGAAAAGCTTCAATGTCATGCTAAAAGATATACCATCCCCAAATATTTGAATTTTTCAAGGGGAGATATAAAATGAGACTTTGGGGCAACACCAAAAAAATTATATATATCTTTACAGTCTAAAAATTCTACATGCTCTTTTGTTAAAATTTCATTTTATTTCTTCTTCAGAAGAATGATGATATATATTTTAAAAGCTCATACACACACACACAGAGTTAAATAGCTAAATACCTTTTGTATTTCTGACAATTTTCAACTCCATCTTATCTTAAAATATAGTAACTTTTTTAAATGTCATCATAATTTTATTTTCTAGTCCTACCAGTGTTCACATTACAGGAACAGTTAGAAATGGGGCAAATTGCCAAGCACTTAAAACTGTTTATATCTTTAAAAAGATCCAACTTGTCATGTTATCAGATCATTTAGTTGACAGAAAGTAACTGAATATCACAGGTGGCTAGATAAAACCCATTTCTATAGAGAGTTGACCTTTCAATTCACCAAAGCTTAAAAAAAATAAAAATAAAAGCCAAACCTAAATGATTGAAAAGTAGGCTCTTTTAATGTTAAAAAACTGCTTCCCACCAACAAAACAAAACAAAACAGTATTTCCTTATATTCATCTAAATATTTTTAGATATAGCCTGTCTAAATTTTATCACATATAAATGCAGGTTCTTGAGGTATAATTGCAAACCACCAACCATCCATAAACACACCGTTATACTTCTAAAGACAATTTTTTTAAAAAGCAAAAAATAAATTTAAATAAAAATCCTTTTATCTGATCAACTGCTACTTATAAGCAAAACTGATTTAAATGACCTCACATCCTCTGTTTGGATTTTCCCTTTTTCATACATGGCATTCTTAGAGGTATATAAATTAATTCTGTGATACATAACCAAAGTCCAACAACATTCAGAAGTAGGAACACTGGGGAAAGGTTATATATATTTTTGCTTTTTCTGGAAATTTCCTTTGCTTTTTGACTCCTTCCCTAATGACAAGGAAAAGTTAAATGGCTGGGTAGAATAGAATTACGAACTTCAAATAAATTGTAGGTATCATATAAGGTTCTCATTTTGGTTTTAAAAAAATTGTATGAGTGTATTATGTGGTAAATTATTGGTCAGCTTTTGTGTAAACAAAACCTAAGGGGAGTAGCAGGTGTCAGACTGTGACCACACGGTCAATATGTGTGCTCAGGCAATGTGGTATAGTTACAAGGAAAGGGTGGAGGAAGCAATGATACAACCAAAGCATTAATAGAAGTAACGTGTAACCTAAAGGGGGGAAATATAGTCATTTTCTCTGCATTACAATGTCTACATCTAGTTATGTAAGGCACAGTTTTAAAAGGAATAGTGCCAAAGTAGAGATTCCCAGAGAAAAGCAACCAGAAAACAAGGCACACTCATTATCATCACAGAATATATGACTGAAGTACCGGAAACATTAACTTTAATATCCTCCTATGTGACGACTTCCAAATTATATCCCCAGGCCTGACCTGTCCCCTGGGCTTCAAATGCATAACCACATGCCTACTGAATATATTTACTTGACTTCTTTACCCACATTTCAGTGTAACCTAAGAATATAGTGTAAAGAGCATGAACGCTGGAGCCAGACTGCCATGACTTAAAATCCAGAACCTAGATTCCAGGTTCCATCACAGTACAGCTAACATAGACCCTGAACGAACTGTGTCACCTCTTTATGCCTCAACTTCCTCATCTGTAAGATGGAGAGAGTTAATATTTTGTAAGGTTGTCCTGAGATTTAAATACATAATTTTTGAAAGCTCTTAAAATAGAACTGGACACATACTAAGTGCTATAGGTGTTTAGGAAATTTTTTAAAACATACCTAATAACCAAATTCAAACTCTCCATCCCCCCCAAATTATGCCTGTTTTATAATATGTATTTCAGAAAATGACTCCAAGACAAAACTTTGCCTTTTTCTATACCTTAACCTCTTTTTTCAGTGAGTCCTTCACTTACTTGCCGTATGGGCCAACAAGATCTGGCCAGAGAAGGTTAAAAGAACAAAGGAAGGTAGGGAGAAGAAGGAGAAGGGAAGAGGAGGGAAGACAGAAGGGAGAGAAACTGAGGAATTATAGCGGTATATGCACCAAAATGTTAAGAGTAGTAATCTCTATTTGAAGAGAACACAAGTGATTATATTTTGTATATACTTTTCTGTCTTTCTGAGATCTTCTAAAAGATAAAAACGTGCTTCCCCTTTTCATGGGAGGAAAAAAAGCTGTTTTGAAAATGTCTTCAATGATATTCTGGATAAAATCTAAGTTCTCCATTAGTTGGTTCCTACACCTTCTGCTACTCCTTGTATGCCTTTGTATCCTCTCATATCTGTACCCCTGCACAAGCAGCTACTCTCTATCCAGAACATCACCCCCATTCACCTCATCCGGTTAATTATCACCCACATGGCTACTACTATCTTCTCTGCAGTCTTCTTGGACCACATCCTGCTCTCTTCAAACCCACTGTTCCAACCTAGGTTAACCCAGTAGGATCTACCTTTAGAACCTAGTGTGTACATAGAACATATATCACAGTAAGTTTAATAAGTACTATTTATAATCTTGTCTCCCTCTTTCCTAGATACAAAGGAACACACATCTTTTACCACTCCAGCATCTAAAGCAGTACGTTGACACACAGCGGTGGACCAAAACGTCTGTTGTGCTAATGACTCCAAAATTATATTATTTCTACCCTAATATGTTGTCTCTCTAGAGCTGTATAAAAGTTGAAAATGGGAACTTCTAAAATAGCAGATTTCCAGTCTGGGAGTATTCAAAGTGAAACAGAATGCCACCATTCTTCTTCTTCCAGTCAATTACTGATTCACCAAATATTTATTCACTACCTCATATATACTTGACACTGGGGATGTAAGGACAAGCAAAAACGATGGGCTTTTCTTATAATACTTAGAGGTGCGGAGAGGAGAAGGCAAATTATGGCTAAATACTCAAAGCTACGAAATAAACACTAGTGAACTGTCCCTGAAATTAAGGAGTACATTTCTAATAGAACATATAATGAAAGACATCACCATATTTGGAAAGATCAAAGATTCTGAATTAGAAATGAGATTCGCTTACTTGAAGACAACAATTTTCAATCTTTTTTTTTTTTTTTGGCTGCCACATACATGGATATATCCAGAGTTATGCATTCTTTCTACAACATACTAAATGAATAACTCTACTCCTAATAAACAAGGCATGAAGCTTCATAGTGCTTACCAGTTATACCACCCCTTCTTTTAAAAACAAACCAAAACAGGGCACCTGGTTGGCTCAGTTGGTAGAGCATGCAACTCTTAATATTAAGACTGTGAGTTTGAGCCCCATGTTGGGGGCAGAGTTTACTTAAAAACAAAGAACAAAAACAACAACAACAAAAAGCAATTCTTTATGTCTTGCAAAGCCAAGAACCTCAAGAGAAACCAATCTTAATTTCCTAGCCACAAACACTTGGTCCAGGGGTGTCTGGCTGAAGTATGCCGTATAAGGACTCTATATTGGAAGATATGACAGACAACTAGCTGCCCACGCAATACCGATTTTTCCCTTTTCCCTCCACTAGGAGATTTTGTTGGGCGTAGCAATATGCTCAGCTTTAAAACAAACAAACAACAAAAAAAAAAACCCACCAAATTTTTCTGCCTTTCTTGTATTAGGTATGGTTACATACAAGTTCTGGCCAAGGAGATGTAAGCAGAAGTCACTGGGTGCACTTCTGAGAAAGCTCTTCTAAGAAGGAGGAAGACAGCCACATTTTTAATCATCTCCCCCCTTTCCCTTCTTTCTGCCTAGAATAATATGAAGATAAGGGTAACATTCCATAAAGGGAGGAAAAGAAAGTTAGAGCTGAGCCTTTAATGAAATCATGAAATTGCTATACCAGCACCAAACCATCCACCTCCTGACTTCCATACTTTACAGGGAATTCCCCAATTCATTGAAGCCACTCTTGTGGGTCTTCTGTTATTTGCAGTTGAATCTAAGCCTAATGAATGCTGATGATAACTAATGGAACTAAATCAAACCTCTGTCCTTGGGAGCAATGGAAGAATATAATTCCCAAAGACATACACAGCCAAGAGTGAAAAGACACACCCTTATGCTGAACACTCAAAGCAGAGTTGCCTGAAATAAGAATTCTCAGGATACAAAGCTGTCTGAGCAGGTTTCTTCCTTGCAAATAGACAGAGCATTAACAACAATGGCATTGTTTTCTCTTCTGGTCAAGGATATTAGAATGCAGTTGAGAACAACACTATTTTTTAAATGGCCTTAAATATACTCTTTTAAAAAATTAAACAAAACAGGGGCGCCTGGGTAGCGCAGTCGTTAAAGCGTCTGCCTTCCGCTCAGGGCGTGGTCCCGGCGTACCGGGATCGAGTCCCACATCGGGCTCCTCTGCTGTGAGCCTGCTTCTTCCTCTCCCACTCCCCCTGCTGTGTTCCCTCTCTCGCTGGCTGTCTCTCTCTGTCAAATAAATAAATAAAATCTTTAAAAAAAAAAAAAAAAATTAAACAAAACAGTCACAAGTTTTGATGAATTATCAGAATCAAATTGCTAAGCACATTCCACATTCAAACACATTTATCTGGCATGCAGTTAAACAGGCTCATTAAACATTTATAAGAAATGGACAGAAAAGGGTATGCATAGCATAGCTTATTTAAAGATGATGGGTGGAGGGAAATCAGAGAGAAGGAAATCAAAACTGTATGAATTCCACAGACCTAAGAATAACTAGGAACAGTCCTGTTTACTTGCAGGGCTTCCTCCAGTCTGATAGCTTTCCTTAGACTATCCCTTTCATCTGTAATTTCTGAAAAACAGTTTTTCCAGATAAGTCTATAGATTAGTTTAAGTTCCCCTGAGAAAGCACTTGCTTCCTGTAGTTTCCATGAGAACATTAGGAAGTATATGAATGTAGAGGTTAGCAAAAACTGTGCAGGGTAGTCCAAAATACCAGATAAATTCACTGAAGGACAAAGCTAATACCATGGCGTGAGGTCTAGCAGGAAAAAATGAAATCTGTCATCTGAGCTTTGGATTTAATTGAGCTAATAAGACAGTGTCCAGACAAGGGTGACAAAAGTAGGAAATAAACATCAACAATATGGCATTTTATTACTCAGCTATCAGAAAGAACGAGTTCTCAACATTTGCTACAACATGGACGGCACTGGAGGAGATAATGCTAAGTGAAATAAGTCAAGCAGAGAAAGACAATTATCATATGATTTCTCTCATCTATGGAACATAAGAACTAGGAAGATCGGTAGGGGAAGAAAGGGATAAAGAAAGGGGGGGTAATCAGAAGGGGGAATGAAACATGAGAGACTATGGACTCTGAGAAACAAACTGAGGGCTTCAGAGGGGAGGGGGTGGGGGAATGGGATAGGCTGGTGATGGGTAGTAAGGAGGGCACGTATTGCATGGTGCACTGGGTGTTATACACAACTAATGAATCATCGAGCCTTACATCGGAAACCGGGGATGTACTGTATGGTGACTAACATAATATAATAAAAAATCATTATAAAAAAAAAACAATATGGCATTTTAAAAGAATCAAAAAGAACTATAATTACAGTTATAAAACATTCTCAAACATGTTTTCCATCTCCCACTTCCTTAAAATACACAGTAAGACTAACATGATTTAATAATTAAAACTGCACAATTAATTTTCTATACCTTGGTTCTATAAATTTGAGAGGGTATAGGGAGCAGGAAAGGAAAGAGAATTAAGTCTCCTGGGATTGCTTCAAGTGAAAGAAATCCTTTTTATATCACTAAATTTTATCCCAAAATCACTATTATTTTGGAAAACATAACCCAATAATGACAATAGTAACAACTAACACATAATGATTACTATGTACCATGCACTGTTCTAAGCACTTTATGTATATTAATTCATTTGATCCTCACAGTGATTCTATAAGGAAAATACTATTTTTATTCCCATTAGAATGACGAAAAAAAGGAGTCTTTAAATAATTTGCCTAAGGTCAAAGTTACTATGTGAAGCCAAAATTAAAAGTCAAGCAATCAAGTTCTAGAGTCCATGCTCTTAATCATTCTACCAAATTGTCTTTCTAGGTGTTACAACACCTAAATTCATTTGTAGTCAAACTGGACAGATCTGAAATTACTTCTTTCTTTCTTTCTTTCTTTCTTTCTTTCTTTCTTTCTTTCTTTCTTTCTTTTTTTTTTTTTTAGATTTTATTTGACAAGAGATTGAGATTGAGAGAGAGAGAGAGCATAAGCAGGGGGGAGTGGCAAAGGGAGCGGGAGAAGCAGGCTCCCAGTGAGCAGAGAGCCTGATGTGGGGCTCAATCCCAGGACCCTGGCATCATGACCTGAGCTGAAAGCAGATGTTTAACTGACTGAGCCACCCAGGCGCCCCTAAAATTATTTCTCCTTTTGCACTATCTTGTCAAGGTACTGTTATTCTCCCAATCACCCAAATTTGAATCTGTATGATAACTTTTGGTCTCTTGGTGCATTCCATATTCAATCAGTCATGCAACTAAACCCTGTCAATTAAATACCACTCCTTTCCACTCCTACTGCCATCATCCTGGTGATTCCATAGCCAAAAACTGCATCAGCTTTCCAAGGAGCCAATAGCTCATGCCAATCTTATTGATAAAACATCTTTTTCACATGAACTACAGTCTCTTATATCAGTTTTATGGGGGCATAATGATAATAAAATAGTCCTATAGTATTTGTAATTTAATGATACATCCAAACATTTTAGAACCTCAAACTTTCAAAAAAGGACTCGGAATATGTAAGTATTTTAATACAAATTCAGCAAACAGGCTTCTGATAAGGAAAAAACATAGTATTTCCAAGTACAGGAACAAAAACTGGAATATTAACCCGAATAGGTCAGGTTAATGCTATAAATTTATGGAAAAGAGCAAGACCATTGAAGATGATACGTATAAAACTATAAAGGCGAGTATATATACAAGAGAAAACTCACCATCACCATAAAAATGCTACAAGACTGAGTATGAAGGGTTAGGCCATGTCTGTCCTATTTACCACTGCACTCCCAGCACCAAACAAGCTGTCCGCACATAATAGGCACTAAAAAAATACTTAAAGATAAATCACTAGAAGTCTTCAATACAGGCTAAAGCCAGCTGATCACCTGGCAATATAAATAAACTGATTTAACCACCAAAACAGAGGTTGGAATTTGACCAGGAAAACTTCAAGGATTCCATAACATTTTCATCATCATCCCAGATTTTAAATGAAGGTCACACTCTAATAGGAAGGACTTTTAGAGAAATGTCTGCCAATATCTAGAGGCTACATCTTACCTACCAGTCAGTCTCTTTACACAAGTCTTTTTCAAGCAGGAGGAAAAAGAAAGAAGGGAAAGGGAATCACTAAACATTAGTGTTCTCAAAGGACAAATTACCCATTTATATATGTTTCTATATTTAGAAACTAAATAATCATGTTAATCTAAAAAAATACCAAGCCTATGAATCATATTAAAAGAATAAATCCTTGAGGCACGTGCAGGTTAAGCATCTGACTCTTGGTTTCAGATCAGGTCGTGATCATAGTCCTGAGATGGAGCCCCATGTTGGGCTCTGTGCTCAGTGCAGAGTCCGCCTAAGACTGTCTCTCCCTCTGCACCTCCCCTGTGTCACTCTCTCTCCCCCTCAAATTAATAAATAAATCTTTTTTTAAAAAAGAGTAAACCCTTAAGTGCTGTATTCTGTATATTAACAAATAATTAATGGAGGATATGTCCATGGTATCAAAAATACATAGAATTATTTTTCTTCCTTACAAGCTCCAAACGGAAAAGCCCTATATCAGTTAAACAATTGCTTAGTTGCAGGATTAATTCAGAAAAAGATAGGATTTTTATATGTGTACTTACCTTGCTTTAATGATAAACTAGAAATTTCTGACTCTTCATCTTTCTATCCTTTCCCTTGTACTTGTATGAAATATGAATATTTTAGAAAATATTGCATCATATACAAATAGGTTGCACGTTAAATGTGTAACCTATTCGATCACAGAAAATTATAATCATGATCATATACACTCATGTGTCTGAATAATTCTTGGCTACTTTAAGCAAACAAACTAACATCCATCACAATTTCACATTGAAGATATTTTCGTTAATAATTTGGTAAGGTTGGGGCGCCTGGGTAGCTCAGTCAGTTAAGCATCCAACTCTTGATGTGAGCTTGGTTCATGATCTCAGGGTTGTGAGATTGAGCCCCCAACACCCACTGCACTCGGCATGGAGTCTGCTTGTCCCTCTCCCTCTGCTCCTCCAACTTGCTCTCTGTCTCTCTTTCTCTCTAAAATAAATAAAATCTTTAAAAATAATAACAATAATTTGGTAAGGTGAAAAGTATATAGTTACAATTTGCTTGGTAATATCAGAAATATTCAAAATTCTAAAAGCTATTTAACCTATCATTTGCTTCCCTTAGACTATTTGGCAAGCAGCAACAGGTTGCCTTGGTTATTTACATGCTAAGGGGCCACCATTGTTCCTGTCGCTTTTTTTTTTTTACTGCTTTATATTTTTTTAATAGTGCTTATCACTTCTCACATATTTTATAATTTACTTATTCATTATGATTAGTGCCAGTCTCTCTCCACTAGATACTTAAATTCTAAGAAGACAAGTATTTTATCTGGTTCACTGCTGTATCTTCAACACTGCTTGACACATACTAACTGATCAATAAATAACTGTTAAATGAATGAGATGGCATTAAACCATAACTAAATTTCAAAATGACTATAAATTTTAAAGCAAAATTCTGGACAAATGAGCAAACTACCAAAAAAGAAATTGTGTTTTTCCTAAGTACTCACAAGCCTGTTCTTTAATGATCTTTTTTTTTTAAATCACCAGTGTTGGGGCGCCTGGGTGGCACAGCGGTTAAGCGTCTGCCTTCGGCTCAGGGCGTGATCCCGGCGTTCTGGGATCGAGCCCCACATCAGGCTCCTCCGCTGGGAGCCTGCTTCTTCCTCTCCCACTCCCCCTGCTTGTGTTCCCTCTCTCACTGCCTGTCTCCATCTCTGTCGAATAAATAAATAAAATCTTTAAAAAATAATAAAATAAAATAAATCACCAGCGTTACTAGAACTGACACACAAATTCAGTAAAGTCACAGAATACAGAATCAACATACACAGATTTGTTGCATTTCTATACACCACTAATGAAGCATCAAAAAGAGAAATCAAGGAATCTATCCCATTTACAACAGCACCAAAAACCATAAGATACCTAGGAATAAATCTAACCAAAGAGGTAAAAGATCTATACTCTGAAAACTATAAAACACTTATGAAAGAAACTGAAGATGACACAAAGAAATGGAAAAACACTCCATATTCATGGATTAGAAAAACAAATATTGTTAAAATGTCCATACTACCCAGAGCAATTACATATTTAATTCAATCCCTATCAAAATACCAATAGCATTTTTCAGAACTAGAACAAACAATACTAAAATGTGAATGAAACCACAAAATACCCTGAACAGCCAAAGCAATCTTGAAAAGCAGAGCTAGAGGTATCACAATTCTGGACTTTAAATTATATTACAAAGCTGTAGTGATCAAGACATATGGTACTGGCACAAAAACAGACACATATATCAATGGAGTAGAATAAAGAATCCAAAAATGAACCCACAACTACATGGTCAACTAATCTTTGACAAAGCAGGAAAGACTATCCAATGGGAAAAAAAGAGTCTCTCTTCAACAAATGATGTTTGGAAAACTGGAGAGCAAGATGCAAAAAACTGAAACTGGACCACTTTCTTATACCATACACAAAAATAAATTCAAAATGGATGAAAAACCTAAATGTGAGACAGGAAGTCCTCAAAATCCTAGAGAAGAACACTGGTAGTAACCTCTTTGACACTGGCCAGAGCAACTTCTTACTAGATATGACTCCTGAGGCAAAGGAAACAAAAGCAAAAATAAACTATTGGGATTTTTTCAAGATAAAAATCTTCCACACAATGAAGGAAATGATCAACGAAACTGAAAGGCAACCTACAGAATGGGAGAAGAAACTTGCAAATGACGTATCAGGTAAAGGGTTAGTATCCAAAATCTATAAAAACTTATAACACTCAATGCCCAAAAAACAAATAATCCCGTTAAGAAATGGACAGAAAACATGAATAGACATTTTTCCAAAGAAGACATACAGATGGCCAACAGACACGTGAAAAGATGCTCAACATCACTTGACATCAGGAAATACAAATCAAAACTACAATTTCTCACCTCACACCAGTCAGAATGGCTAAAATTGACAACACAGGTTGGGGTGCCTGGCTGGCTCAGTTGGTGGAGCATGCAACTCCTGATCTCAGGGTTTTAAGTTCGAGCCCCACATTGGGTGTGGAGATTACTTAAAAATAAAAATATTTTTTAAAAAACAATAAAGGAACTATCAGCTGTTGGCAAGGATGTGGAGAAAGGGGAACCCTCTTACACTGTTGGTGGGAAGGACAGTATGGAGGTTCCTCAAAAAGTTAAAAATAGAACTACCCTATGATCCAGCAATTGCACTACTAGGTATTTACCCAAAGGATACAAAAACACAGATTCAAAGAGATACATGCACCCTGGTGTTCACAGCAGCATTATTAACAATAGCCAAACTATGGAAAGGCCCCAAATGTCAACTGATGAATGCCCATCAACTGATGAATGTGGTATGTGTACGTATATATATACACACGCACCACATCTTCATATAATATATATAACCGAACATCAGCCATAAAACAGAATGAACCCTTGCTATTTGCAGTGACGTGATGGAGCTGTAGGGTATCACGCTAAGCAAAGTCAGTCAGAGAAAGACAAATACCGCGATTTCACTCATGTGTGGAATTTAAGAAACAAAACAGATGAACATAGGGGCTAAAAACAGAGAGAGGCAAAGCAGAAAACAGACTCTTAACTACGGAGAACAAACTGAGGGTTACTGGGGGGAGGTGGGCGGGGGGATGGGTTAAATGGGTGATGGGGATTAAGGAGGGCAGCTGTGATGAGCACCGGGTGTTGCATGTAAGTCATGAATTACTAGATTCTACACCAGGAACTAATGTTACACTGTATGTTAACGAACCGGAATTTAAATAAAAACTTGAGGAAAAAAAATCACCTGTCACCTCTATTTAAGTTACTAGTTTCTGGACTCCACCCTTAAACTTTTTTCATGTTTAGAAAGTGATTTTTCACTTTTAGTACTAGCAGCATCACATCACTCCACTTAAAGTTGTCACTGTCACTAACGGGCAGCAGGCTGTTCTGTGAAATAAAATTACACACATCCCCACATAGAACAAGAGTAATATAATTGAAATGCATCTTCCAGAAGTGTTAAAGAGGCCACGGTTAGTTTAAAAGAATCTCTGGTTGATGGAATGAGTAGAAAGTATCACTTTTGAGCAGGGACCTTCCTGCGTCTCTTTTTATTTTTTTTTAAAGATTTTATTTATATATTTGACAGAGATAGAGACAGCCAGCGAGAGAGGGAGCACAAGCAGGGGGAGTGGGAGAGGAAGAAGCAGGCTCATAGCGGAGGAGCCTGACGTGGGGCTCGATCCCAGAACACCGGGATCACGCCAGGATCACGCCCTGAGCGGAAGGCAGACGCCCAACCGCTGTGCCACCCAGACGCCCCCCTGTGTCTCTTTTTACCTCAGAGCATGTCTCTTCCTCTACTTTTCTGGCCTCAGAAAGTAAAACATTTACAACAAGAATCCAGGACTCGACTTCATCTCCTTTATCAGTACTCAGAAGTCTCAGGGAAAGAAGCAGCACACCCAGTGTGCCTCAAACAATGGAAATCATAATCAAATCACAAATTGGTGGTACATCTCATACAAGTTTCATATTAGTTTCTCTCCAAAGTACATACTGCTGAATTTGAGAAAAATACTTAAGATCTTACCGTATTTTTAATGAAATCTTTCACTCAGTTACAAACCCAATAGTGGAATCTAACTTTTTCATTAGAATACTACGGCTGTCATAATCAAAGTTATTCCCAAATTCACATGTACGATAGGCATTTCTTATAAAAACAGTCTGTTTTCAGAGGAAATAAATATCCTTAGTTACCACAGATTTGTATCATGAGACTCTTCTGATTTTAACATTGAAACACTTTTCATGTCTTTCTAATGCCAGTTAAGCCTAATTAGAATAAGGCTTATCCTGTTAACTTAATCATTTTTAAAAGTAGCAGGAAAAAAAAAAACAACCTTTTTAAAGAATGAGTTTGCCTCCACTAACACAAAGAATATTTTATTTTAATTTCTAAAAAGCTTTAGTAGGGAGTCAAAGGACCAGGGTTTTATTATTGTCTCAGGCAATATTAGGAGCTTTATGATCTTGGGCCAGTTATTAAATCTCTAGATTTCAATATCTTATTTTTAGTATGAATGCAGATTAACTAAATTAATTTAAACTGAATTTATGAATGCAGATTAATTTAAATTAATAAAATTTTTTAACTTACCTAAAACTGTCAGTTTTCTCTTCAGTTTTCCAAATCTTGAACTTATATAAATTTTCCCAACTTCTGAAGTGACCTTTCTAAATTTCTGCATACATTTCAAATTCTGGACAATTCCTGGCTGAACTTGAAGTATCTTTAATTTAGCCAGAATTCACTGTTTAAAGAAATAAACCTTACGAACTTATTACCTTTATTATTAATTTATGAAATACTGATACCAACTTTTATCTTTTATTATATTTAAGGAGATGTCAGAAATCATTCTTACCACCCCCCTGCATGGACACATCTCAGAACAATGCAATAGTACACTATCGCTGACCTAAGTACAAGCTACATAAAAATATTTCCAACTAAGATACGTGTATATCATTTCAAGGGATTTCTTTTTTTTTTTTTTTTTTAATTTTATTTATTTGACAGAGAGAGAGTACAAGCACGGGGAGCGGTAGAGGGAGAAGCGGGCTCCCTGCTCAGCGGGAGTTGATCCCAGGGGCTCGATCCCAGGACCCTGGGATCATATCCTGAGCCAAAGGCAGACGCTTAACTGACTGAGCCACCAAGCGCCCCTCAAGGCATTTCTGAAAAGTAAAGGAAGTCTAGTGATGATAAAATTTGCTATAAATTAGTAGAGACAGGCACATCACTGACAGATTTATAATTGATAGCTTTATAATTAATAAGATTTTAGTTCTCAAAGATCAAAAACTTTTCCTTGATAAATCTACATATATGTGTTTTGTCACCTTAGTAACTCTTTCCCCCTAAAATTTTGCATATTGGTGATATGAGTGACTTTTTATAGACACATGAGTACCACTAGAGGCCACCAAATACTTCACTTTTTAAAACTGGCTCATTTGTAACATAAGGAGTGCCGGTGCACAGTAATATCCATAACTGGGAAAGTTCCACATGAATACTCAAAGCACAACACAAACTCAAGCAAAAATATCTGAACATATTCCATATAATAAATAAGATGTCTAGATTACAGAAGAACTTGATTAGTCCAAAAACTGAGGGTTGGAGAGATGGATAACATCAAAATATCATTTCTTATATACCTTTGAAAATAGATTATATGACCTAGGAAATGGATGCTCTCTCTAAATAGCTGTTGTCATTTATAATTAAATTATTTATCTATACAGAGGTATATATACAGATATAGAGAGATAAATAAAATCCAAATTTCACATATTATTTCTTCCATACCACAGTCTTCCACATATAATGTTTTCATATCTAAAGTTGACTACCATCTACAGCAATTAAAACTTTAAGAAGTTCTATTGTCAAAGTCACCACACATATTTGAATTACCCAAAATTCTGACTTGAAGAATAAAACCTGGCTCAGAAGCAAAGATAACACCTGAGAAAACTTGCCCTGAGTTTCTAGGTGAACTGCTGCATGTGCCCTCGTTTCTTCCAATGTCCTCCTCCTCATTAAAGGAAAATAGGAAAAAACAGAAAGCTCAAGTAACACCCGAATTCTGTAAATCCAAGTGAAATCTATGAAACAAAATGGGAATTCTTGCTATCTGAATATCCACCTTTTTTTTGCATAATGATATATTCTTCTTCAAAGGTTTTCAGGTACTCCAGAAAAACTTTATTCAGTCATGTTTTGGTGTTCTATCTCAAGTCTTTCCTTAACTAAAGGTTGCAAAGATGTTCTCTTCAGTTTTCTTTCAAAACTTTTTAGTTCCAGCTTTTACAGTTAGTCCATAATCCATTTCAGGCTAATTTTTCTGTGTAGTGTGAGGTATGACTAGGATTCAAGTACAGAAGACTGACATAATAGTGATACCACCACTTTCTTTCTTTCTTTTTATTATAATCATATTTTTTATTATGTTAGTCACCATACAGTACATCCCTGGTTTCTGATGTAAAGTTCGATGATTCATTACTTGCATATAACACCCAGTGCACCATGCAATACGTGCCCTCCTTACTACCCATCACCAGCCTATCCCATTCCCCCACTCCCCTCCCCTCAGAAGCCCTCCATTTGTTTCCCAGAGTCCATAGTCTCTCATGCTTCATTCCCCTTTCTGATTATCCCCCCTTTCTTTATCCCTTTCTTCTCCTACCAATCTTCCTAGTTCTTATGTTCCATAGATGAGAGAACCATATTTATTGTCTTTCTCTGCTTGACTTATTTCACTTAGCATTATCTCCTCCAGTCCTGTCCATGTTGCAGCAAATGTTGAGAAATCGCTCTTTTTGATGGCTGAATAATATTCCATTGTATATATAGACCACAACTTCTTAATCCAGTCATCTGTTGAAGGGCATCACGGCTCCTTCCACGATTTAGCTATTGTGGACAAAGCTGCTATGAACATTGGGGTGCATATGGCCCTTCTCTTCACTATGTCTGTATCTTTGGGGTAAATACCCAGTAGTACAATGGCTGGGTCATAGGGTAGCTCAATTTTTAACTTTTTAAGGGACCTCCACACTGTTTTCCAGAGTGGCTGTACCGACCTGCATTCCCACCAACAATGTAGGAGGGATCCCCTTTCTCCACAGCCTCTCCAACAATTGTTGTTTCTTGCCTTGTTAATTTTTGCCACTCTAACTGGCATAAGATACCACCACTTTCCAGAGAAAATAACACATACACAGAGAAAAAAGAAAACTGAAACAGTAATCAAAACAGTATGGTACTAGCAAGAAAAAACACAGAGATTGATACATAGAACAGAATAGAGATCCCAGAAATAAACCGACACTTATATGGTCAATTAATCTGTAACAAAGGAGGCAAAAATACTCAGTGCGGAAAAGACAGTTTCTTCAACAAATGGAGCTGGGAAAACTAGACAGCCACATGCACAAGAAGGGAACTGGACCATTTTCTTACACCATGTACAAAAATAAATTCATAATGAATTAGATTTGTATGAAGAACCTGAAACCATAGAACTCCTAGAAGAAAACATAGGCAATAAGCTCTGTGGCACTGGTCTTAGCAATATTTTGGGGGGACCAGTCTCCTCAGGCAAGGGCAACAAAAGCTGAAACAAACAAATGGGACTACATCAAACTAAAAAACTTTTGCACAGTGAAAGAAACCATCGACAAAACTTGGAGGCAACCTACTGAATGGGAGAAGATATTTGCAAATCATACATCCAATAAGAAGTTAATATCCAAAATACATAAAGAACTTACACAACTTAATACCAAAAAGCAACCTGAATTTCAAAATAGCAGAGCACTTGAACCAACATTTTTTCAAAGAAGACATACAGATTTCCAACAGGCATATGAAAAGATGGTCAACATCACTGATCATCAGGGAAATGCAAAATCACAAGGAAATATCACCTCACACCTGTGAGATTAGCTACTGTGAAAAAAAAATAACAAGTGTTGGTGAGGCTGTAGAGAAATGGGAACCTTCGTGCACTGTTGGTGGGAATGCAAACTGGTGCAGCCACTGTGGAAAACAGTAGAGGTTCCTCAAAATATTAAAACTAGGACTACCATACAATTCAGTAATTCCACTTCCAGGTTTTACGTAAAGAAAACAAAAACACCAACTCAAAGAGTTATATGTACACCTGTGTTCACTGTGCCATTATTTACAATAGCCAAAATATGGAAGCAACCTAAGTATCCATCAATGGATGAATAAATAAAGAAAATCTGCCGTAAATATGTGTGTGTGTGTGTGTGTGTGTGTGTGTGTGAGAGAGAGAGAGAGAGAGAGAGAAACAAACCTATGGAGTTTGTTCATCAAATTAGCATGATGAAGACTGTCTTGTATCCTATCTGACACTAAAAGCATGGGTTTTTTTTTTTCCAATACCAACCAGGTATCCAACAATTCCATTCAATTCTGACACTAAATACCCAGCGTTAGCACAGACTCCACAGGTCAAGGGCTCAGGGCTCAGCTCCACAAGAATGCCCTCACTTTAGATACTAGCTGCAAACTAGCCTAAGCTTATTCACTTCTGCATGCAGAATATAAATTCAGGGGCTTACCCAACCAACCCCCTCAGGTTCAGTAATTTGTTAGAAAAACATAATTCACAGAAAAATACTTGTATTTACCAATTTATTATAAAGAATACAACTCAGGAACAACCAAATAGAAGTATTAGGCAAAGTATGGAGAAGAAGGACCTTCAGAGCCTCCATACCTTCTCGAAGGACACTACCTTCCCACCACATCAATGTGTTCACCAATACAGAAGATCTCTGAACCCTCTCATTTAGGTGTTTTTATGGTAAGTTTCATTTGGCAGTCACAGTTGATTAAATCATTGGCTGCTGGTGATTGAACTCAGTCAGTCTCCAGCCTCTCACCCCTCCCTAGTGGGGCTGAAATTTCCAAACCTCTAATCACAGGGTTGATTCCTGAAGCAATCTAGGGTCCACTAAACCAGTCAGCTATTCATTAGCATACAAAAGACAGTAAATTCCAAGAGTTTCAAGAGTTCTGTGCCAGGAGCTGAGACAAAGACTAAATATTAGTGATGTCCAAACATAAAATGGTCAAGGAGAATTACGATAAGGGAAAAGATGTTCAAATTCATCAGGAACACTGTGGTAGAGAAAAGCTAGTTGTTCACTCTATCTGTTTCGCTTTCTCCTAAGCACATATCTAGGCTTTATTTGCCAAACTCCCATTATAGTTAATGGGGGCTCCATAACTGACTTCTGATAAATCTAATGAAGTGATGTATACAGCTTCCCAGGCCTATCCCATAAAACTCAACCCTAACCTCCATGCTTTCTCTTACCACTCTGTCAGTGGTGATACCCAAGATAATCCTGAGAACAAAACTCTGAAGATGGCAAACCCCACTCCCATCTATCCCACAGCCACTAATTTTAGACTTCATGAAAGTAAGAAGAGAAAAACTTCTATCACGCTAGCCACAAAAATCTCAAGGTTTATCTATTACAACAGCTATTATTACCTTCATAGACTAAGAAAATATTAAAAACTTCAACTTTGTAATTTCAGAATGGAAAAGACATAAACTATACTTCAGAATAAACCCTTGAGGTGTAAGATGGCTGTATGAGTTGAGAGTGGATGGCAAGAAATCATAACACTATAGCTTATTAAAATATTAATAGACAATCCCCTGATAACAGCCTTATAGGAGTAGTAGTATTATCAGAAAAGGCAAATGAACTTTGCTCATGGTTTTAAAATTATTGATACCATATTCTTTCCACTGTACCACACTTGTCTCTTAGAAAAATGGAGACAGCAAATGAAGGAGAATCATTTGAAACATTTACAATTAAGAAACAGGATAATAGCTAAAAGAGATAAAGTCAAGAAAAGATTTTTTTAGCTAGACTTAACGATACTTGAGATCAATGGAAACAGAAGACTAGAAAAAGGAACGGGAAGCTAAGAAGAGCAGAATAATCCACAGCTGCGATGCAACAATTACACGACAGATAAGCAGCAATACTCCTGGTGCTAATGAGGGCCAGGCTGTGAGCAAACAATGTGAATCTGGAGTAGCTTAGCCCTCGTAGATCTACATCTTCCTCAGGAAGTTCTCTATGGCTTCAAAGCATCAAGTACAGGAGAACTTAGCATGGGAGGAAACCTTGTCCCACGGTGGTTCTGAGAGCAGTGCTGGAGTAGCAGACCACAGAGATGGGTGGTGAAAGATTCTTCAGCATAACTGAGATTATCAATGTATCAGCAAAATAAAGAGAATTAGAAGTAACTGAAAGTCTAGTTAACAAGCCACTTCAGTGAGCACAGAGGAATGTGAGAATAACACTAAGACTGAGTATCCTCCACTTCAGAGATGCTGAGAGAATCTACTATTTCAGACGCATGCTCTAGACAACATCAGGTTCCAACCTGCCATGTGGTTTTACCACTTCAAAGACACAATTGTCTGGGAGTAGAAAACGAAAATGTGAGTTCAAACCACCACTTACCAGCTTAACCTCCATTTATATCTACTTGCTTTGTCATGAACATAACTTTAAAAGTCATTTTTGTACTCCCTAGCATGTTTTAAAAGCCACGTCTTCATACCTCAGAGCAGCCGTCTTAGTTTTCAGCCTCAACTCTATCCAAAATCGAAAGTCCTTCCACACATTCTTTATACCATCTTTAAAACTGAATTCATCAGCGGCACCTGGGTGGCTCAGTCGGTTAAGCATCTGCCTTCAGCTCAGGTCATGATCCTTGAGTCCCAGGACAGAGTCCCACATGGCGGGGCTCCCCACTCAGCAGGGTGTCTGCTTCTCCTTCTGACCCTCCCCCCCTCATGTTCTCTATCTAATAAATAAATAAAATCTTTTTTAAAAACTTAAATAAAATAGGGGCGCCTGGGTGGCTCAGTCGTTAAGCATCTGCCTTCGGCTCAGGGCGTGATCCCAGCGTTCTGGGATGGAGCCCCACATCGGGCTCCTCCGCTGGGAGCCTGCTTCTTCCTCTCCCACTCCCCCTGCTTGTGTTCCCTCTCTCTCTGGCTGTCTCTCTCTGTCAGATAAATAAATAAAATCTTTAAAAAAAAATAAAATAAAATAAAAAACTGAATTCATCAACAAGTGCCCCATGTCAGCACAGAGGCTTTGGACACTACCTGTAATATCCTTCATAGGTACCTTTTATAATTATATATTTTTTATAATCATATATTTTTTATTTTTAGCTGTCTTTATGTATTTCTCAAATCTCCCTGGCTGGCAAATTATCCTGCCTATCTTTATTCTAAATAATTACTCATACAGGTGGCTTTTTATATTCACATGCAGAAACCTACATTTTTACCTATTGCCCTATACTTCATCTTCTTAGCTAATACCCTATAACTATGCCTTTTAGAATCTTTGTGAACCCTGACTATCATCCAATATGTTCACTACCTTTCTCATTCTCCTTTCATGCATACTCTACAAAAGAGGGAGAATATTCTCTTCCATCCTTTCTATACTCAGTTCCCTGACCACACAGTATTTATATCTAGGTCAAATGGACAACTGCTATCCCATTTGTTATGCTCAATGCATTCTAAACGGCTTAAAGAATTAGAGCATTACATGGTACTTTAACTTCTCTGCACAAATAACATCCCATACTAAGACTACCTCTATGTTAAAACTACAGAAAGTTGCATACACTGGTTTTTATTTCCCTCTTTTCCCCAATCATATTGAAGGTGGTCAAACCACTAGTCTATAAATAACTGAACTAATTTTTTACAAACATGAAACTCAGAAATTCTTTTAAAGATTTTATTTATTTCACATAAAGAGAGCAAGAGAGCACAAGCAGGGGGAGCAGCAGAGGGAGAGGGAGAAGCAGACTCCCCAGTGAGCAGGGAGCCCACTGGGGGATTTGATCCCAGGGCCCTGAGATCATGACCTGAGCCAAAGGCAGATGCTTAACCAACTGAGCCACCCAGGTGAACCCAAAAACTCTAACTAAACATTTATTACTCTTTTATTCAAGTAACATTCTTTTTATCATACTACTAGTCTTCTAAAAAAAATTAGATAGCTCTAAAAATGTCTCAGTGCAGGCATTCCAGTGAAGAACATGGCACAAAATTTTCTGAATAATAATACAAAAGGATTCACTTCTGAGACAGGGCACCGTTAAAAAGAGCTAGTGCCAGAACAACACTATTTTGCTGATGTCCAAACCCTAGCCAATAAAAATACTTGTTCCCATAATCAGAAATAGATTGTTAGCCATAGAATGCCTCTGCAAAACAATTCCTAAATTTTCTTTGAAATATTGTTACTAAAATTAACACTAACTTTATTTATATGACTGTCTGTGGTTTCCATGCGTGCCTAAAAAGCACAAGGAAAAGATAAAAATATCCCAGAACTGGAAAAGTAGTCATTATGTTTGGTTTAGCTTATTTTCATATTTTTATTTTTAAAATCCATCCAAATTAAAGTTCAGCATTTCTCAATAGATGAAAAGAAAAAAAGGGCAATTTTTAAAAAAGATTTTATTTATTTGAGAGAGAAAGCAAGAGGGGGGAAGAGAGGGAGAGAGAGAGAGAGAGAGAGAGAGCACGAGCTGGGGAGGGGCAGAGAACCAGACTCCCTGCTAAGTAGGGAGCCCTATGTGGGACTCTGGGATCATGACCTCAGCCGAAGGCAGGCACTTAACCGACTCAGCCATCCAGGCGCCCAAATGGCAAATTTTTTACATAAAAACAGAAGGAACAAATTCAGCATCCTCTAAATTAAATTTGGGTTTTGACTTATCAGTGAAAGGATACCTAAAATCCTTTCCCACAAGTCATAAAGTTTAATCTTCAGGCTAAACACAATAATTTGTATTAGAACTTATATACAACAAATATATGCTGACTGAGGAAGAAAGGTGACAACAGAAAATAATGTCAGTATTATACTCTGAACCCATATTCATCCTCAGGCAAAATAAACATGTGAAGTTGGTTTCTATACAACAACATAGCATTCTTTTAACATTTCTGAACCTCAGTTCTTTAAAATTATAGAACCCTGTTTTCAGATCCTGCATTTACACTAAAATATAAATGCCAACCACAGTTTAAAGTGTCACTCTCAGAATATTCTCCGATTGTGGCTGAGACTAACAGTATTTCATGTGGTAATGGGTTTGAAACCTAGCTCTGCTGCATCTTAGCTGTTAGAGCTTAGTGAAATTGTTTAAACTTCCTAATCCTCAGTTTACTTATCATAAATTAGACATACTACCATCAATCAACCAATTTATGTGAGTTCATCATAATCTATCAATTCTATGCAACTGTTAGATATGAACATTAATGTTATATGCTAAAACTTGTCCACTACTTTGGAAGGGCTAAGATTTTTTCTTTTTCCTGTAAATCACTGGAATAGGGTCACGATCACCCTGGAATCAACAAACCACTTAGTAGGGCCCCTGGGCGGCTCAGTCGGTTAAGCGTCTGCCTTCAGCTCAGGTCATGATGCCAGGGTCCTGGGATCGAGCCCCACGTTGGGCTCCCTGCTCAGCGGGGAGCCTGCTTCTCCCTCCCCTCTGCCTGCTGCTCCCCCTACTTGTGCTCTTTTCTCTGTGTAAATAAAGTAAATACATAAAATTTAAAAAAACAAACCACTTAGGGACTGAGCCAGATCACCTAAAATTAGACTAAAATTTTATTAGGCCTCCATCTGGTGTTGCTACTACAGGAGTTAGGTTACACAGTATTTCACAGTTATTCAAGTTATTGCTATTCAAATGCAGAATGGTTGCATGCCTCTAATACACAAGTATAGCACAAAGCAATAAATAATAAAAAGACAACAAAATTAACAGTTAATGATTCTATTAGGTTTTTAAAATGGGCTTTAATACATGTTAGATCAAAAAATTTATTTTGGGGGCGCCTGGGTGACACAGCGGTTAAGCGTCTGCCTTCGGCTCAGGGCGTGATCCCAGTGTTATGGGATCGAGCCCCACATCGGGCTCCTCCGCTATGAGCCTGCTTCTTCCTCTCCCACTCCCCCTGCTTGTGTTCCCTCTCTCGCTGGCTGTCTCTATCTCTGTTGAATAAATTTAAACAATCTTTAAAAAAAAAAAATTTATTTTTTACCTGAGAAAGCACAAGAGACATTAAGAGTATCACCATTGCTATTCAATGATGGAAAAATTAAAAGGGAAAACAATTTCCAATGTAATCCAGTAGATCAAATACTTTTTAAATATTAATCCAATGCAAAAAAAAAAAAAATCTTGAATGCTTTGCTAAGAATCAGCCAAGAGGTCGCCTAGGAAAATCTTAAGTGAGGAAAAGTTCTGTCTACCTCTTAGCACTTCCACTTCCCCAGTCAGCAGCATACGACGCTACTTGTTATTGGAGATACACTGACAGCACCTAACATGGGAGTGTCTGTCACACAAAGGAAAAATACCATTTACTAGGTAGTGAAATCAGTATGTCTCTCCCCCTCACTACTGGAAAAACATCAGAGACATCACAGAATCCATTCCCTTGGCTTTCAAAACACAAAAATAATCCCTTCCCAGTCATAGCTAAATAGCCCCAATAATGTCTGCTGTTCTTGAAACTTATGACAGTGGTTTACTGTCACACTGTCAAAATAATGTAGTTTATATCCCTCCATACTTTAATATGACGGACAGTAAGAACTCACAAGAGTTCTCAATGGTCCACAGCACCAAAATTTTCCCCTTTCAGTCATCACTAAAAAGGATGCTGAAGCAGGGCTTAAAAACGTTGACAGTACAAATACCCGGTTATCCACACCATAAGGCCACTTACAAGTATATGTATGCATGAGGGGGAGAAGACAAAGGACTACAAGGGGCTCTCCAAAAAGTTACTTTTCCTTAGATCCTCACGTTCTTTCCCCATTTTTTGTACCAAACTTCAAGATTTGCCCTCTCTGTGTGTCTACAGAACCCACAGCCCTCTTTACACCGTTGGGTTAGAACAATCAAAATGAAGCCTTCAGCACGGTATCTTTCATCCCCCGTAAGCAGAAATGAACAGTCATTAGCTAGAATGAGGAAATTTATAATTTATAATTTATAATTTTCAACATCAGTTTTATTCCTAATGGGTATTTCTGACCCATAATAACAAGAGAACGAACAATTCTGCTGTGGGAGTTGGGGGAGGAAGGGGAGATGCTGCAACATGTGGAACAAACGACGGTGACGGCAACAGCAATCATCACCATCACCACCGTCCACAAGCTACCTCGTTTGCTGAGCACTTACATTATGGAAGCCACTGTTCACAGCATTTTGTATACTTTTCCCCATGTTATCTTGACAATACCCTATGAGATTGGTATTGTTGTTATCCTCATTTTAGAGATGAGGACACTGCTGCTCAAAGAAGTTAAGTAACTCATCTAAAATTATACCATACAGCTGGGATTTCAACCCGGGCAGTCTCCTCCAGAGCCTGGACTCTTCACTATTAAATCATATCAAATGTTCTCTCAACAAGAAGTGCTTTAAAGAACAGCTCTCGTGTGTGTGTGTGTGTGTATACACTCACACAACATAAATACATATAGACACACACATACACACTTATCCATACTCCACTATGTTTGAGAACAAAACTCTATAGTCACATTGCAAAATACCTTAGTACTCGTCTTTCCAGCCCCTCATTTTACCACCATGCATCTGTCATCAGATAGAATGTCCTGGCCATCGAAATTATGCTTAATCGTTAAACTCCTTTAAAATGACTAACAAAAATAGGGGCGCCTGAGTGGCACAGCGGTTAAGCGGCTGCCTTCGGCTCAGGGCGTGATCCCGGCGATCTGGGATCTAGCCCCACATCAGGCTCTTCCCCTATGAGCCTGCTTCTTCCTCTCCCACTCCCCCTGCTGTGTTCCCTCTCTCGCTGGCTGTCTCTATCTCTGTCGAATAAATAAATAAAATCTTTAAAAATAAATAAAATAAAATAAAATAAAATGACTAACAAAAATAAAGCAGTTGAATTGCACTATTATAAAGCAATCAGCAGATCATGTAACTAAAAAGAATTCAGATTTGTGATTTCAAAACCAAACTGAACATGACTGGTGTTTTAGTTTTCACCAGAACAATAACCTGAAGATGTTCAGACAAAAATATAGTAAGTATTTGTTTAGTGACACACTATCACTGAAGGTACTAGGCTAAGATTTTGACTAACGAGTCAGAGGAATTTTTCACCTTCCATATAAAGATTATCAATTTCCTCTCTAATATTATAAAGAAGCTTTCGTGAGAAAAGAATAGCAAAACAGGCATTCCAGAATCAATATATTCAAAGGTTACTGTACTTGGGGACAGGGGGATTATTTCTAGTAACATGTTACAGTTAAATCACCAGATTATTTAACAGTAACTATAAAATGAATATAACCATAAATGTAGCATAAAAAGAAAAGTATCAACATAAAAGTACAATAAAGCAACACCAACTTACCAATTCAATTCCCTGTGGAAAAGGTGTATCATCCCAGTCCTTCTGTGGAAATCTCTGGATTATTTTCCCCAGACCTGCTCCTGACCCTGTTAAAATCGAAGTGAATTAGTTATATAGCACAAAAAAGTCTTAATACTCGTTATATTAATACTTATTTATAAATTAGGATTTGTTGAATAAATCAATATATTAATTAAATATTCTCAAGTTTTAAAGGGCATATTTACCTTCTAAACATAATATTGAAATAACAAGCAATCCCTACCCTACAGACTCTCAAAAGAGCGACACATATGAAAAGCTAAGAAAAATAAACAGAGGCGTTAAAATCTAGAGCCTCTACCATACCATGGGAGAACTGCTCCTGTTCCCATAAGGAAAGCAATCTTCTCAGCATCTCTAGTTGAAATTTAAAAAAAAAAAAAAAAGAAAGAAAGAAAACTCTTCTAGGGAGACAAAGTAATCTTAAGTGACAAATGAAATGGGACTATTAGCACTACGCTTCAGTTAGGGGGTACATAAGCACTATTACAGATAAAATAAGGATTTTTAGAGTGGTCTAAGAACTTGATAATTGTCTAAGCAGGGTTTCTCAACATCAGCACTGTTGACATTTTGGGCCAGATAATTTTTTGTTGGAGGGCAGGGGAGGGCTCGTCCTGTCTAGGATATTTAGTTTAGCAATATCTTTAGCGTCAACCCACTATCAGCACCAAGTCATTGCAACCAAAAACATCTCCAGGCATTGCCAAGTGTCCTGGGAAAAGGGGGCAAAACTGCCCCTGGTTGAAAACCATCAGCCTATAATATCACTGTTGTAAAATTATCCTGTCATTCTAAAGAATAGATCAATTTATAATTGAACACTGGAGATATAATCTGTGAGTAACCTAGGGACGGAAAGTACATGTTAGATCTAAATTACTTTTTGCTATACTTGTTAAAGAGTGTCGGGTGCTTGCATATTTCACAGGTTGTCCCAGTTCATCTTGTAACGAAAGCAACAACACTCTGATTATTTGTACACCTACCGGAAGGGAGCCTTTAACACCTGATTCAATTTGCTAATTTAAGAAATTATCCACCATCATCTATCACCCTCTCCCTTATCTAGAGTTCAATCACTTGATGGCCAAATTTTTATCTTTAAGAGATACACAAAAAGTTAAATTCATTTAACTGAACAACTCAGTACTGTGTTCTAAAAATGAGGTCACATTTGGAAAAGGCAAAATAAAAACATTCTCAATTAAATGAACAACCGCTGTAGTACAGTAACTCCTCATATATCCATCATTATAAGGAAATCCTCATCTGTGGTTTATCACAAGCACTTACTTTTTCAAAATCTACCTCAAACATAACCACTTCTGACATGGCAAGCAGAGCTAATTCAACAAATTGCTAAGTACTGGGGATAAACAAATGAAAAAGACATAGTCTCTATCCTCAAAAAACTCATAATTATTAGGAGAAACAGACAAATAAACTGATAATTTCAGTATATTATGGTAAGTACAAGGATAGAAGGGAACCTAATCCAGCTTAGCAGAGAACACTATGGAAAACTTCTAGGAGAAATGACAATAAGCTTTTTCTTTCTTTCAGTACCATCTTTGTATCCCCAAACACAGAGCATCCTGAATGCCTGGCATTTAGTTTATACTGAGTTAAATGTTAATTTTAATAAATTTGTGAATATCAACAGAAATTATTTTCAACTCACATTTCCCTGTCTTTTCAAACAGAGATAAATGCATGATATCCATCTTACATTTAACAAGGTATCCATATACTGTTTATTCAGTTCTGAGAACGATATATAATGTACTTTAGGCTCAAGAAATACTTTATATTAATTTTTACTAATTATAAAAATTATAAACGTTAACTGAAGAAAAATTTTTAAATACATAAAAATATAAAGAAGAAATGACCCATAATTCCATAGCTAGAGAAAAATTCTGTTAATATTTTAGACAATTTTATCCTGTTTTTTTGTATACACATGTATTTTCGTACACATGTATTTTTTCTACAGAATTGAGATCATTCTAAACTCTAGCTTTATCTATTCATTTATTACTTGGTATTTCACAATAAGCCTTTGATGTTAAACATACATTTTCTAGTTTCTCACAATTATAAATAATGCTATAAAAAGCATCTTTCTATAGGAATCTTTATCCTCACCCTCCTTTTCCCCCGAAAAATTCTTAGATATACAACTACTAGGTCAAAGAGAATGAAAAATTTTACAACTAGCACAATGCCATTGGGCCCACCAGAAGACATTCAACACTCTTTTTACATTCTGTAAATTCTTTAAGTATAAGACTGGCATTTTCACCACATTCTTACCAACTATTGTTATTCTAAACATTTGTTTGCTTTAATTACTGTCAATTTGAGAGATTAAAAGTTCTTCTTTGGCAGCAGCATAACTTTCAAAAGTTCTCCAGAAGTAACATACTTACTGATTTTAAAATGATATGCAGTGTTTCGATAACATGAAAGCTCAGTTTGAAATACTGACATTTCAAAATGCACAAAGAAATATGATTCATGAGTGATATGACTTTCAGTTATATGATAATGTTATCTGAAAATGGGAATTAGGTTAGAAAAATGACCAGAAAATTGGTAAAATAATATCTCACTACAAATAAAATGTGGAAAGACCTACAATAGCTTGGTTTTTAAATATATAAATTGCTGCAGCTACCAACTTTTGAGGAACTTATGAAGGTATCGTACAAAAAGTAAGCATTGTTTGATTCTTGTTTCTTGATTTTTAAGCATTTAGTCTGAATATTTAAACTCATTTTCCTAATTTATGTATTTTATCTGACACTTATAGGCAATAGTGGTTGTATGTAAAAGTGCTGAGAAGTGGCATTTTACATTGAGAAGCAAGCCACTGTGAGGGAAGAATGTTCTAGAGTTAGAGGTCCACTGCAGACTGATCCCTATGTCCAGAAGTAAAGTACGCCATGTCAACCAGAGTGGCTGTGGAAGCAGCTCTTATTTGCACCGCATATTAAATGAAGCTGAGTTATTGGGTTGGGGAGGAAGAAATTCCTTAAAAGAAAGGGGACCACTTCCTAGGCAGACAAAATTGTGATCGTCCACTGCACTGTATGTAGCTAAATTGGAAAAGGAAGGGGCACTTAATCAGTGCCTTCATGTTTTCTTTCCAGTCCCTAGTCTACTACCCCATTATAAAATTAAGAAATATGATGACTGATGTAGTTAACATATTAAAAGAGGGATGTTCAGCAGGACACCAGCACATTTGGAAATGCTTTTCTTTGAAAAAAGTATATATGCTAGACAATCTGTCCAAAACAAATTTAGGAAGGGTGAGGAAATACTGGTGTGGTCAGACACACTTTTCCCTCCTTTATGTTTGGTAACCCACTTTCCCCTGGGTCCTGGTAGGGCTGCGGGCTACCCAGCTCAGCCACAAAGATTAGCAAGTGACCCAGGGTGATCCAACCATCCATCTCCCCCCTGACAAAGTGACTGTTCTAGCTTTGGCCAATGACCTCAGAAGAGCCCAACAGTCTTCCCTGGGGTTGCTAACTAATATACTACAGGTGTGCCATTGCCAGAAACTATAAAGAAGAAGTATATCTGCAGAAGAACAACTGACTGAGTAAGGATCGATTAGGCGGAGAAATCTAACACTCTGCTCTACACAAAACAGGATGCTTGATATTTGTTGTTTGTACCAATTGACAAAAATTAGTTATTTGAGTGTCTTCTGTGTATACTTAGAGTACAGATGTACAAAATATATACCACTGGATTTAATATAGACTCTGAACTTTGACAGATGCTACTCTTACAATTCAATAAATCTTCTTCTGTGATATGTTTATCTAAACAACTAGATCAGAGGTTACCTACACTAGACTTGCTATATGATGTCCATCTGCTCACACCCTTTTCTTTTTCTTTTTTTTTTTTTTAAGATTTTATTTATTTATGAGAGACAGCCAGCGAGAGAGGGATCACAAGCAGGGGGAGTGGGAGAGGAAGAGGCTTCCAGCGGAGGAGCCTGATGTGGGGCTCGATCCCAGAACGCCAGGATCACGCCCTGAGCCGAAGGCAGACACCCAACGACTGAGCCACCCAGGCGCCCCTCACACCCTTTTCTATCAAAAACGGCATCAAGGAAAGGCAGCAGTCACATTCAGGGACACACAATCCTACCACTCCTCTCACCAGCCAGAAAGAAATTACTAAATCCTTTATTTGGTTATTATATTTACTGTTACTTGTCTGTCTCATCTCACTAGAATGAAAACAATGATTTTTGTCCTACGTTGTTTACTGACGTATCCTAAGCACTTAGAATAATTCCTGGTATTTATTACTTAATAAAAATATTTGTTGAATAAATAAATGGGACTATTAGGTGGGCAAGGGCATCTATAAACTGGCAAGCAACTTAGGACCAGAACGACCTGGCTGTAAAAGGTACGCTAGACAAATCAAATCCTACTGCGAGGGAATTCTGAATAGGAAAAATGAGACTAAAGCAGTAGGAAAAAAAATGTAGCAAGACTTGCTATGATGGGGGCGCCTGGGTGGCTCAGTCAGTTAAGCATCTGCCTTTGGCTCAGGTTGTGATCCCCGGGTGCTGGGATCGAGTCCCACATGGGCCTCTCTGATCGGTAGGAAGCCTGCTTCTCCCTCTCCCTCTGCTGCTCGTCCCTGCTTGTTCTTGCTCGCTCTCTCTCTCTCTTTGTGTCAAATAAATGAACAAAATCTTAAAAAGAAGAAGAAGAAGAAGAAGAAGAAGAAGAAGAAGAAGAAGAAGAAGAAGAAGAAGAAGAAGAAGAAGAGGAGGAGGAGGAGGAAGGAGGAGGAAGAAAAAGACTTGCTATGATGTAGAGAAAGGTCAGGCACCACAGGGGGTCATGTGTAAAACCCAAGTTATAGAACAACAGAAACTCTAGGCAGACTTGCCAGCAGAAATAAGTGAAGAGTTTACACAAGTAGAAGGAAGCAGAGATGCCACAAGAGGAAGGCTGTACCGCTAAGTTCTACCTCCAGTAAACTCTGGCAGGACTATAACGTCTGTCACCAAACTTCAGAGGTATTTTTATGATATTCTTCCCTCGAGCTAGAATGAATAGGTTTGTATTACTTGTCCCTAAAGAATCCAACCTAGAAAGACAACCTAACGAGCACCCTGATAGATCAGCTCTTTCAAACTGGTAAAAGATCTGGAACAATTACATTAAAAGATTTAGTCAGAAAACTTAGAAAGAAAAGTAGGAAGGGCATTAGAGAATATCGTGCTCCAAATACCTGAAGAGCTATTATATGAAAGAAAATAGAGTGGAGCAGACTAGAGTGAAAGATGTAATTCTGAGTTATTTTTGAGTCATCATAAAGAAAGAACCTTGTAAGAATGACAATTATCAAAAACAAAAACAAACAAACAAACAAAAAAACCCAAACCAGAATGATTTGCCACAGAAAGCAATGATCATACCTGAAGTTTTAGAACAACCTACCAATTTTTCTGGTCTAGGAAACCACGCAGATGGTAAAAGAACAAATTCAGAAAAGCTGGCAAGTAAACTATCACATAAATTCATTTACTCAACAATAACACTATGCCAGGTCTTGTGTTAGGTGCTAAGGAGAGAAGGATAAAACTTGCTGTGAGAATATTTAGAAATTAAATTGAGGTTTTTGAAATGCAAATAAAAGGGAAGATGTAGGCACAGTATAACGACAGTAAAGATTAGGAAAGAAAACCGTATTGTTTAGAAATCAGGTCATGAGTCTAATGAAATCAGAAACAGACTAAAAAATTCCAAACTAAAAAATTCCACACTTTGGAACAGAGCTATTTCTGACTTCTATTTTGACGTACTAGCAGCATCATTTAAGCCCAAAGATGAGAAATGTAAACCTTCAAGAATCCAAATAAAAAGTAAGGGAGTGTCCAAAAGAAAAAGCTTAAAAGCTGACATCCTTTTATGGCTTAAAAAGCAATTCAAAATTGCCTGTAAGTGCAGGATCGCACACACGAAGACGTCTTCTCACACTGACTTTGTCTTTTAGGTGATTTATACACCTAGCAAACTCCATACTCAGTCCATTATTATATGTTAATACTGCAAAGATATTCATGAAAAACTGTGGGAATTTAAGTATGGACTTTCTGACTGGCTAGTACATTTCAAACTAAATGTAAATTATTATTTACATGCAAAAACAAAAGTTTCTTTAGCTCTATTAATAATGAACCGTATTTGTCTTTTTCTGTACAGCTTTTTCACTTAGCATTATACTGGGGGTAGGGAAAATAGGGGGAGATTTTTAAAAGGGTACAAACTTTCGGGGCGCCTGGGTAGCGCAGTTGTTAAAGCGTCTGCCTTCGGCTCAGGGCGTGATCCTGGCGATCCGGGATCGAGTCCCACATCAGGCTCCTCCGCTGGGAGCCTGCTTCTTCCTCTCCCACTCCCCCTGCTGTGTTCCCTCTCTCGCTGGCTGTCTCTCTGTCACATAAATAAATAAAATCTTTAAAAAAAATAAAATAAAATAAAATAAATAAAAGGGTACAAACTTTCAAGTATAAGTTGAGTAAGGTCTTTTCAACATCTATTTATGATAAAACTTCTCAACAGGTGGGTGTAGAGGGAATGTACCTCAATATAATAAAGGCCATATATGACAATCCCACAGCTAATATCTTACTCAACAGTAAAAAGCTGAAGGCTTTTCCTCCAAGATCACAAACAAGACAAAGATGCCTACTCTTGGCACTTTTAAAACATAGTATTGGAAGTCCTAGCTAGAGCAATCAGGAGGAAAAAAAGAAATAAAAGGCATCTAAGTTGGTAAAGAGGAAGTAAAACTGTCACTATTAGCAAATGACATGATATTATATATAGAAAACCCTAAAGACCACCAAAAAAAATGTTAGAACTAATCAACAAATTCAGAAAAGTTGCAGGATACAAAATCGACACATAAAAATTGATTGTATTTCTATATACTAATAAAGAAAAAACTATTGGAAAGAGAAACTAGGAAAATAATCCCATTTATAATTACAGCAAAAAGAATAAAATACCTAGGAATGAATTTAATCACGGGGATAAAAGACCTGTATACTGGAAACTATAAGACACTGATGAAAGAAATTAAAGAAGACACAAATAAATAGAAAGGTTTTCCATCCTCATTAATGGAAGAGTTCTTCCATATTGTTAAAATGTCCATACTACCCAAAGCAATCCATAGATTCAGTGCAATCCCTATCAAAATTCCAATAGCATTTTTTATAGAAATAGAACAAACAATCCTAAAATTTGTAAGAAACCACAAAAGACCTTGAATAATCAAAGCAATTATTAGAAAGAACAAAGCTGGAGGCATCACACTCCCTGATTTCACACTATGTTACAAAGCTATAATAATCAAGATAGTATAGTACTGGCATTAAAACAGACACACTGATCAATGAAACAGAATAGAGAACCCAAAAATAAACCTATGCATACATGGTCAATTAATTTACAACAAAGGAACCAAGAATATGTATTGGGAAAAGGACACGCTCTTCAATAAATGGTGCTGGGAAAACTGGAGAGCTATATGCAAAAGAAATGAAACTGAACCACCATCCTACACTACACATAAAAATCAATTCAAAATGGATTAAAGACTTAAACATAAGACCTCAAACCATAAAACTCCTAAAAGAAAATATAGACAGACAGTAAGCTCCTTGACATCAGTCTTGGTGATGATTCTTTTTTTTTATTTGACACCAAAAGCAAAGGCAACAAAAAAATAATAATAATAATAAACAAGTGGGACTACATGAAACTAAAAAGCTTCTGCACAGCAAAGGAAACCATCAAGAAAATGAAAAGGCAACATCCCAACTAGGAGAAAATATATGCAAATCATACATTTGATAAGGGACTAATAACCAAAATACATAAAAATTCATTCAAGGGGCGCCTGGGTGGCACAGCGGTTAAGCGTCTGCCTTCGGCTCAGGGCGTGATCCCGGCGTTCTGGGATCGAGCCCCACATCAGGCTCTTCCACTAGGAGCCTGCTTCTTCCTCTCCCACTCCCCCTGCTTGTGTTCCCTCTCTCGCTGGCTGTCTCTATCTCTGTCGAATAAATAAATAAAATCTTAAAAAAAAAAAATTCATTCAAAAGAAAATAAAACAATCTGATTTAAAAATGGGCAGAGGATCTGAACAGACCTTTTTCCAAAGAAGACATACAGGTGGCCAACAGGTAGGCACATGAAAAGGTGCTCAGCATCAGTAATCATTACGGAAATGCAAATCAAACCATGATACATCACCTCACACCCAACACATTGCCCATCATAAAAAAGACAAAAAACCAAACAAAACAAGTGCTGGCAAGGATGGGGAGATAAGGGAAATCTTGTGCACTGCAGGTGGAAAGATAAACTGGTGCAGCCACTATGGAAAACAATATGGGGATTTATCTGAAAAAAATGAAAACACTAACTCAGAAAGACATATGCACCCCCACGTTCACTGCACCATTACTTATAAAAGCCAAGACTGGAAACCACCTCAGTGTCCACCCACAGATGAATGGATACAGGAAATGTAGTGTGTATGTGTGTGCGTCTGTGTCTGTGTGTGTAATGGAATATTATCCAGCCATAAAAAGAAAGAAATCTTGCCATCTGCAACAAACTGAATGGACCTTGAGGGTGTTATGCTAAGTAAAATAAGTCAGAGAAAAACAAATACCAGATGACCTTAATCATATGGGGAATTTAAAAAAATAAACCAAGCTCACAGATACAGAGAACAGATTATTTGCCAGAGGTTGGGGGGAGTTGGGTGGAAGGGAAGAACAGGTGAAGGGGGTCAAAAGATATAAATTTTCAGTTATAAAATGAGTAAGTAACACGGATATAATCTATAGCATGGTGACTATTGTTAATAATATTGTATTACATATTTGAAAGTTGCTAAGACAGTAAATCTTAAAAGTTCCCCCCAAGAAATAGACTTATTGTGGTGATCATCTCACAATAATTGAATCATTATGTTGTACATCCAAAATTAATATAATGTTATATATCAATTATTTCTCAATTAATTAAAACAGGCAGCATCAAAATAGCACAACTGAACTAGAATGAAAACAGACATAAAGACCAATGAAACAGAACAGAGAGCCCAGAGACAAACCCTCATGTATATGAACAAGATCGCCAAGGTTACACAATGTGGAAAGAATAGTCTCTTCGGTAAATGGTACTGGGAAAACTGAACATCCATGTGTGACAGAATGAAGATGGACACTTATCTTATACCATATACAAAAATTAACTCAAAATGGATTAAAGACCTACACCCATGACCTGAAACTACAAAACTCCTAAGAAGAAAACCTAGAGGAAAAGCTTCATGGGGCGCCTGGGTGGCGCAGTCGTTAAGCGTCTGCCTTCCGCTCAGGGCGTGATCCCGGCATTCTGGGATCCAGCCCCGCATCAGGCTCCTCCGCTATGAGCCTGCTTCTTCCTCTCCCACTCCCCCTGCTTGTGTTCCCTCTCTCGCTGGCTGTCTCTCTTTCTGTCAAATAAATAAATAAAATCTTTAAAAAAAAAAAAAGAAAAGAAAAGCTTCATGATACTGAATTTGGCAATGATATCTCAGATATAACATCAAAAGCACAGGCAACAAAAGCAAAAATAGACGTCAAAACTAGAAACTCCTGTGCCACAAAGTAAACAATCAGCACGATGAAATGTATCCCTGCAGAAAGGGAGAAAATATTTGCAAACCATGTTTCTGATAAGGGTTAATACCTGGAATAGATAAAGAACTCCTACAACCGGGGCGCCTGAGTGGCTCAGTCAGTTGAGCTCGGACTCTTGACTTCCAGTCAGGTCATGACCTCAGGGTCGTGAGATGGAGACCTGCATTGGGCTCTGAGCTCAGCGGGAAGTTGGCTCAAAATTCTCTCTCCCTCTACCCTCCCCCGCTCATGCTTTCTCTCTCTAAAATAAATAAATCTTAAAAATAATAAAAGAACTCCTACAACTTAACAACAAAAACCAACTAATCCAATAAAAAAATAAGCAAGGACTTAAACAGACATTTCTGGAAAAAAGAGATACAAATGGCTAACACCATAAAGAAGATGCTCAATATCAGTAATCATTGGAAAATGCAAATCAAAACCACGAGGTGTCACCTTACACAGATTAGGGTGCCCACTATCAAAAATCCAGAAAATAAAAAGTGTTAGTGAGAATGCAGAGAAACTGGAACCCTTGTGCACTGTTGTCTAGAATGTAAAACGATTACAGCCATTATGGAAAACAGTATGGAAGTTCCTCAAAAAATAAAAACCAGAATAACCATATAATCCAGCAATCCTAAACTCGGGTATACATCCAAATGAATCGTATACCGGACCTCAAAGAGATACTTGCACACCGTGTTTACTGGAGCATTATTCACAGTAGCCAAGAGGTGGAAGTAACCAAAGAATCCATTAACAGATGAATCGGGTTGGCTGGCTGGCTCAGTCTGTCAAGCCTCAGACTCTTGATTTTGGCTGAGGTCATGACCTCAGGGCTGTGAGATCCTGCCCCACATCGACTCCAGGCTGGGTGTTGAGCCTGCTTAAGATTCTCTCACTCTCCTTCTGCCCCTCCCCTTTTTCTACCCCTCTCTTAAAAAACAAAAGCAAAAACAGATGAATGGATAAAGAAAATGTGGCATATACATGCAATGGAATATAATTCAGCCTTTAAAAAGAAAGAAATCTTGTCATACGCTACAATATGAATGAGCTTTGAGGACATTAGGCTAAATAATATAAATCTATTACAAAAAAACAAATATTGCATCATTGCATTTACATGCAGTATGTAAAGTAGCCAAGCTCTTAGAAACAAAGTGAAATGGTAGTTGCCAGGGGCCGAGGGCAAGGGGGAAAGGAGAGTTGTTTTTCAGTTAATAAAAAGATTCAGTTTTGCAAGATGAAAAAGTTCTGGGGATATGATGCAGAACGATGTGCTGTAGTATATATACAAAATACTGCAATTGGAGGAAAACTACTAATAATCACAAACCCTGCAAAGTATCAGCATCTGTTGTGCAAGAGTAAGAAGGAAGCAAAAATAATGGCTTGAGAACAGCAGACGAGAAAACAAGAGAACCCTAAGATAGCCAACAAGTATTCACTGGAAAGCTGAACAGCCAATTTAAAAACAGCAACTAAAAATGGAAGAGCAGGGGCGCCTGGGTGGCACAGCAGTTAAGCGTCTGCCTTCGGCTCAGGGCGTGATCCTGGCGTTATGGGATCGAGCCCCACATCAGGCTCCTCTGCTATGAGCCTGCTTCTTCCTCTCCCACTCCCCCTGCTTGTGTTCCCTCTCTCGCTGGCTGTCTCTCTCTGTCGAATAAATAAATAAAATCTCTAAAAAAAAAAAAAAAAAAATGGAAGAGCAAGGACAACACTTCACAAAAAGAACTAAAATTGCTGGAGCGATGTAGGCTCCCATACTGGACAGACTGCAGGGGGTGGAATCAAAATTGAGCAGGAAAGGACTTACACTCCCTGCCTTAATACAGAAATCAAGAAAATGTGGTACTGCCATTAAAATCAATAAATAAATCATATTAGACAATAAAAGGAAAACCTTAGAACTGTCTCAATAAATGCAGAAAAAACATTTGACAAAATACAATCCCCATTCATGATTAAAAAACAAAACAAAACAAAAACCTCAGCAAAGCACAAATACAACTTCCTCAGTAGATAAAGAGGATTCATAAAAAGCCTATGGCTAATATCATACTTAACGGTTAAAGACTGAATGTTTACCCACAGAGATTCAGAAAAAGGATGTCTACTATAATGACTTCTATTCAACACTGTACTGTAAGTCCTAACTAGTGCAATGAAAGTAGAATACTGTCTTTATTTGCAAACAACTCATAAAAAAGCCTAAAAAATAAAAAAAGGCACTAGAATAAATAAGTTTAGCAAGACCTCAAAGTCTGTATAAAAATATTGATTGTATTTCTGTACGCTAGGAATAAAAATTTAAATAAAAAATACCATATGCCATAGCATCAAAAACTATGAGTATCTGGGGTCATTAACAGGTAAATGAATAAACAAATTGTAGTGTATCCACACAATGGAATATTATTCAGCACTAAATGGGAAAGAAAATCGCTGATATCTGCAACAACATGGACAAATCTCAATGTTGAGCAAAAGAAGCCAACACAAATAACTATATACCACAGGATTCCATTCCTTTGAAATTGCGGAAAAGACTAATCTATACTGATAGAAAGGAAATCAGTGCTTGCCCAGGGCTAGGAACGGGTATCAAGAATTGATTTGAATGAAAAGTGTGCAAGAGACCTTTTTAGAGTGATGAAAATCTTCATTGCAATGATGCTGATATACTTCTGTTACCAGAAGCAAGACAATCTGGGAGAAATGTCTTCTTTAAATTTTGCCTACAGTCAGAATGGAATCTACCATAATCTATGGAAGGACGAAAAGAATCCTGACACAGGGGCGCCTGGGTGGCTCAGTTGTTAAGCGTCTGCCTTTGGCCCAGGGTGTGATCCCAGGGTCCTGGGATTGAGCCCCACATCAGGCTCCTCCGCGATGAGCCTGCTTCTTCCTCTCCCACTCCCCCTGCTTGTGTTCCCTCTCTCGCTGGCTGTCGCTCTCTCTGTCAAATAAATAAACAAAATCTTTAAAAGAAAAAAAAAAGAATCCAACTCATCTGTAATATATACATTCCTATATTTCACCATGTTCTTCTAGTCTGTGTTTGGACAGGTACTATGACACAAATGTGCAGTTTCTGAAGGCAGCCTATCTCATCCTTGGATGATTATCACAGCAGAAGATCTTTCTGAGAAACTGAAACATGAAATATTTAATTATGCATGTATATTATCATAATCAATTTATCAAATTCTTTTATTTTAAAAATGACACTAAACGTAATATGTGAATTAAAACTGAGAAGACAAGTATGTCTGTTAAAATTTAAGATTAGTTATTTTTTTCTCTTTTCTGACTCTCTCTATATAGACCTTTTGGGTTTTCATCACAAAATAGATAGGTATCTTTAGATGACTTTGAACAATGTAAAACCCCAGAGGACAGGAAATATGTTTAGTTTTTAGATACACCAAGTTGAATAGTGTATCTCAAAGATTCATGTCTACCTAAAACCTCAGAATGAAACCTTATTTGGAAATATAGTCTTAGAAGATATAATTAGTTAAGATGAGGTCATAGTGGATTAGGGTATGCCCTAATCCAATGACAGGTGCCCTGGTAATAAAAAACAGAGGCACTGGGTGCCTGGGTGGCTCAGTTGGTTAAGCATCTGCCTTCAGCACAGGTCACGATCCCAGGGTCCTGGGATCGAGCCCCAAATCAGGCTCTCTGCTCAGCGGGGAGTCTGCTTCTCCCTCTCCCTCTACCCCCCTTCCTGCTCGAGCTACCCCCCAATAAACAAATAAAATCTTAAATAAAATAAACAGAGACACAGATAAACACACAGGGAAAATACCACTTGAAGACAAAAGCAGAGTCTGTAGAGTTGTAGGTATAAGTCAAAGAATACCAAGGACTGCAGGCAACCACGAAAAGCTAGGAGACAGGGCAGTATAGACTTTCCCTCAGAGTCCTCCAGAGAAAACAACCTTGCCTAACACCCTCCTTTCAGTCTTCTAGTCTCTAGAATGGTGAGAATAAATTTCTGTTGTTTTAAGCTACCCCCAATTTGTAGTACTTTGTTATAGCACCCCTAGAAAACGGAAATATTTGGTAATAAATACTTCATTACATTAACAGGTATTTGATTTTATTTACATGAAAGAAAAACCTGAGAAAAAAATCTGTTTTGCTATAATATCTACCTGTTGGTCACAGTCTACCTTCTTGGGATACACGATAAATTTAGTCCCATTTCTACTTGACAGTCCTTCAAATATTTGAATACAGCTAACGAAAATCTTGTCCCCCTTCCTCCTCCTCTATGCCTCTCCCCAATGTCCCAATCTTCTCTAAATATTTTCAATTTGTCCCATGGATCCCAATATTTTTGTATTTCTTACATGGTTAAGACCAGGGACTCAGGATCTACACTACCTGTGTCTTAATCCAGTTCCATATTTACTTGCTATGCGACCCTGGGAAAATTACATTACCTCACTGTGCTTCATTTTTTCTCATCATTAAAAAAGGATACTATTACCTAACTCTTAAAGTTCTTATGAAAAAATGTAAGTTAATATACATGTAAAATATTTCAACAAGTATTTGGCATAAGGTAAACATTATATAAATGTTGACGATAACTGATGACAACCATGATGATTATAAGAAAATGAGTATGTGCCGGTCTAAGTAGTACTCAGAGCTGAATATAATACCGGAGATTACTGAGCTGATCTAACTGATAAAATGTAGAGAACTGCTGCTCTGGATAACTGGACCACTAACAGTGGAGCCTGGTGTTCTATTAGGTCTTTTGGTGACCACAGGACTCTTGATTTATTGAAGTTACTTTTGAATGAAACTTGTAAATCTTTTTAAAACATGTTTTGATACTATCATGTATCTATACAAAGGTGTTTCAGATTCAAGTTTTATCTGAAATTTCTTTAGTCAGCACAGCACACTCACTTCTTACTCCTATCCCACTGTATTTATATCACTCTGGGGTTTTTTTGGTTTTGGTTTTGGTTTTTAGTTAGGACATAGATATCATAAAATGTGACCACTTTAAGTTAACAGTTTGATGGGTACTGACAAACTCTCAATAAAACAATTTCAGCAAGAAAAACAAAAATGGAAAAAATGGAAATTATTTGTATTATACTAAAAAACTGCTAAAGAAGTTCCCCTAGAGAATATTTTCCAAAAAAACTTCATCAATATTGGCATAGGTCTGATTAAAACTTTTAATTTGATTTACCGACTGGATTCAAAATTTCTACTTAGAAAAAGTCTTGGTCAAAACATGCTATATACACATTACTGATATCGGTACCAATCCTATTGTATTCCATACCAAAACATCTGCCTGGAACTTCAGAAATGTGCCTAGCATCTGTTCTCTACTTCATTGAGAATGTCATCTCAGGGAAAATGATTAAAGCAAAAGCACAAAGCTAGAAAATCAGAAATTTTGACCTTTCAGGGACACATAATTGACTTACTCGTCTTAACAGGGTAGAAGCTGACCAAGAGAAACTTAATTGACCTGTTCGCAGGTAAAATTACGATGAGGATCATATCCAATTTGCAGATCCCAAGCTTCCCATACTCAATTTATAAAATGTGCTTTTTAGCAAAACAGAATTGTTTAAATGCTGTTTACTCGTTCACAAGAAGACTTATGTTAAATGCCAAAATAATCAACTAGAAAATCGAAGTTCATCAAAATAAGTAGATCTGATTGTGTCAGTATAGACCAATGTTCAAAGGATAAAGAAAATAAAACCTGTGCATTCACTGAAATGAAAGCATGCAGGAAATTATTCCACAAAAGGCTCTCATATTTGATCCATTTAGTATTTAATCAAAGAAGTCTGTTTATTTCAACTGAAACAAGCCTTTTGTGGTTATTCAAAAATTTAGGTAGGAATGTAATGTGATTTTCTGATTTTCCAGTATAATCTCCTATTATTCAATAGGTTTATTTAGAACACAAACTATTTTTTTCCAGAGTTAAACTTAGCAAACAGCCCACGGGCTTTTACAGAAGTGAAAAAGAATGCATTTAAAATTGAACAGAATAGAGAACAAAGTATACCATTAAAAATAATAAATCAACAATAGCTACACAACTTTTGTCTCTGTTAAACTCAAAATTCATTGATAATGTATAAATTCAATGATTTAAAGAGTATCAGGATTAAGAAAAACAGAAGAGTACAAACTGAAATTAAAACTAAATATATAATTTTGCATTTTGTGAAGCTCTTTAGACTGCATCTTCTTACTAAATAAAATTTCTTTAACAGCAGTAAAGAAAGAACTATAGGCAGTCTGAAATACTGTAAAAACTACATAGTTGCATACCAATATTTTCAAAAAGAAAGCCTTCTCAAGTCTGTATCTCCAAATACCTACCAAACATGCCCTCCCGCCAGCACCACTGACAATCACCCCAGGAGTTCATTCTCATCATCTTTCACCTGGATGACAGCAGCAGCAGCCTCACCACCTCACTTCCCTGATTCCTGTTTCTCTTCACTCCAACATGTTCAAGCATCTGGCAGTATGGAAACAAGCTCTGCAAAGTCAAAGGTCATCATGCTAACTTTCTTGATTAAAATCATTAAATGATTCTCACAGTGGCTACATAGTAAAATTGTCTAAAGTCATTACTTCAGGAACTTCCAAATCCCCCAAGATGGAAATAACAAGGACTGAATTTACCACCAACCTGTAACAACTAAAAGCCAGACAAAAATATGGGAAACGATGGTTTTCAGACACTGACATCAGGCAGTAGAGGACACTGAACCCTGAGAGAAAGTAAACAAATAATTGGGCCCTACAATTTCCCCAGCTTACTCCCTGGTGAGCACGTCCAGACTGCAGGAAAGGAGAAAGAGAAATCCAAGCAGAGTCCAGCAGTGTCCCTGAGCTGAAGCAATCAAGTTGGGAGTCCAGGAAAGCCAAGAAGGTTGGAGTTCACAGGGCAGAGTACCAAAGAGAAGAGAGAGTCATAGGAATAGAGAAGACCAGAGATCCACAGATGGTCTCCTGAGTCTTCAGCTAAATACTGATTAGTACTTGAGTATGAGAAAACCACCTGAGGCCAGGGAATAAACCACATGAAATGAACAGAGAAAATGATTCCCCAGAGCTCACAAAAGGCAGGAATAGTTTGTGTTCCCAACAGCCAGGGAGGTGAGGGAGGGGCGGGGAACTGTTTTAATGCCTTAGGCTTCAGGCAGAAATTTCAGAAGGGTATTGCCTCAGTAGCATGGAAAAATTAGCCCTAGACTAAATGCTGCTGTGGGCCCACCTAACAAAAATGAAAAACAAGGCTCAAAAATATCAAGCCATTTCCAAGTGATTTAATTACATTTGAGGAGAAAGGTCAAGAATATATACAAGAACATAAAAATATTCAGCACTCAACAGAGTAAAATACACAATGTCTAATATCTAGCCAAAGACTACCAGGCATGAAAAGAAGCAGAAAAATATGAGTCATAATGAAAAGAAAAACCAACCAACTGAAACAAACTTCAAATCAGCACAGATGATGAAATTAGTAGATAAGGACATTCAAAATTATTATGAGTATGATGCATATTTTCAGGAATAATGACATGAGGGCGCCTGGGTGGCTAACTTTAGCATCTGCCTTTGGCTCAGGTCACAATCCCTGGGACCTGGGATCCAGCCCTACATTGGGCTCTCTGCTCAGCAGGGAGTCTGCTTCTCCCTCTCCCTCTGCCACTACCCCGTTTGTGCGCATGCACGCGCTCTCTCTCTCTGTCAAATAAATAAATAAAATCTTAAAAAAAAAAAAGAGTAGTGACAAGAAAAATATACTGGATAGAATTAACAAATTAGACACTACAGAAAAAACGATTAATGAACTTTAAGTTATAGCAATAGAAACTCTACAAAATGAAACACAGAAAAAGACTGAAAAAAATATGAACAAAGCAGCAACGAGCTGTGGAATAACTTCCAACGGTCAATTATACATAATTAAAGCAGTGCAACAAACTCCAAATACAATAATAATAATAATAAAGAAAACTACATCAAGGCATATTATAGTTAAATTACTTTAAAGAGATAGAAAGCAAAAATGTTAAAAACCATAGGAGAAAAGACCCATTCTATATGAAGTAACAAAAAATAAGAATGACAGCGAACTTCTCACAAACAATGCAAGCTGGAACACGGTAGAATCACACCTTTAAAATACTGAAAGAAAAAAAATCAACTCAACATTTTGGGCCCTATGGAGGCCCAATCTCCCCAACCAAGAAACATCAGACATCCCCGCCTGGGGAAAACTTTTGCCACATCAGGCAGCACCAGCATGAACCAGTAGGAGAACCACATAAACCAAAAAGACCAAAATAACACTGTAAAAGCCCTGAAAATTAAACTGCCACTACAACAACAACTCACAAAATTAGACCATGTTCCATGTGCTAAATCTAAACAGAATGACTAATTTAATGGCTAAAACGTCCAAGATATAATAAAAAATCACCCATCATACCAGGAACCAAACCTGAATGAGAAAAGACAATCAACTGATGTCAACACAGACATGAATCAGATATTGTAACATCTGACAAAGATTTTAAAGCAGCTGTCAGGGGTGCCTGGGTGGCTCAGTCAGTTAGGCGCCTGACTCTTGATTTCAGCTCCGGTCATGATCTCAGGGTGGTGGGCTCAAGGTCCACATCAGACTTTGCACTCAGCGTGGAGTATGCTTGTCCCTCTCCCTCTGCTCCTCCCCCCACTCATGCGCTCACATTCTCTTGATCTCTAAAATAAATTAACTAAAATCCTTAAAAAAATAAAGCAACCGTCATAAAAATTCATCAATAATCACAAATTCTTTTTTTTTTAAAGATTTTATTTATTTATTCAACAGAGATAGAGACAGCCAGCGAGACAGGGAACACAAGCAGGGGGAGTGGGAGAGGAAGAAGCAGGCTCATAGCGGAGGAGCCTGATGTGGGGCTCGATCCCAGAACGCCGGGATCATGCCCTGAGCCGAAGGCAGACGCTTAACAACTGTGCCACCCAGGCGCCCCAATAATCACAAATTCTCTTGAAACATGAAAAAACATAAAATATCAGGAAATAGAAGTCATAAATCAAAAGGAAATTCTAAAACCAAGAAATACAAAACAACCCCTAAAATAAATAAATAAACAAATGTTTTTAAAAATTAAATAATCAAAATAAACTTTTCAATGGATGGGTTCAACAATAGACTATTATGGTATAGGTTAGAATTAGTGAACTTTAGGACAAATCAACAGAATTTACCCAATCTGAACTAAGAGAAAATAATGAACTAAGAGAAATATGAAGAACAGAGCCTTGGGGAACTCACGGGATCATAACAAAATATCTAGTATTCATGACACTGGAGTATCAGAAGAAGAGAGGGTGGGACTGGAAGAGTATTCAGAGAGAATAATGGCTGAAATACTCCAAATTTGGCAAAGCAACAAAAAAATTCAAGAAGTTGAGTGAACCTCAAACAGAATAAACTCAAAAACAATTTACACCAAGATGCCTCCTTATTATACTTCTGGAAACTAAAAAGAAAAAGCTCTTAAAAGAAGCCAGAGAGAAAGAACACAAAGCCAGTAGAATAACACCAACTCAAATGACAGCAAACTTCTCACCAGAAATCATGGAGGCCAGAAGAAAGTGGCACAACACTTTTCAAGTGTTAAAAGAAAAAACTGTCAACTATGAATTCTATTTCCAGCAAAACCATTCTTCAGGAATGAAGGGAAAATCAATGTTTTCAGATAAAAAAACTAAAAGAATTTGTCACTAGCAAACCTACCCTTAACGATCAGCTAAAGGAAATTGTTCAAACAGAAAGGAAATGCTACAAGAAGCAATACTGAAGCATCGAGCTGAAAGAATAATGGAAAAAGTAAAAATATTTAGTACATATAGCATAAAGTAAAAATATTTAGTACATATAGCATGTACTAATGACAGTTTTGTCGTTCTCCTTATGTTTCATAAATCATATTTGATAATTAAAATAAAAACTATAGGGGCATCTGGGTGGCACAGCGGCTAAGCGTCTGCCTTCGGCTCAGGGCGTGATCCCGGCGTTATGGGATCGAGCCCCACGTCAGGCTCCTCTGCTATGAGCCTACTTCTTCCTCTCCCACTCCCCCTGCTGGTGTTCCCTCTCTCGCTGGCTGTCTCTATCTCTGTCAAATAAATAAATAAAATATTTTTTAAAAAATAAAAATAAAAACTATAACAATTTAATTCAATGTCTGAATACCTTCTATAATATTCCCAAATACTTGTTCATCCTCTGCCTTAACATCTGAAGTGAAAATGAAATCACTACTTCCCAAATTATTAGAAAGTTCTTTCTTATGTTGAAATAGTTGTTCAGAATCCAAGTCTCCCTAGGCCTGGGGTTTTATTTTTGCTCAGGTCAGTCACCATCAGATTCAACCAACATTTATAAGTGCAGTTACTATACATGAAACACATAATCCTAACAACCTATGAAATAAAAATATTAATCTCCATTTTACGCATAAGGAAATAAATATCAGATAATGTTCCCAAGGTCACACTGTATAAATAAGTGGCAGACCACAAATGTGAATCTAAGTCATCCTCAATCTACTACTCAAACGCTTCTCGACCAATTCCTAGTGTCCTTATGTCAACTGAATCCAAACCTCTTCCCAGTGCAATATCATCCTACTCTCTATCCTTATTCCAATAGACTTCAGGATCACTTAAAATTTCTGTCCTTGAAGCTTATTGCTTGCTTGACTTGCAAGCTTTAGTTGCTGCACTGACAGGGAGGATGAATGGGAACTGCCAGAATCAACTCTTCTTTCAACACAGAAGTTAATCTGTATATGACCCTAGTAAATATGTCTAGTTCTAGGGCACTGGCTCTCTCCTATTCCTTCTATTCTACTGAAAGAAAGTAGACCATTCCAGGGCAAGCCTAGAGATATAATAATTAACATTCTTTGTACTCAATGTAAACAAGCTAAAAATAAGCTCAACCATCTCCCACAAGTAATCAACTACTTAAAGACAACACTGTCTTCTCAATTTGCTTTCCATTTCCCTTCTCAGGTCAGTCACTCTTCTAAGTCCAAACACTTTGTTTTCTCCAAACACTACTATCTTAAAAACATCAACAGTAATTATGAATAGAAAAAACCCAAAATATAAATATCTTGAGACAGTAAACACCTTCAAACTAATCTAAGAAAGTCCTCACAGATACACACATACACCATTAAGTCTTGTTAAAAACAAAACAACAACAACAAAAAAAAAACCTACATCAAGAGATCTCAGGCCTGTCTTAGCTTTCCCTCTAACTAGTAATCTTAAGCAAATCTCTAAATTCTCTGAACCTTGGTCTCATACAGAAAAATGATCTTAGATCCTTTCTGGCTCTAAAACTCTACACATGATAACAAATACCAGAAAATGTGAAATGTATACATTTTACCACTAGAGGGCATAAAACTATGATTGTTGACAAAAACCTCTTCCAGATCGATTACCTTGCTAGGGAAACTATACTATTTAAACTACATGAATTTAAACTAAGCCTCAATAATTTGTCTGTTGGCAAAGACTCCAGGCTACCGCCTAAACATTGTTATTCTGTAGGATGTAGAATAAAAGACCTCTTTCCGCACTGGTTAAATTTATCTTAAACCAAACTGAAGATCACAAAGATATGCTTATTTTGTAATACTGAGAAAACAGCAAACATGCAAATGAAAGACATGTAGAAGAAGAAGAGAAGAAAGAACAGAGGTGTAAAGCAAAGAGAAGGGAGGAAGAGTTGGGTGGGGGGATGGGGTAAATGGGTGATAGGCATTAAGGAGGGCACTTGTAATGAGCACTGGGTGTTATATGCAAGTGATGAATCACTAATTTCAACCCCTGAATTGAATAATACATTGTATGTTAACTAACTTGAATTAAATACCCCTCCCCCCCCAAAAAAAAGAAAAGAGAAGGGAGGTGAAAAAGCAACAGCTTTTAAAGGAAAAAAAAATCTCTACAGCATATTAGATCTGTGCCTTTCAAAGCATTTTAGAAATGTATTACCATTATATCACAGAATATTTAGCCTCTGTTCATAATACAGCAGAAAAAAATATTCCCACATGAACATTTCAGACAAATTTCTTAGAAACAGCTTAAAAACACTAATACGTTAGTAGTATCTATAATATATCCATCCTTTTCGAATAAAAAGAGAATAGCAAATTTAAAACAATTCCTCTCTACTGTGACTTGCTGTATCACTTTAACTATGCTTTTTAAGTTTCCCTCCTATTGAAGACAAGTTACTATGTGACAGGTACTTAGTTCTAGCAAAAGAATTTTAAAATAGAACATTTTAAACTAAGGAGAAAAGGTACTGATTAAACAACAGCAAAGGTTACCATGTTCATCTTTCTCAAACAAGAGATTCCTTTTTGTTGCACGATGCAGCCAGGCATTATACACCTCGGTTTTTTATTAAAACTCATTCAACATGTCCCTATCAATGGAGTCCCTAACCCTCAGTCAGTAAAGAAGGCAGAAAAATCGCCACGTTTTAAAAAATCTCTAGAACCTGTGCCTTTCAAATCAATCAGGCTTTTAAAGAAATACATACGCCAAATTTCTTCTTCTCAAATATTTTAAACATGTCCTCCAACTACGATGTTCTCCCCTTCACAAATCCATGTTCTTCTGCATCTGTTAACTTCCAGCTCAACGTTCACCTTTGAGCAAAACTACAGCACAGATAATCTTAGCCATCCATATATTTTCTGCTCAATCCTTCTCAAAAATCAAACTTCCTATCCTGCAAAACAAAACCAAATTCTAGACTGGTTATAATATACTTTACAACAGGCTGTTTTCCTTGAAACTCACCTGAAAACATACATTGCCTTCTCCTACCAGATAAAACAGCATCTTTCTCAAGCTCCTCGTGTCATCCATCTATACTCCTTATTGAGCACTTCTGCAGACACAGCAAATTAAGACCAAAATGGGATTTTCCTTCTTTTCTGTAAAACCTGTATCTTATCCTCCATTCCCTGTCTCAGAGAGTGGCACCTTATCCATCCAGGCATTCATTGTCTCCGTTAGAATTAGGTTTATCAGCATATGACAGAAAACATAAAATATTAGCAGTTTAAACAAAATAGAGGCTTATTTCATTTCATATAAAAGAACTCCATAAGTAGGACTCCAGGACTGACAGATCTACGGTCTCAGGAATCCAGCTTCTTTGGGTTCACCACTCCACTATCTAAAGGGTTTGGCCCTCATTGTCGTGGTTTCATATGTTTGTTAGAGCTCCAAATAACACATCCATGTTTCAAGTAGAAACTACGAAGAGGGGCGCCTGGGTGGCTCAGTCATTAAGTGTCTGCCTTCGGCTCAGGGCGTGATCCCGGCGTTCCGGGATCGAGCCCCACATCAGTCTCCTCCGCTGGAAGCCTGCTTCTTCCTCTCCCACTCCCCCTGCTTGTGTTCCCTCTCTCGCTGGCTGTCTCTCTCTCTGTCAAATAAATAAAAATAAAATCTTAAAGAAAAAAAAGAAACTGAGAAGAAAGAAGGGTATAGATTATTTAAGGAGAATTCCTAGAAGAACAATATCCCTTATATATATCACTGGCTAAACCCTAGTCACATAGCCATACCCAACCAAATGAGAGCTTAGTTAAGTGACAACCGTACTGCCAAAAAGAAAAAAAAAAGAAAAAGGAAAAAAAGCAGTTTTGTTTCTAAAGAAAGAGAAGAAAAAACTGATATTAGGAAGAAATGGGTAGTTTCTACCAGAGTCTGCCCATCAGTGTGACAAAGTGCCAGCACACTGTACAGAGCCATCTGTTAGCCAGGCACGTGGGGAACCCCCCAGGAATGGAACTCTGAGTGTGGGGTTAGGAGAAGTACCTGTACAGAAAGAGCCTTTTCCTTGTGCAACGTACATGTGCTTTCAGTACCTTCATCTTGCCCCAATCCTAGATATGCCACTTCTTTTGATGATGGAATGCTGCTTACTAGGCATGCCCTGCATCGGTAGCTCCTATCACTGGTATCCAGTATTTGGATATTCGTTCTCTGTCAGATACAACAGCAAGCCTGAAGCCTTTTTCCAAAGTAGAATATTTCCTTGCCAAAGAGATATAGCTTAGCTCCAAAATCAAAGGGCCCTCAGGATGATTCTTCTTTCAGAGCCTACAACAAGCTCCATATAGCAACCAAAGGACAGCTTTACAGATTCCTCAATAAAGGGGCTGTAACAGTACACTTACATGTAGTATATTCTGACTCCAAATCCAAAGAGACCCACCAGTTATTGTATGTCCTTCTGATAGCAGGGGATATAAGATGTAGCAGTTTATCTTCTACTTCAGAAGGGACATCTCAACATATCCCAAAACATCTCAAAAACTTCATGAAGGTGTCAGATCCTAAAAATTTCTGTGTTTCGCATACCCATCATCTGGGTCTTTACAAAGGATCTAGGGTGCCTGCTGGTTTTCTATCACAAGGTACTGTCAATCAGCAAGATGTCATCACTGGATCCAGGGACCAGTGGGCTGTACTTTGAGACTGTGGGATGAACAAAATCACTATAGACTAAATTATGGCAGAAAGCTAAAAAGTTTATGTAACTATGGAGGCAACATGGTGACACTGTACTACACTGTTGGCTATTTCTAATATTTCTGTTAAGGCAGAAAGAATGTGTGTGTGTGTGTGTGTGTGTGTGTGTGTGTGTGTGTGTGTGTTTAATGAAAGGCATTTGATAGATAATAGTTAGTCACCAAGTGTCAGGGTCTATTTCTAGTAAGCAGACCACACATGGAACATCAAATACAATTAGAGTGGTGGAAGCAGCTTATGATCATACACCATCATTCTCCAGGATCTACCTTCCACACAGGCAAAACAAGAGCTAAAAGCAGCCTGAATCTTCCCACCCCTGAACCTTTCAAGTCTTTAATGGTGGCACTAATATCTGTAATTCAGGACATGAGACTGCTTTTGCCTTATTATCTTGGTAGAAAGAGAGAGCTCCAGGGGGTTACACTTAGCTCTTCCTACCATAATGGCTCTTAATCCATGGATATAGAAACCAATTGGGGGTTTCTCCCAGCTGTCAAACACATTTATTCCAGGGGTGCCTGGGTGGCTCAGTCAGTAAAGCATCTGCTTTCAGGGTCCTGGGATCGAGTCCTGCATGGGGCTCCCTGCTCAACGGGGTGTCTGTTTCTCCTTCAGGGCTCTCTCTGAAATAAATAAATAAAATCTTTAAAAAAAAAAAAAAAGAGTTGGATTTTTAACCGACTGAGCCACTCAGGTGCCCCAGAATTGTTTTTTCTTTTTTTCTTTTTTTTAAAGATTTTATTTATTTATTTGACAGAGAGAGAAATAGCCAGCGAGAGAAGGAACACAAGCAGGGGGAATGGGAGAGGAAGAAGCAGGCTCCCGGCAGAGAAGCCTGATGCGGGGCTCGATCCCAGAACGCCGGGATCACGCCCTGAGCTGAAGGCAGACGCTTAATGACTGAGCCACCCATGTGCCCCCCAGAATTGTTTTCTTAATTTCATTTTTTCATTGCTAGTATATAGAAATGTAAACTAATTTTTCATCTTGTTCTCTCTCTCTCCCTCAAATAAAATCTTTTAAAAAACCACATTTATTCTAAATATGCACTAAGAAACAAGATATAACCACAGGATGAATTTATAGGCTCACCAGGCCCACTATGAAATAGTTTTAGGCCAAAGCTTCATTCCATACCTGATTTCCATAAAGCTCCCATTCTGCCTGGTGAGTCAAGGTGGTATCCTGAGTCACAAGGAATTAGCTTTAGCTCAGGTCCCAATAACCCCTGAAAGTTTTCCCTTCCCTGATGCAGTTATATTCATAAATGGCCAAAGATCCCTTTCTTTAGGGAAGACTATAGAGAAAATTAACTATACCTACTTGTGCTATCACAAGAAAAGAAAAAACAAAAGCTCTGCCTCAAAGTAAGGTAGTTTAGTGAGCTGACCCTACGTAACAGTCTTAGGGACACCTTAATCAATTTGCGGACCATGATAACCATGCCCACCTCGCCTCTGATGGTTAAGTTGTTGTTTCCCTCTGCCATTCCAGGATCCCAGTGAATTCACGGAGATCATCTTACAATAGCATCTCTCATACTTCTACCAAGGCTAGACAAGACAGCCACTACAATACTTTTTAAGGATGATGCATTCCCCTCATCACTCTATTTTCTTAAAGATAGTAGAGACCATGCATCTTGGGGGACATAATTAGAGATCAAGGAAGCCAGCCAAACATAATAAATTCACCCAACATTCCTAACTCCCCAATTCTGACATCTCAACTTTATTTAGTGTAGATCACTACTGAATCAAGGTTTCAGTCAACCAAAGAAGCATTAAAACCAGTCCTTGCTGCTTGAGCAATTACCAAATCTGAAATCTCATTAAGTGAAGCTACATTAGTAAATTCAGCCCAAACTAAAATTAGATTCCTCCTTTCCTGGTCTAGCACCCTCAAAATCCAATTTCATATCTATTTCCTAGGTTTTTGCTAAAATAATTGAGTAAAATATTGGCAATTCTTTGGATCCATAAAACCTGTCTTTCAGTTTGAAATTGGCCCGTTGGACTTGCTGCGATCTGACTTTAGTTTAGGTCGAAAGACCATGAAATGGTAGGGATGGGAATGAGAACAGTCCTGGCTCTACAAGGTAAGGTCAAGGAAAGAGGGGTTCCCAACGTACACCTAAGAAATGCCCCAACTACACCTAAGAAACCTGGTTAAGCTGTGACTTTGACTTACGGTGCAGGTTCAACAACTTGTTGGATCAGATTCTGCACCTGATTTTGGTTCTGATAGCCCTGGAGCCATAAGCTGTAAATGATTCTTTTAAGCCAATCACAAAACTCTTTAGTTCTCTAACCATGACTTCAGCCAAGATTTTAAAACTCTGATGCTCCTGCCATTTGCTTTAATCAGAGCTTCTCAAGCTCGGCGCTACTGACATTGTGGGCCAGATAACCCTTTGTTGCTATGGTGGAGAGAAGGCAGTCCTGGACAGCAGCATCCCTGCTTTCCACCCACTAAAATAGCACCCTCCTCCCCCACTTATGCCAACCGAAAATGTCTCCACACATTGCCAAATAGCCCCGAGGGGGCAAAATCACCCCAGGTTGAGAACCACTGCTTTAAAGTCTGTAGTGGAGTTAAAAATAGCCAATCCTCCCATAATCTTTATATTCCTTTGTCTCCTGAAATACATCACCACTCAGTCCACCTAAGCATTGCCTTCAGCAGGCACTCCATTCCCGGTGACTGCTTTAAAAACAAGTAACTTTCACCACTAGGCACTTTGGACTGAGTACAAATGACCCTTCCATATTTCTTGAGGATCTACTGTCTGTAACACTCTTGGTACCAATTACTGTATTGGTCCAAGATTAGAATCCATTTTAGGTAGTTTAAGCAAAAGGGATTTAATACAAGAATCAGATGCTCACAAAATCACTGTAAACATGGAGAGGCAGGCTGTACCTGTAGAGTGAATGAGCTCCCAGAAACAACTCCTAGCCCATAGGACCATCCTACAGGGAAGGTACATCCCAGAAATGAGCTCCCAGAAACAACTCCTAGCCCATAGGACCATCCTACCTCAGCCACAATCAGGGAAGCTGTCACCATCACTGCAGGGAGCTGGGAAACAAGGAAGCTGCTGCAGAAATAGAAAGCCACACACTTAATTAGGAAGCTACTGCACAAACTGCTAGCTCAGAACCATTCTCTCTCTCTCACAGTCCATACCAACAAAATTCAAGTCCGCCCCCATCTCTATCTCCATGTGATTCAATTCCAAATCAGAGTGTATCTGAAGGGTGGAACCTAAATCGTATCTAGAAGCAAAGTAGCTGGTAGGAAAGAATGTGCTGGTCAAGAAGACTATTAAGTACTCTCACTCTGAAAATTACATATCTCATTGTCATTTTAAAAACGTATTTTCCAAGAGACATACTGAGTTTCGACCTATAAAATAATGCAATTTCCTAAGCCTGCATAACTGAAAACTAGATTTCGAAGATAAATCCCATTTTACAGGAACCTCATTGTGTGATCATCTGACCTTCCATAAAAAAGGATCCCCTGCATCAATAACAACCATGTACCTCTTATGGTTTTGAAATTCAATATTCTCCCATACCTACTACATGGTTTTGTTTTGGTTCCTCCTCATTTTTCATATGGACTACTGCAATAACTTCTTAACTGTTCTCTCGGACTTCACTCCAAATCATTTTAACTGACTTCTCAACACATTCAGATAATGATTAATTCCTAATAATCCAAATCTTGCCTCTCATCCATACCCTTATGCGCACTCTAGTTTCAACAACATTTGTACAGCACCCCAAACAAATAGGTCCATTCAAAATAATCTACCTGCCTTTGAATATGCTGTCCCTTCTGCCAGAAACTCACCTGGTCAACCTCATCTCCTTTTCTCCCATCATCAGGTTAACTCTTACACATTTTACATGATTAAGTTCAAGTGTCACCTCTTTTTAGAAATGTTTTCTGACACCTGTGTCCCAAGACTAAGTGTTCCTTTTCTGTACTTCCATAATCTTATTCCACATCTTTAAGGGGGAAAAGTCTAACAGTTATATAATCTCCAGAAGGATTTAGCTGCTTTATAATGGAAGAGAAAATAAATTAATTGTTAGGCTCATTCAATGCTGGGAGTATTAGAAATAATCAGGAGAACAAGGAAGCTGAGAGTAGATTAGAACAAAGTTAAAGTAAATGGCTATGGAATTCTAACTAGGAATGCGGGGGAAAAATGATACTAAAAGAGAGCTGAGAGATTATTTCACTCTATTGTTGAAAATATCCAATTATCTTAAAACTTCCTTTTCCTTTACACTGAGTCAAAATCTCCAAATATTCTCACCAGCTGACATCCCCTGTAATTACAAAGAATATGTCTATTCCTTCCTAACATATACAAAGCTGTAATGAAGACGACAGTCATGATTCTACCACCCTGCCCTCCTATTTCTTCTAATGGAGCTGAGAAATCTTCTCATTACAGACTGCTCTAATCTCATTACATGTGTCTAATTAGAGTTACACAATTTAATGAATGTGAGGAAAAAAGCCTCAAAATAAGAACTTTTAAAATAATTAAAAAGCTAAGAGATAAGAAAATTCATCTTAGGAAAAAGCAAATATTCGATTTGTAAACATATTAATGTCTAAATGAGCAGTCTAAAAAGTCACAACAGATAATTTAGGAACTAAAGATAGGAATGAGGCACTCTAATTTCTTTACTTTCCACTGTAAGTAATCAGCAGACATTCTACATTTGATAATTCAAGAAACTGAAGTTTAATAACATAATTTAAATTATCTTCTAGACTAACAATATTAACACAGCAAACAAATTATCAGTAATTAGAGGGACAAGTTAGTTATTAGGTTTACTAAATTGTGCATCTTCTGTATTGGAGAACCAACTGATGCTGTCTAAAGTTATTCAATATATTCATTCCTTTATTATGTGCCTACCAACAAAAAACAAACCAAAAAAAAAAAAAAAAGAGGTCTTACTTTAAGAAAGCAGGAGTGAGGATGGGCAAGGTAAGGAGACTTCTCACTTTATACTCTTCTAGTTACTAAGTCTTTTGTTTAAAAAACGAAACAAAAACAACCAACTAAAAATAAAAATTATTATTACCTATAATATGGAAAAAATAGTTAAATTTGTGATTATGTACTCAAGAAAAAAAAAGCAAATGAAACAACTACCAACAAGTTTAGATAGTTTCTTCCACTTATTACCCTGAAAGTATCATCACTGTAAAACCACAAAATGCACACTGCTACAAGTCAGAGACAGTGATGCCTCTACCAGAAGCCAACATGTGCTGCTACTTCCTGATAATATTTATGAAGGGAAAAAACTCTGAGCCCTAGAGAGATGTTACCATATTTTATAATAATCTCTGAGAGGAAAGATAACTACCAATTACTGGACTTGTCCTTTAACACAATACATAGAACAAAGCTATTATCAAGACCCACGGCTTCTTTTCTAAGTTCTCACTTGATCATTCCCTCCTCTCTACCACCACTCTCTTAGGCTTTCATAATTTCTTGCCTTAATTTGTATCCCTACTTCCCATTTCTCCCCCTTCTGTGCACTGATAACAAAATAATCATTATAAAACATGTAAATTTGACTATATCACATCCATATTTAAAATATGTCAATGGCTTCCCACAACCTATAATTTAAAGTCCAAAGTCCTTGGCATGACATTCGAGGCCTGTCATGATCTGGCTCCAGCCCAATCTCTCTGGCTTTGTATTTTCACACACATCTCCATATGTATTCTATAATTCAGGCCACACCAAAACTACCTGCAACTCTTCTAAAAGGTTATCCATTCTTAGGATCCCACATACTTACTTATGCTCTTTCTTCTTCCTAGGAAGCCCCCTAAATCCATTTTTTAACTGCAATACCCTTATTTCTTCGTATAGATACAATATAGAAATCACATCCTCTTGAAAGTCTTCTTGTGTCTCCTCTCCTCGCTACGAGATCAGGTTAAGATTCCCTTTCTCTGTGCTCTTCCTCCTAGTGTCCTCTTTATGCCTCTATCATGTCTCTTTTCACTTATTAGTTTCTGTTTGCTTAACTGTCTTCTACCTTAGAATATCATTTTTTAAGATCAGGAAGTGTGACTTTTCTCTTTGAGTCAGGCAATTTACAAAAGCATTATTCAAAACGATAATGTCTTAACAAATTAAATTAGCACATGATATGTCTAAAAGCTGGTATCTACAGTAGGGAACTTAATATTGAAAGGATCTTCCCCACACAGAAAGGAAGAAGGGAGAGTTCTGCTTCTGGTACAGCTACGTAAGCACCTACCAGATCAACCCTACACAGATAACTGCAAATTGTAAACACAGTACAAACATCAAGTGCCTAAAGACACCGAAGAGTGACCAAAAGAAGGCAAATATTAGAGGCAAGTCCGTACCTGGGAAAGAGCGGTACTGGGTGAATTTCTCATTTACAGCTTTTTCCAGAGGGTAGGTCCAGTTAGCACCACGGGGGTACCTAAACCCCCATATAAACCTCACAACCTTACCATCTTGAAGAACCAGAGGACAGAGTTCAGGGAGATCACAGATGTTGAAAAAAGGAATCTCAGAAAGAAGAGAGCCAAAGAAACAGAAACATAAAATCTAGGTACACAGGGCGCCTGGGTGGCTCAGCTGGTTAAGCGTCTGCCTTTGGCTCAGGTCATGATGCCAGGGTCCTGGGATGGAGCCCCACATTGGGCCCCCTGCTCAGTGGGGAGCCTGCTTCTCCCTCTCCCTCTGCCACTCCCCCTGCTTGTGCGTGCACTCTCTCTCTCTCTCTGCCAAATAAATAAATAAAATCTTTTTTTTTTAATGCTAAAAGAATTTCTTTGGACTGAAGGAAAATGATACTAAAGAGAAATTTAGATCTTCAGAAAGAATAAAGAGCACTGGAAATGTCTGGAAATACATTCATTAATTCAACAAATACTTAGTAAGTACCTAAAATAAACAATGTCGTTTAAGCAGTAAGTGTGTTTCCTTAATCTTGTACATAAATCATTATTAATTTATACTGTATTTTCAAGGGTGTTTTATCAGTTCTACATGTTCCAGCCCTAAGTCTCTTTACCTCCTCCTGTAGACTGAGTTTTCATGTTTCACAAAATTCATAGCTTCAAATCCTAACCCTCTATGTGACAGTATTAGGAGGTGCGCCTTTGAGAGGTGATTAAGTCATGTGGGTAGAGCCCTTAGGAATAGAGTTATTGCCCTTATAAAAGAGACCACAGAGAGCTGTGCCAAGAGCCCTTGCCTCTTCTGCCATGTGGGCACACAGCAAGATGGCTGCCTATAAACAACGAAACGTCCTCGTCAGACACTGAGTCTGCCAGCACCTTGATCTTGAAGTTTCCAGCCTCCAGAAATATGAGCAATAAATGACTGCTGTTTATAGGCCCCCAGTCTATGGTATTTCTGTTACAGCACACCAAATGGATTAAAACACCTTTATTAAATTGTACAGTTGAAAGTTTTATTCATTTTATGAAACCAAGAATATAAGTAAAAAGTAACACAGTAGGTACACACTGTTGAATACATACTTTTACTTACTGACTATAAAACCTAACAGGCTAGAAATATGGGCATCAATTGTGTTTCCTCTCTGTCCCATGCTCAGTTCCTCAATATGTCCTGTCATCTCTGTCTCCTAAATATATCTTGAATCCATCCACTTCTTTCAATCTTTATTGCCTCTACTCAAGCCATCATCATTTCTTACCTAGATTACTCAAGCCATCATCATCTTACCTAGTTTACTATTCCCCCCCAACAATCTATTTATTATTCTCACAAAAGACAAAAATTGGATCATGTCACAGTCCTTCATTGCCTCCCCACTGCACTTTGAATAAAAATCCCTTACACTTCGAATAAAAAATAAATTCCTTACTAAGCTTACAAGATGTGTGTGATCAGGCCCCTGCTTCCACAACGTCATTCAACCCAGTCTAATCTTAACTGCATCCGTTATATTTCAGCAATAGAGCCCCTCATTTCAATTCCTTGAACAAGCCAAGATCTTTTATACCTAAAGTTCTTTTATATACTATTCCTTCAAACTGCCTTAATCCCTCTACCCTGTCCATCCCCCTGTGCAGTAGACTAAATGACGGAATCCCCCTACAAATTCATATGCTGAAATCCTAATATGCAATGTGGTAATACTGGAGGTAAGGACAGATAGGAGGCAGGGCTTTTTGGAAGGTGATTGGGACATGAGGGTAGAGTCCCCACGAAGGGGATTAATGCCCTTATGAAGAAGTTGCCAGGAAGCTCTCTTGCCCTGTTTCCACCATGTAAGGATATAACAAAAAGCTGGCAGTCTAGAACCTAGAAGGCCCTCCCATCAGAACTCAATAATGCTGGCTTCCTAATCTCCGACTTACTGCCCCCAGAACTGTGAGACATAAATTTCTGTTGTTTATAAGCCATCCAATCTAGGGAACTTCACTAAAGTGGCCTGACCTAAGACACCCAGCTATTTACACAGCTGGCTCCCTCTAATCCCTCACATGTTTGTTTGTCACCATTTCAGAGTGCCTATCCTGACCACCTTGTCAAAAATAGGAATCCCCATTATTCTCTATGTTGCACAATTCTTCCCTTTATAACACTTGTCACAAATTCTTATTATGGTATTATTTTCTTTTGCTTTCCTTTCCTTTGCTTTTTATTGTCTGAGACCCCTTTAAGACCATAGCACTATGAAAACAGAGACCACATCTGCATGGCTTACCAGGATGCCCAATAGCTAATACAAGAATACTGAAAGTGTTTAATAATTATTTTATTAACTGAAAGCCAAAAATAGGCTCAAATAATCACACATCTCAAATATTGTTCCATTTTAATGATTTATTTAACATCCCAGTTTACCATTCTGGGGGAAAAAAGGTTTGAGGAGACTGACTTAACAAATAAAAACTCATGTAAAATTTTTATTAAAAATAAAGAGAACAGGGGCACCTGGGTGGCTCAGTCAGTTAAGCATCTGACTTCAGCTCAGGTCATGATCTCAGGGTCTGGGGATGGAGCCCCACATTGGACTCCCGGCTCACAGGGCATCCCCCTGCTTGTCCCTCTCTCTGTGTCCCTCCCCCTGCTCATGTTCTCTCTCACGTCCTTTCTCTCTCCCTCAAATAAATAAATAAATAAAATCTTAAAGAGAACAGGGGCAGCTGAACAGCTCAGCTGATTAAGTGTCTGGCTCTTGATTTCAGCTCAGGTCATCATGTCAGGGTTGTGGGATCAAGCCCTGTGTTGGACTCCACACTCAGCAGGGAGTCGGCTTGAAATTCTCTTTCCCCTCTCCCTCCATTCCCCCCTCTCGGTGCTCGCTGGGTTGCTCTCTTTCTCTCTCTCCCAAATAAATAAATAAATCTTTAAAAAATTAAAATAAAGAGAACATAAATATTTCCTTTACTGTCTCTGACAATCTGTGTTATTCAGAATTGGGATTTAAAAATCCTTAAAACTTATATAAATAAAAAAAACAAAAATAAATCACTGACAATCGCACAAACTAATTCACATCAGGAGCATAGCTTAAAATACAACTTGAGAATATTACCGATAATATTTAACAATTTCAATTAACAGGGGCGCCTGGGTGGCTCAGTCTGTTAAGCGTCTGCCTTTGGTTCAGGTCATGATCCCAGGGTGCTGGGATCGAGCCCCACGTGGAGCTCCCTGCTAAGGGAGGAGCCTGCTTTGCTTCTCCCTCTCCCTCTGCCCCCCACCCCCACTCATGCTGTCTTGCAGCATTGTGAAAATCCAATTTCCTATCAAGAAAGCAGCTGTCTAAGTGGTATAAGAATGTTCTTTAAAAAAACAGTAAACATCTAAATCCTAGACAAGGAGTACTCTCTGTCCCTAAAAACTAGTTGTAGAGGCTGTATTTGTGCTATTCTAAATAGAAATTTATTTCCTAATAATTGTTCTATCTTTACTTACTTTATTATCTCTACAGGAGAACCAGATGACAATGACTACATTACCTTTAAAAAAAAAGAGAGAGAGAGCTGTTTTTCTGCTTTCATTTTTTAACTTTTATTAAAAGCAATCTTTGATTCATCCATCCTGCCATGGAAGTTCTTAAAATAACATTCTGTGCAGTTTACTACTAACTATCCCAAGGGAAACTATTTTTACTAGTACCCAGGAACGTTTCGTCATTCTAAACTCAAACATCTGTAGCATTTGTAGTAAATTAAAATATGATACCATTTACGATCTATCAGATTGGCAAAAGTTTCACTGACAAGACCTAGAGCTGATAAGGGGATTTAAATAAAAACAAAGAACAGCATTCATATACCTTACCGGTAGAAGTGTAAATTGGCAAAATTTAGAGATCAATTAGTAATGTGTTTCAGAAGTTTAAAAAATGTGCAGGCTTTTGGGGTGCCTGGCTGGCTCAGTCAATTGAGCATGTAACTCTTGACCTCAGGTTTGTAAGTTCAAGCCCCATTTTGGGAACAGAGATTACTTTTAAAAAAATAAAATCTTTAAAAAAATAATAATTAAAAATAGAACTAAAATGTGCAGGCTTTTAAAACAAGATTTGCATTCCTAAAATTTTATTCAACAGACATAAGTAGTCGGGAAAGCTATAGAACCTTTACTGCAACACTGTTGGATAATACTGAAAAAATTAAATGACATATATCATTTGGGTATCTGACACTGGTAATGAGTTAAATAAATTATACTGTAGTCACATAGAGTCTAGTCATAATAGGCACAACCTATTTTTTCAAATGACAGTATATAGCTACTCAATATAGCATGTATATTTATTAGTATGGAAAAATAACCAAAACATAGTAATTGGGGGTGAAAGTCACAAAACAGCATGATAGTGTAAGCCAATATTTAAGAAACAAAACATTTTATGTGTGTATAGTACTCATGTATTTTTAAGTTGTACGTATACCAAAATATCCACAAAATTACATCTCAATGGTAGGACTTATTTGTTTTATATTGTCTGAATTTTTAAAATTAATTTAAATGAGCATCTACTATTTTTATTACAGAGGGAAAAAGGTGCTTTCATTTGGAAAAAAATTTATTTCCCAAACACCAAGGCTACTTTTAAATTTCCCCAAAATAAATCCTGCTACTTCTACAATAATATGAAGTTCTTCAGAAAAGCCATCTCTTTTGTACTTGAAGTAAAAGCTGTTTTCTCTGGCAGCAGTGACAAATTCGTGCTGTTTTGTTCATACTCTCTCTAGCCCTAGGGTAACCAAGAATACACAATGGCCATCTGGGTGGCTCCAGCTGCCTGGGGTCAGGAGTGCAGTCTATGATATATACAATACTAAAAACATAAATGGTCCCACACAGTCCCTTCAAGCCAACATTGCTTATTGAGATATAATTGGCATACGCATTGTATAAGTTTAAGGTATACAACATAGTGATTTCATACATTTATATTGCAATATGATTTTCATTGTTCATAAGCTAACACCTCTGTCACATCACATAATTACCACTTCCTGTGGTAGGAACAATTAAGATATACTCTAATAATAAGTTTAATGTTTATAATACAGTTTTGTTGTCTACCACTGCACTGTGTATTAGATCTTCAGGACTTATCTACTAGTTAAAAGTATATACATTTAAACATCTCTCTCATTCCTCCAAACCCTGGCCCCTGTTAACCACAATTTCACTCTTTTTGAGTTCAGGTTTTTTGAATTCCACCTATCAGAGACAGCATAGAGTACCTGTCTTTCCCTGACCTATCTCACTTAGCACAATGTGTCTGTGTGTCTGTGTGTCTGTACCATATCTTCCTTATCCACACATACACTGACTGACACTTAGGTTATTTCCATATCTTGGCTATTGTGCATATTCCTTTTTTCTTTTTTTTTTTTAAAGATTTTTATTTATTTGAGAGAGAGACAGATAGAGATAAGGAGAGAGAGCACATGAGGGGGGGAAGAAAGGGAGAAGCAGGCTTGCAGCTGAGCAAGGAGCCTGACATGGGGCTGGATCCCAGCACCCTGGGATCATGACGTGAGCCGAAGGCAGATGTTTAACGGACTGAGCCACCCAGGGGCCCCTGCCCATTTTTTAATTGGATTGCTTGCTTTTTTTGGTGTTAAGTTCTTTATATGTTTCTGATATTAACACCTTATTGGATATATCATTTGCAAATATCTCCTCCCATTCACTAAGCTGCCTTTTTGTTTTGTTGATAGTTTCCTTTGCTGTACAAAAACTTTTTATTTTGGTGTAGTCCAATAGTTTATTGTCACTTTTGCTTCCCTTGCCTAAGGAGACATACCCATAAATATGTTGCTAAGGTCAATGTCTAAGAGAATACTGCTCCTGTTTCCTTTTAGGAGTTTTTGGTTTAAGGTCTCACATTTAGGTCTTTAATCCATTTTGAGATTTTTATATAAGGTCTAAGAAAGTGGTCCAGTTTCATTCTTCTTCATGTAGCTGCCCAGTTTTCCTAACGCCATTTATTGAAGAGACTGTCTATTCCCCACTGTATAGTCTTGCCTCATTTGTTATACACTAATTGACCAAATAGGCATGGGTTTACTTCTGAGCTCTCTATCCTGTTCCAATGATCTATATGTTTATTTTTGTGCCAGTACCATACTGTTTTGATTATTACACCTTTGTAGTATAACTTGAAACCTGGGATGATATCTCCAGCTTTGTTGTTCTTTCTCAAGATTGCTTTGACTATCTGATAACTTTAGTGGTTCCATGAAAATTTTAGTATTATTTGTTCTCATTCTGTGAAAAATGCTGTTGGTATTTTGTTAGAAATTGCACTGAATCTGTAGATTGCTTTGGGCAGTATAAACATTTTAAGGATATTAATTCTCCTGATCCATGAGAATGCTGTACCTTTCCATTAGTTTGTGTTATCTTCAGTTTCTTTTATCAGTGTCTCATAGTTTTCAGAGTGTACATCTTTCACCTCTTTAACTAAATTTATTCCTATGTATTTACTATTTTTGGTGAAAATGTAAATTCGGTTGTTTTCTTAATTTCTCTTTCATTATTTCATTATGTGTATAGAAATGCAACAAATTTCTTGATTATTTTTGTATCCACAAATTTACTGTAATTCACTTATCATTTCTAATAGTTTTTTTCATGAAGTTTTAAGGGTTTTCTACTTAAGAGTATTATGTCATCTGCAAATTAGTGGGCAGTTTTACTTCTTCCATACCAATTTGGATGACTTTTCTCACTTTTTAATGTCTAATTGCTGCAGCTAGGAGTTCCAATACTATGCTGAATAAAAGTGGTGATAGAGGATACCCTGTCTTGTTCCTGATCTTAGAATAGAAGCTTTCCATTTTTCACCTTTGAGGTATGTTCCCTCTAAAACCCAATTTGTTGTGAGTTTTCATCATGAACAAATGTTGTATTTTATCAAATGCTTTTTCTGCATCTATTGAGATAATCATATGGATTGTTTTTTTTTTAAGATTTTATTTATTTGTCAGAGTGAGAGAAAGAGAGCACAAGCAGGGGGGGAGCATCAGGGAGAGGGAGAAGCAGGCTCCCCACTGAGCAGGGAGCCTGATGCAGGACTTGATCCCAGGACCCTGGGATCATGACCTGAGCTGAAGGCAGAAGCTTAACCGACTGAGCAACCCAGGCATCCCATCATATGGGGTTTTTTTAGAAGATTTATTTATTTTAGAGAGAAAGGGAGAGCTAACAAGAAAGCAGGGGGAGGGGCAGAGGGAGAGAGACGAATTAAGCAAACACCTGCCGAGCATGGAGTCCATCACGGTGCTCAATTTCATGACCTGGGCCAAAACCAAGAGTCAGATGCTCAACAGACTGAGCCACCCAAGCAGCCCCGTATGGTTTTTATCCTTCCTCTTGTGAATATACTGTATCAAATTGATTGATTTGTGAATACTGCACCATCCCTTGCACCAGAATAAATCCCACTTCATCATGCTAAAAGATTTTTATAATGTATGGTGAATTTGGTTTCTAATAATTTTTTGAGGATTTTTGCACCTATGTTCATCAGAAATGTTGGCCTCTAGTTCTCTTTTTTTGTAGTGTCATTATCTGGTTTTGAAATTAGGGTAATGTTGGCCTCATAGAATGAATTTGGAAGTTTTCCTTCCTCTTCTATTTTCTGGACCAGTTTGAGGAGAATAGGTAGTAAGTCTTCTTTAGGGGCACCTGCTGGCTCAGTTGGTGAAGCATGCAACTCTCAGTCTCAGAGTTGTGGGTCTGATCCCCACATTGGCTATAGAGATTTCTTAAAAAAATAAAATCTTAAAAAAAAAAAAAAAGAAGTCTTTAAATGGTTGGTAGAGTTCACCTGTAAAGCCATCTGATCCTGGACTTTCCTTTGTTGGAAGTTCTTTTACTACTGATTCAATGTCACTACTAGCAATCAATCTGTTCAGATCTTCTATTTCTTCCTGATTCAGATCTGGAAAATTGTATGCTAGGAATTTATCCATTTCTTCTAGATTGTCCAATTTGTAGGCACATCATTTTTCATAATATTCTCCTATAATTCTACGTATTTCTGTGGTGCCAGTTGTTATTTCTCCTCTTTCATTTCTGATTTTATCCATCTTTTTTCTTCATGAATCTAACTAAATTTTATCAACTTTATCTTCTCAAAGAAAAGATTGGTTTCATTGAACTTGTCTAATGCTTTTTAGTCTCTATTTCATTTATTTCCACTCTAGTCTTTATTATTTCCTTCCTTCTACTTGTTTTGGGGTTTTTTTCTTTTTTCTAGTTCCTTTAAATGGAAGGTTAAGTTGTTTCAGATTTTTTTTCTCATTTCTTAAGGTAGGCTTGTAGCACTATAAATTTTCCTCTTAGAACTGCTTTTGCTGCAACCCAAAGATTTTTGACCATTTGTTTACATTTTCATTTGTCTCCATGTATTTAATTTCCTTTTTGACTTTTTTTTTAAGATTTATTTATTTATTTGAGACAGAGATAGAGCAGGGGGTGGGGAGGAGCAGAGGGAGAGGGAGAGAATCTGAGTGCTCTGAGTGCAGAGCCTGATGTGGGGCTCAAACCCAGAACTCTGAGATCATGACCCAAGCTGAAATCAAGAGTTGGATACTTAACTGACTGAGCCACCCAGGTGCTGCTCCTCTTTGACTTCTTTGTTGACCCATTCACTGTTTAGTAGTGTATCATTTGGCCTCCATGTGTTTGTGTGTTTACAGGTTTTTTTCCTTGTAATTGATTTCTAGTTTCATACTACTGTGGTCAAAAAGATGCTTGACATGATTTTGATCTTCCTAAATTTTTTGAGACTTGTTTTGTAGCCTAACATGAGGTCTGTCCTGGAGAATGCTACACGTACACTTGAAAAGAACGTGTATTCTACTGTTTTGGAAGAGAATGCTCTGTATCTATCTGTTAGGTCCACCTGGTCTAATGTGTCATTCAAAGCCACTTTTTTCCTTAATTTTCTGTCTGGATGATCTATCCACTGATGTAAGTGGGGTGTTAAAGTCCCCTCCTATCATTGTATTATTGTCAATTTCCTGCTTTATGTCTCTTAATATATTTTATGAATTTAGATGCTCCTATGTTGGGTGCATAGATATTTACAATTGCTACATCCTCTTTTTCAACTGATCCCTTTATCACTATGTAGTGTCTTTGTCTCTTGCTACAGTATTTGTTTTAAAATCTATTTTGCCTGAGATTTAAAATCTACTGAGCCTGGGTGGCTCAGTCGTTAAGTGTCTGCCTTCGGCTCAGGTCACGATCCCAGGGTCCTGGGATCGAGCCCCGCATCAGGCTCCCTGCTCTAAGGGGGCGCCTGGGTGGCTCAGTCGTTAAGTATCTGCCTTCGGCTCAGGTCATGATCCCAGGGTCCTGGGATCGAGCCCCGCATCGGGCTCCCTGCTCGGAGGGAAGCCTGCTTCTCCCTCTCCCACTCCCCCGCTGGTGTTCCCTCTCTCATTGTGTCTCTCTCTGTCCAATAAATAAAATATTTTTTAAAAATAAATAAATAAAATAAAATCTATTTTGCCTGATATAAGCATTGCTGCTTTTTTTTTTCACTTCCATTTGCATGATATATGTTTTTCCATCCCTTCACTTTCTGTATGTGTCTTTCACTCTGAAATTAGTCTCTTGTAGGCAGCATATAGATAGATCCTCTTTTTTTATCCATTCAGTCACCCTATGTCTTTTGACTACAGCATGAATCCAATTACATTTAAAGTAATTACTTATAGACATGAACTTACTGACATTTTGTTAATTGTTCTCTGATTGTTTTTGTAGTTCTTCTCTGTTCCTTCTCTTGTTCCTTCTCTCATCTTGTGGTTTGATGGCTTTTTTTAGTGTTATGCTTGGATTCCATTCTCTTTATTTTGTTAAGTAAACCCTACCCTCAACGTGGGGCTCAAACTCATGACCCCAAGATCAAGAATCACATGCTCTACCAACTGAGCCTGCCAGGTGGCCCTCCATTCTCTTTATTTTTTGTGTATCTATTACAAGTTTTTGATTTGTGGTTACCATTTGGTTCATATATAACATTTTATGTGCACAGCATATTAAGCTGATGGTCACTTTCATTTGAACACTTAAAGCACTGAATTATTACTCTCTCTTCCATGTTTTATGTAGATGATGTCATATTTTACATCTTTTATTTTGTGTATCCCTTGGCTAATTTCTGTAGACCTAATTTATTTTACTACTTTTGTGTTTTAACCACCATACTGGCTTTACAAGTGATTTATCTGCTACCTTTAATATAGTTTGCTTTTACCTGTAAAATATTTTCCTTTCATTGTTTTATTACTTCTAGTTATGGCCCTTTCTTTTCACTTATAGAATTCCCTTTCACATCATATAAAGCTGGTTTAGTGGTGATAAACTTAACTTTTGTTTGCTTGGGAAACTCTTTATCTCTCTTTCTATTCTGAATGATAACCTTGCTGGGTAGAGTGTTCTTGGTTGTTGGTTTTTTCCTTTCAGCACTTTGACTCTATCAGTACTGAAGTTTCTGCTGAAAAATCAACTGATGGACTCATGGAGTTTCCCTTATATGTAACTGTTTTCTCTTGCTGCTTTTAAAATTCTTTTTTTTTTTTTTAATTCTCTCTTAGCATTTCTTTTTCACATTTTAATTATTATGTGTTCTTGATGTGGGTCTCCTTGAGTTCATCTTGATAGGGGTTCTCTATGCTTCCTGGACCTGAATGTCTGTTTCCTGCCCCAGAGTAGAGAAGTTCTCAGCTATTATTTCTTCAAGTAAGTCTTCTGCCCTCTTCCCTTTCTCTCCTCCTTCTGGGATCTCTATAACGTGAATGTTGTTATACTTTATGATGTCACAGAGTTCCCTTAACCTATTCTCATTTTTAATTTTTTTTTTTCCTTTTGCTATTCAACTTAATTGCTTTCCATTACTCTCTCTTCCAGGTTGCTGGTCCATTTTTCTACATCCTCTAATTGCTATTGATTCCCTCCAGTGTATTCTTTATTTCAGTTAATGAATTCTTCAGCTCTGACAGGTTCTTTTTTCTATTTTCTCTCTTTATTGAGGTTCTCACTGAGTTCATCCACTCTTTCCTCAAGTCCAGTGAGTATCTTTATACCTATTACTTTAAATTCTTTATCATGAATATTGTTTATCTCCATGTCATTCAGCTCTTTTACTGTGATTTTGTTTTGTTTTTTCATTTGGTACATATTCCTCTGTCTTCTCATATTGTCTAACTCTCTCCATTTGTTTCTACATATTAGTAGGCCAGCTACCTCTCCTTATATTGAAAGTAGCGGCCTTGTGTAGAAGAGGTCCTTTGGTGCCTTATAGCACCTGAACCAGAACCAGACACTCGAGAAGTGACCCCTCTGTGGGCTGCATGCACCTTCCTATCGTGGCTGAACCACAATTACCTTCAGCCCGGCTGCAACGATGCTTTTTGCCTGCCGTGGATGCACTGGTCAGGGCTTGCTCCCTGCATTGTTAAGAGGCATGTGTGGGCCGACCATGGGCTCAGTAGTGGAGAGGGCTAGTACTCAGCCTAGCTGTCAGCAATTAACCGCTATGCCAAAGCTGCAGGTACACTGAAGGAAAGGGCTTGCTTTGTGTCCAGTCAGCTAAGCCTAGCTGCAGGAACTACAGACATGCTACTGTGTGGGATTATCAACCCACCCTTGCCAGGAGTCACTCTGGATTGGCTACAGTCCCAGCCATGACTGCCTGCCAGGTGTGGAAGGGCAGGAGCTACTCTGGAAGGATGCCTCCCAAGGAGGGTGGGTTGGATCCTATGCCCATTTTTTTAATTGGACTGTTTGACTTTTTGTTATCGAGTTGTATGCATTCTTTATAAATTCTGAATATTAACCACTTATCCAATACATGGTTTGCAAATATTTTCTCCCACTTCATAGGTTGCCTTTTCATTTTATTATTTCTTTCAACATGCAGAAGCTTTTAAGTTGGATATAGCCCCAACTGTTGGTTTTTCTTTTGTTGTTTGTGCTTTTGGTATCATATCATATCCAAAAAAATAATTGTCAATACCAATGTTGAGGAGCTTCTTCCCTGGGTTTTCCTTCTATGAGTCTTATGGTATCAGGTCATATATTTAAGTCTTTATCCATTTTGAGGTAACTTCTGTAAGTGGTATAGGAGAGGGGTCCAATTTGTTGGGGGGGGTTGTGGGGTTTTGTTTTGTTTAGCTTTTTGTGGGTTTGTTTTTTTTTTTTTTTTTTTGGTTTTTTGCATGTGGTTATCCAGTTTTCCCAACACCATTTGTTGAAGAGACTATCCTTTTGCAACCGAATGTTCTTGGCTCCCTTATCAAATATTAGTTCATTGTATTTGCAGAGGTTTAATTCTGGGCTCTCTATTCTATTCCATCAGTCTATGTGTCTATTTTTATGTCAGTACAATAACATTTCATTACAATAGCTTTATAATATAGTTTGAGGTAAAGAAGTATGATACCTCCACTTTTGTTTTTCTGTCACATGATTACTTGATTACATGGGGTCTTTGTCGTTCCATATAATTTTCATGATTGTTTTTTGTTTTGTCTATTTCTTTGAAAAATGTCATTGGAGTTTTGATAAGAATTTTGCTGAACCTATAGATAGCTTTGAGTAGCATGAACATTTTAACAATATTAAGTCATCCAATCCATGAACACAAGATGTTCTTCAATTTGTTTGTGTCTTCTTTGATTTCTTTCAACAAAGTTTTGAAGTTTTCATTGTATAGATCTTTCAATTCCTTGGTCAAATTTATTCCTAGGTATTTCATTATTTTTTATGATGTTGTGAATGGAATAGTTTATTTTTCAGATGCTTCATTGTTAGTGTCTAGAAATGCAACAGATTTCTGTTCTCGTATCCAACAACTTTATTGAATTCACTGATTACCTCTAAGAGTTTTTTAGTTGTGTCTTTGGTATTTTCAAAGTAAAGGATCATATTATCTGCAAATAATGATATTTTACATCTTGCTTTCCAATTTGGATGCCTTTCATTTCTTTGTCTTGCCCGACTACTCTAGCTAGGACCTCCAGTATTATGTTCAATGCCAGCTGTTAAAAAAGGGCCTCCTTGTCTTCTTCCTGATCTTAGAGGAAGCACTTTTTATTTTTCTCCATTGAGTAAATGTCAGCTAGGGGTTTGTTATAAATGGCCTTTATTGGGGCAGCTGGATGGCTCAGTCGTTAAGCATCTGCCTTCAGCTCAGGTCATGATCCCAGGGTCCTGGGATCAAGCCCCACACTGGGCTCCCTGCTTAGCGGGAAGCCTGCTTCTCCCTCTCTCCCACTCCCCCTGTTTATGTCCCTCTCTTGCTGTCTCTCACTCTGTCAAATAAGTAAACAAAATCTTTTTTTAAAAAAATGGACTTCATTATGTTGAGGTATACGTCTTCTATACCCAACCCGTCCAGAGGTGGGTTTTTTTGTTTTGTTCTGTTTTTTGTTTTTTTAAGTAAGCTCTATGCCCAATGTGTGGCTTTAACTCACAACCCAGAGATCAAGAGCTGCATGTTCCACCGACTGAGCCAGCCAGGTTCCCTGCTGAGGGTTTTTTATCATGAAAGGATGTTTATATTGTCAAATGCCTTTTCTGCATCTATTGAGGTGATCATAGGATTTTATCTTTCATTTTATTAATGTGATGTATCACATTTATTGACTTGCATATGTTAAATCTCAGACAATATTTTTAAGACAATATTTTTGTCAGTATTTTCAATCAAAGGAGATAAATGGGTATGTAATACTTATTTTTAATTCTGATTTTCATATCTGTTTACTATGTCTTCTCTTTAAAAGCCTCATCTTAATGCATCTTGAGCTCTTTCGTTATCCCTTTTAGAGTAATTACCTTGCTATTCTCTCCATTTTTAACATATTTTGACAGGACTTCTTCACATATGTGATAAGCAATATGTTCTAATCTTTATCACAAATGTACAGAAAGAGCTACTTTACCTTTATATTAAAGCATAAGACCTAGGCAGCCAAGCCCCCCTCAAAGAAAAAATTATTTCTATTGCCAGATCATTGTTCAGATGTTCTTATTCAGCATAAACTCTTTAAAAAAGAGAGAGAGAGAGAGAGAGAGCGTGCGCATAAGCAGGGGGAGTGGCAGACAGAGAGAGAGGGAGAAGCAAGCCTCCCACTGAGCAGGGAGCCCAATGTAGGGCTCAATCCCAGGACCCTAGGATCATGACCTGAGCCGAAGACAGATGCTTAACCAACTGAGCCACCCAGGTGACCCTATTCTGAGTAATCTTTACCTCATAATCTTATCTCTACCACTGATATTTAAGATTCTCTACACTAAAAAGTATCCATTTATTGTTCTTTTAACCTGTTGGTATAACCCCTAGCCAAAAAAAGGAAAAAAAGTGCTCAAAACTGCTATATTATTTTAAACAACCTATGATACTTCTCCAAGGCAGGCAGGGAAGGAAGGAAGGAAGGAAGGAAGGAAGGAAGGAAGGAAGGAAGGAAGGAAGGAAGGAAGGAAGAGAAAAGAAAAGAAAAGAAAAAAGAAAAGAAAAACTATGATAAGTATTGCAGCCAAGGAGATGAACCAGATCTCCTTTTAAGAAAGAATTTAGGATCATGCTGCAGAGAGGGTAATTAGTTGTTAGAGCCTTTAGGTTCTGCCTCAACTTTCCAGCCAAAACCACAATCTTCCCAGGCATATCCCAACCAATGACTGTGCATGGTTAAGGTATTAGGACCTGGTTATCTCTGCACAACATGAGACTCCTCTAAAAAGCAATCTTTGCTCTAGAGCTCCCCATTGTGTTAGCTAAGATGTCTCAGATCTACATCATGGTGAGGAGACTCTCCTGGCCTTATCCTGCCTCCTTTAATTTTTCACAGGCATTGTTCTCCAATATATCTATATGTATCTTGTACTAACTCCAACTCAGCATCCTCTTCCCAAAGGACCCAACAGACACAATTATTTAATACTGACATAGGGCTATTATTCACCAAAGATCCAGAAATAAAACTATAATTTTAACATCTCAATACAAACATCTATTTCTCTCATTTATATACCCCCTTGGATTCTTCCATGGATACTCACAGGATGAGAGTTAGAAAATATTGCTTTAGAACAATATGAAAACAACTGACATTCTTTATAGGTTAAAGGGTTTATTTTTTGTATCAAAATAAAGAATGAACCTTCAGTGGGAAAAAAGATAGATATTAAGATATTAAAAACAGATATGCAGAAGAATTTTCATGTTTTATTTGGAAAGTTGGTTGATCGTTCTTTTTACCCCCATTTTGATTCTGTAAATGTTTTACTCTGACACCAAGGATGTATTTTTTTCTGAGCCAATTCCACTAAGGCAATGTCCTAGCTCGATTAATTTTCTGTACATAAATTTTACAAATTTTTTTAAAGTAGGCTCCATGCACAGTGTGGAGCCCAACGCAGAGCTTGAACTCAGAACCCTGAGATCAAAACCTGAGCTGAGAACAAGAGTCAAGAGTCAAACACTAAATCAACTGAGCCACCCAGGCCCCAAAATCATTTCTTTAAAAAAAAAAAAAAAGTTTATTTGCTGAATTGCTAGAGCAATTCCTCAATATGTACATTCTATAATAACAATTTTTGTTTAATATTCATATCAAATTTTTAAAAATATTAGCATCTATGATTATGAATTTTGGGGGGCTCAATTTCTGCCATAATGAGTTTCATTTTCCTAACCAATTCTGTTTCTCCCAGGTCATATTTAAAGATCTAAATTTAGTCTGGAGCAAGAGGATTTTGTTACTACCAGATTAATCTATAACAACATCTTCCATGTACAGTTATGGCTGGTAGATTTTATTTGTGTTACTTCAAATGATGGGAACAAAATTCTTTGTAATCAAAAGCCCATATTTCAAAATTATTTTTCTTCACATTGAGGTCACAAGTCAAATGTCATCTTTTCAAATGAATTATCCTTTATCCCTGTGATAACAAGGATGTAAGTATTCAAATCAAAAAAAAGAAAGAAAAAAAAAAACCACTGGAGACAAGTCTGGTGGGTTAGCTGGACAAAAAGAAAATCGGTGTGGCTGTAGAGTGTGGTAAAGAACAGAAAGTGGTACAGTATCTCTTAAATACCTCAGTTCAGATGTGACACACCAATCTGCTCATATTTTATTGATTAAAGTTAGTCAATGGCCCTCCTTGTATACAAGGAAGGCTACAAAGGCAACATTTCTGTGTGCCAAGGAAGGAAAAACATGTATGGGTGAACACTTATGGCTTCTATTACAAATACCTATCTTAGAGTAACTATAAAGATTACAAGGAGATAGTATCAAGTTCTTAGCTCACTGCCAACATTTGTGACTATCCAGTAAATGACAACTAATATTTATGTTTTGTTTTTTATGAATATACACTAATTATATGTCCTTTTTCAGGTAATCATGAACATTTTTTAAAAGCCATTTAAGAACCTTAACCATCACTAACAGCAAGTATATAGTTACACGAACTTCTTGCCTTTTGTGAAAACTAAGAAAATATTTTCATATCAACTATCTTTCTAACACGTCTCTAGTTCTTCACAATTCTTTGGTAACCATCACTGACCACACTCCAGGACAATCATTGACAATACCCTAGAATTTTATTAATCCATGAAAGGAAACCTGAATCATAACTACATCTAGATATTCACCACCCAACATGAGTATCAATAATCTTCTTAAGAAGTATGATCCTCTGGGGCGCCTGGGTGGCACAGCGGTTAAGCATCTGCCTTCGGCTCAGGGCGTGATCCCAGCATTACGGGATCGAGCCCCACGTCAGGCTCCTCCACTATGAGCCTGCTTCTTCCTCTCCCACTCCCCCTGCTTGTGTTCCCTCTCTCGCCGGCTGTCTCTATCTCTGTCGAATAAATAAATAAAGTCTTAAAAAAAAAAAAAAGTATGATCCTCTGGGGCGCCTGGGTGGCGCAGTTGTTAAGCGTCTGCCTTCGGTTCAGGGCGTGATCCCGGAGTCCTGGGATCGAGCCCCACATCAGGCTCCTCCACTGGGAGCCTGCTTCTTCCTCTCCCACTCCCCCTGCCTGTGTTCCCTCTCTCACTGGCGTGCTCTCTCCCTCTCTGTCAAATAAAAAAATAAAATCTTAAAAAAAAAAAAAAGTATGATCCTCATATGACCAGAAAAGGTACAAAAGAAAGAATAAAAATAACCATGAACATTTTTTTAAATGTTCAAATTAAGCAGTGTGACTTTCACTTCCATTAATGTGAATTCAGTTATTCAGACCAACTTTTCTCATGCAAACAATTAGAAAAGCTGAACAGAACATGAAAATCATCTGATTATAGGCATTAATTAAAGAGTCACCAAGACAGGAAAAAAAATTATGGGAAACAGATCCAGAAGGACAAGGAAACCAAGAGATAAGAGCTGTATTTTGGGCCACTTTTCCCCTAGTGCATCTCTGCAAATCTAGTTAAAGATTTAGAAAATAAGCAGGGCTTTTGACAGGCACATAATATAAAGAACAAAAACTAGAGTCCAGGGTCCACCAAGAAAAGGTGTATAGTTAAATACCATGTGTTTGGAATCCACACCCTGAAGGGCTACTCCCAAGAAAGCCTAAAATGAACTACCTTTGGGATTACAGCCTAGCCTCAAATCATCTCAGTACTTAAAACTGCATTAAGGTGATACAGAATCACTAGTGCCCCTAGTCACCTGCCAGAAGCAAGCATAAATCTTTATACTTAAACCTTAAGCTATTTCTATAACTTTTCTATTTATAATATCCAATACTCAATCAAATATGAGTAGACATAAAAGGCAAGTGTGTGTGTGTGTGTGTGTGTGTGTGTGTGTGTTTTAAGCTACAATAGATTCCCCCACAGGGATCCAGAAAATAGAGTTATCAGAAACAGACTGCAAGGGGCACCTGGGTGGCTCAGTCAGTTAAGTGTCTGACTCTTGATCTCAGCTTAGGTCTTGATCTCAAAATTGTGAGTTCAAGTCCCACATTGGGCTCTATGCTGGGCGTGGAACCTATTTAAAAAAAGAAAGAAAGAAAAGTAAGAAAGTAAGAAAGAAAGAAAGGCTGCAAAATACCCATGACTTATGCCCATGCATACACTTATACAAGAATGTTCCTAGAAGCTTTATTTATAATAGCCAAAAACTAGAAATAACCTAAATTCCTTCAATAGATAAATGGATCAACTGAAATATATCCATGCAACAGAACACAACTCAGCAATAAAAAGAAACTGTTTAATACACACAGCCACATGGATGAATCTCAAAATAATCATGCTACGTGAAAGAAGCCCCCCCAAAAGCACATGCTGTACATTTATATAAATTTCCCAAAATACAAGTAATCTGCAGTGACAGAAAGCAGATCAGTGGTTACTCGGGGATAGGGAATAGTAGGGGGGAAGAGAATAGGAGGCAAGGATTATGAAGAAACTTACAGGAGTAGGGAATATGTTCATTATGTTGATTGTGGTGATGATTTTACCAGCATAAACATATTAAAACTCATCACATTGTACATTTTAAAGATGTGCAGTTTATTTTACATCAATTATATCTCAATAAGCCCCCAAAAATGGTAAATATGTTCAAGGAAATAAAAAGCAAAAGTGACAAAATCATCAAAGAACCTGAGCCAATTTTTTTTTTTTTAAGATTGTATTTATTTGTCAGAGAGAGAGAGCATAAGCACGGGGAGTGGCAGGCAGAGAGAGAAGCAGGCTCCCCACGGAGCAAGGAGCGATACAGTCCTCGATTCCAGGACCCTGGGATCATGACCTGAGCCAAAGGCAGATGCTTAATTGACTGAGCCACCAAGGCATTCCAAACTTGAACTATTTTTTACAAAAGAACCAAATAAATAATCGAAAACTGGAGAATACAATTAATTCCATGGGTGGGATTAACAGCAGCTCAGAGTACAGGTTAGAAGAAAATATGCAGAATAAAATACAAAGAGACAAAAGGATAAAAAAGAACAAAAGCAAAAGGAATGGAGCAAGAGACAGAGGGGGATACACAGGGAAAGTGAAAAGTTCCAAAAGGAGAAAGAAAACAGGACAGAAGCCCATCATTATCATTATCAAAGTGATAATGGCTTAAAATTTTTGAAAACTGATTTAAAACATCATGATAAAGATTCAAGAAGCCCTATGAAACTAAATAAGTACAAAGAAAATCATACTGTGTTCAAAGACAAAGACAAAGGAAAAAAATGCTTAAAGCAGCCAGAGGAAGGAAATCAGATTACCTTCATTGAAAAAAAAAAAAAAAAGTAGACTGTCAGCTACCTCCCATTAAAAAACTAGAAGCCAAAACACAATGGAAACACATCATCAAACTGCTCAATGGCAGTAACTGCCGACATAAAGTTCTATTCCCTACAAAAATACCTTTCAAGCATAAATGTGAAATAAACACACTTTCGAACAAAAACAGAATTCTCAGAATTCCCACAGAGAAAACTCAGCATAATTACTTTGAGACTCTTTCATGTGGTTGTGAATATCAATAATGTGTTCCTTTTTATTGCTTAGTAGTATTCGACTATATGGATACACCTTAATTTGTTTATACATTCATCTGTTGATGGGCATCTGGGCTGTTCCCACTTTCAGGCTATTTTAAGTAAATCAGACAGAAGAAAAATTATGCCAAATTGAATCCTTGCAGAAGCAGGAAACGAAAAAAAAAATATAAGTAAATCTAAATGAATATTGACTGTTCTACAGGGTTTAAGTTTTATTTTTTATTTTTTTTTTAAAGATTTATTTATTTATTTGACAGCCAGAGAGCACAAGCAGGGAGAACAGCAGGCAGAGGGAAAGAGAGAAGCAGGCTCCCTACTGAGCTGAGAGCTCAACAGGGAGCTTGATCCCAGGACCCTGGGATCATGACCTGAACCAAAAGCAGATGCTTAACCAACTGAGCCACCCAGGTGCCCCTGACATCTCATTTTAATGATGCAAACAAATCTTGCAAATAATTAACATGCAAGAAATTCTGAAATTTTAAGGTGATATTGTGGAAACTTGATAGGGTATTAAACTCAATAAGCAAATAAAATTACCTGAAGTTCTTTCTTTCCGTTTCAAAAGTTTTAAAATAAAGGAGAGGTGCTAGCAAAGAAACAATGATTAGCCATGCAACCACAAAGATGAAAGGCAGCTGGATAAATTTAGCTGAGTCAGCTCACCTCAGAACACTAAATCCTAAACTATCACGAGGGATGACTAGAAGCTACCTGATTTGCACGTCAGAACTCTCAACAAGCTCTGCAGCTGGCAGTACCAGATACGTCTAGAAATGAAATGTGAGTAGAACTGTTTAAATGTCTAGTTAAGAAGCAGTTAGATCCCCAGATACTCTCCCTTCTCTATGTACCTGGGTGACTGTACTTGCTCCATCCCAGCAGAAGAGTTGAGATTTACTTGGGGGGGGGGGGGAGTTTTAAAAGATAATAACTAGCCTATGGGAATACTTAGCATTTGAGAGCAGGAACATCAAACTGAAAAGAGAGGGAGCTGTGTAAAAGTTTACATAGTGAATTCTGCAATCTCAAATCTTCCTCTTCCCCACTCCCCAAATCCTGGCAACCAAATCTATACCTCCCAGCAGGAAATGGAAAGATCTTTCTCTGGGAAATCTGACAAACAAAAGGTAAAAAAATAAAAAACAAGGGAAGTTATCAAACCAATCCCAGCAAGATCACCCATTTTTAATCAATGGTGAAGCCAATAGTCCAAAACCTCACAATGACTACAAGATTAGGAGAAAGCTAAAGAAAGCCTCTAACATGGAAGATTAAAACTAAAACAAAGGTGGGGGGGGGCTCGAAGAAAAAGACGTATTCAAGGAAACAAAAGCATTTTTTAAAATCAGTAATATCTTGGGGCGCCTGGGAGGCACAGCGGTTAAGCGTCTGCCTTCGGCTCAGGGCGTGATCCTGGCGTTACGGGATCGAGCCCCACATCGGGCTCCTCCGCTATGAGCCTGCTTCTTCCTCTCCCACTCCCCCTCTCGCTGGCTGTCTCTATCTCTGTCAGATAAATAAATAAAATCTTTTAAAAATAAATAAATAAAAATAATAAAATCAGTAATATCTTTAGAGACATAAGAGAAAATATTGCAACCATAAAAAACAAGAACCAAAATGTTATGAAAAGGAATATTGAGATACAAAAATAGCTGCTGAAATATTTTTAATGACAGTACAAGTGAAAAGTAATTGGAAAAAGGGAAGAAACTAACAGTAAAAAGAATAATAACAACAACAAAAACCAGGGACACCTGGGTGGCTCAGTTGGTTAAGCATCTACCTTTGGCTCAAGTCATGATCCCAGAGGTCCTGGTATCAAGCCCCGCATCGGGCTCCCTGCTTAGCGGGAGCCTGCTTCTCCCTCTCCCTCTGCCCCTCACCCCTGCTCATATTCTCAATCTTGCTTGTGCAAGCACACACGTGAGCTCTCTGTCAAGTAAATAAATAAAATCTTAAAAAACAAAAACCAAAGAGATGAGAACAGGACTTCCAAAAAGAGAAGATAAACAGTGGAGAATGGAAGGACTTAAGTACACAAGCTACCAGCTTGTAAGAGCCTACTGAAGGTCTAGCATAATGAATACAAAAAGACCCACTAAAAGGCAAGAAGTTTCAGAAAAGAGGAACACATATAAGATCCCAAAAGCTCTGTGGGAGGGGAAAAAACACCACACAAAAGACTAGGCATCAGAGTAGCACTAGACCCTCCCCTATCCTGAAATCGAAAAAACAATGGATCAATAACTTCAAACTTCTGAGGGAAAAATATTTCTAGTTAATCCAAATTATCAACCAAGAATAAAAACATTTCAGACATGCAAAGCCTCAGTAATATTACTTCCTTTGTACCCTCCCTTACTCAAGATGCCACTGGATGATATGCTTCAACAAAATTAAGAAAACAAATAGAAGGTGAGATCCAAGAATAAAGAGATCTAACACAAGGAAGAGAGAAAAAGGGAATCCTCAGAATGATGGGGAATATAAATTCCGGGATATCAGTGGTGCGTCCGGCAAAACAATCAATATAGATTTAAGCATCGCCAAAGGCCCAAGGAGAGAGATCTTCAAGAAGATAAAGCTAGTGGAGAGATTTTAGATAACTGGCAGAATTAGTTGAGTTTGAACTACTGATAAGCGATAGAAAACTAAGCAAACAAACAACAAAAGATTAAGCTCATTCACACAGGCAAAATGAGAAAGCACTGAATACTGACTTCACCAAAACTACAATGTAACAAGACAATGGGAAGATGCCAGGTGAATGGGAAGTGTGTCTGAGCAGGCAAATGAAATAGGTTAGGTGAAAGTCAATCCCCATTTTTATGACAAGAAATCAAGAAATACAGTTAAATATTTTTAACCAAAAAAATAGTACTAAGATTTATTTACAGACATGGAGGTATATTAGTTAGGGTTAGGTTGGGCTGCAGGAGACCAGAAACCTCAAGAGCTTAAAATGGAAATTTCTTACTCTTCCACATAAATGAAGTAATTCTAGGTCTGGTATGGAGAATCCATCATTATGATTATTCTTTCATTCTACAATCTACAATCTTTAATATATAGCTTTTACTTCCCAGTCCACAATGGCGGCTCAAGTTCCAACTATAACATCCACCTTTTTTTTTTTTTTTAAGATTTTACTCATTTATTTGTCGGTGAGAGGGAGAGAGAGAAAGAATGACCAAAAGCAGGGGGAGTGGCAGGCAGAGGGAGAAGAAGGCTCCCCGATGAGCAAGGAGCCGGACGAGGGACTCAATCCCAGCACCTTGGGATCATGACCTGAGCCTAAGGCAGATGCTTTAACCGACTGAGCCACCCATGTGTCCCTAACATCCACCTTCCAACCAGCAGGAAAGAAGATTAATGAATGCCCTGCTCCTTACTCATACCTCCCAGAAGTCACATGTGATTTACTGTTCAGTACTTAGTCATTATCACTACAACTAGCTACAAGAAGACTGCAGCATGTCTATATTCCAGGTAGCAATGTACGCAGATTTCTGAGGATGGGGGACAACTAGCAGCCTCTGCCACAAGCAGTAAATATCAAAGGAATCAGCTTTAGAAGTTTCCAGAGTTGCCTCTGGGGATGAGAAAAACAAAAGGGGGTGACAGAGTAGTGAGGAACAATACTGGGTTTTATAGACCTATTTGATTTTAAGCTAGATGAATATATAACTTGATTTTTAAACATTTTTAAAGAATTATGGGAAAAAGAAAGTAGAAACAGAGCCACAACTTCTGTTTCTGAAAACTTGTCTTTTTTTTCTTTTCAGGGGGTACAATAGATAGAGGTAAGAACTGTATAAAATCAAAAAAGTAAGCCCTGTCAGTACAGTAGTGCCCAGTCTTTAAGGCATGATTTTAACTGCTCAGAATATTTTTTTTTTCTTTTTTTTTGGGGGGGGGGGGGGGCAACACAGGCTCAGGGCAGGCCTGGCAGACAGTGGAAAGGAGGGCGAGTCAGAATGTGTTCAGCTAGACACCAGGGCTCCACAGCGGCTGCGGAGCGCACTCTGCAGAAGCTGGACCAGCAACAGTATCAACTGTTGTGCTGTTGATACAGTGCTCTGTTTTGTGCAGAAAAGTGGCTTCACTCTCTCACGAGAAACGCCAGGACATTTATTGGTTGTCTCCATCTTTACCTGATGGCGCAATATCACAGAGCAGCTCATACACTTCGGTCACAAGCATGTGGCTACCTTGAAGCTACCTACCATTAGGCTGCAAGAAAGCATCCACAGGCTCTTGATATTCTTGATATGGACGAGACAATCAACAAAAGGTTATTTGAGACATACCTGATAAAAGTGGCTTTAAACACCCATCCAATGACTGGGAAATGTCATGGTCCTCAAAAAAGAGTTCCATTTATCTCTTAGGAGGGAAAATCTCAGATACCCTGGATAACCACGCCCTAGCAACCTACAGTTATAAAGATGTTTTGAAACTCCACGCATACTGTTTTGAAGCTTTTAATCTTTTAATGTCATGCCACATCTTGACAGCCCAAAAAGAAAATGAACTTCCTGAGTCACTACCTCTTAGCATGCTCTGTACTGAAGAACAGGAATGGCTATGCTTTCTATTTGAGAACAAATTTTAAAAGTATAATAATTCTAGTGAAACTGTCCTCCCTGATTATGTAGATGGTTTGCAAGAGAATCTGGATGTGATAGTGTCTTTAGCTGAAAGCCATTATTATAACCATGATTTTAAAATGTGCTACAAACCAGAAGCCTGGGTGGCTCAGTCAGTTAAACATCTGACTGGATTTCCATTTAGGTCATTGTCTGAGTCTTGTAAGACAGATCCCCGGGGACGGCTCCCCCATGGCATGCAGCCTGCATAAGATTCTATCTCTCCTCTCCCCCACTCCCATGACACCATGAGCATGCTCTCTGAATGAATGAATGAATGAATGAATGAATGAATGAATAGTGCTATAAGCTTACTTCTGTAGTAATGGTGGAAGATCCTTTCCATGAAAACTGTTTACCTGTACATACAGGGACACATGTGGAACTGAATAAAGCAAATAACTTTTCCCTTTCTCATTAATTGGTGTGCAATCCTGTGTCTTGGTTTGCAGTGGGATGCTATTATCTCATGCTTGGTCATAAAAATGAACATGCCAGAAGGTATCTCAGCAAAGTAACAACATTTGAGAAGACGTACAGGCCTGCGTGGGTAGCATACAGGCACTTGTTTGCAGTTGAGAGAGCATGAGCAGGCCATGGCTGCTTACTTCACAGGAGTGCAGGTGATGAAAGGGTCATTTGCCAATGTTCTACATTGGATTATAATATGGGATTGATCAAAAACACAAAATTGACTGAAAGAGTCTTTGGCCAAGTGCTAAGCTTTGCACAAGCTAAGCATTGCACTGGAACATCCTTCTGTTATGCACAAGGTTAGTATGCTTGCATTTCAGAATGGAGAATGGAAAACAGCAGGAAAATGGTTTCTTGATGCTTTGGAAAAAATTAAAGCAATGGGGAACAAGGTAACAGTTGACAAATGGGAACCTTTGCTGAACAACTTGGGACATGTCTGAAAGAAGTTTAAAAAGTATGCCAAGGCACTGGACTACCACCGTCAGGCACTGGTGTTAATTCTTCAGAACTCATCCACCCATTCTGCCATAGGGTGTATCCACAGTCTGATGGGCAACTTTGAAAATGTTGTTATTTCTACAAAGCCCTTAGTTTTAAGCAATATATTCTGTTACGGTGCTTGGTCATTGCATTGAAATGTACACTGGTGATTCTGAAGCTTACACTGGAGCAAACATTAAAGACAAATTAAAATGTTATGACTTTGATGCGCATCAGTGAAGACAGTAAATAACGTTATGTCACCTCCATGGGATTTCAGGGAATTTGAAGTAGAAAAACAGATTGCAGAGGAAACAGGGTTTGCACTACTGGAAACCTCAAGGAAAACTCCAGATTCCAGACCTTCCTTGGAAGAAACCTTTGAAATTGAAATGAATGATGTTAGAGACACCTATGTCAGACCACAGTAAATGATTCCAAATAGGTCTCAATTCCATTTTGTCTTGGGGTAAGTCAGTGTTTCCTCACATCCTTGTCATGTCTTAGAATTTCCTTTTTTTTTTTTTAAGATCTTATTTACATTTGACACAGAAAGAGAGTGAGCACAAGTAGGGGCTGTAGCAGGCAGAGGGAGAGGGAGAAGCAGGCTCCTTGCTGAGCAGGGAGCCCCATGTGGGGCTCAATCCCAGCACACTGGGATCATGATCTGAGGCGAAGGCAGATGCTTAACTGACTGAGCCACCCAAGAACCCCAAATTTCTCATTTCTTAAGAGGAATCCAGACTATACCTTTACATTTAGGAACGGAGACCTGCCATAAGAGACTGGATTATACAGACCTTTGCAACAGATGTTTTCTGATCCTACAAAGTAATTATACATAAAGGAATAAAGTAGGTAAACTGCCAAAAAAATTTTTTTTTCTTTTTTCAAAGCTTCTTTTTGTTCCTGGCTGTGTTCCTGATTCTATGGAGAAACAGAAAGTTACAACAAAGAATCTCTAAATCACAGAATCTACCAATACTTAAATGTTAATCAATATTAAGAGCACAGTGTCTACTCTGGGGGCATTCTGCAATTGTTTTTGCTAAAGGGCACTTTTTCTCACAAGAGGTAAGAACTACTATTGACCTAAGATATTACTAATAGTGAATCATAGTATAATTTAGTTTATCGATACTTTAAGATAATTCATAGATCAAGATTCTCCAACGACAAAAAAAGCATTTGGTCTTTTGCCCTCTTATCAGGTTGACTCTGGATGAAAAGCCTAGGAAAGCACTGCATAAAACAAACAAACAAACAAAAAACCCTACCCGTTTGTCAAATTCTTTAGAGAAAATGGCTATAAACATTTGAAATATAAATAAAAGAGAGAAAAAACAAACACACTGTAGCAAAAGTAGTCAAGTTAATGTCACATCTATAAAGATACATTATCCCAACATTCCTTTTTCATAAAAAAAGAGAATAATGCTGAATATTAGACTTTCCTAGTTAAGCTGCATCAATATTTTAATGTTTACTTAGATTGATATTATTTCCTCTCATTTTTCAGATTTATTGCTATCTCTAACCATTTCTAAATGCTGTGAACAATGACCAATTTTGTTAAAAAGCTGCTTTTCTGGAGGAGAGAAAAAATTCAGTTTGACGAATTCAAATTACAGAAAGAAAACTCTGGCCCACAAAATTAAGAGAATTATCTAAGATCATACATAGCTAATGGGTAGCAGAGCCATAAACCTGGGTCTCTTCACTCTAATACTGAGGTAACTATGTCAAAAAGTGAAGCACAGGGGCGCCTGGGTGGCACAGCGGTTGAGCGTCTGCCTTCGGCTCAGGGCGTGATCCCGGCGTTGTGGGATCGAGCCCCACATCAGGCTCTTCTGCTATGAGCCTGCCTCTTCCTCTCCCACTCCCCCTGCTTGTGTTCCCTCTCTCACTGGCTGTCTCTATCTCTGTCAAATAAATAAATAAAATCTTTAAAAAAAAAAAAAAAAAAAGGGAAGCACAACCTCTATTACATTCCCTGGTCAGTACCACAAGCAAAGTCCCTGTTCCTCCCACCCAGCTAATCAACTAATCCCATTTATACCAACTAAGTGAATTATTATGTTTTACCTAAAGGAGGTAGGTGGTAGTATTAAGCCAGTTGGGCTCTTTCCAATTGCCAGAACTATATGCAGATTCATTTAAATTACTTCACGACCAGAGTTTAGCGCAAGAATATGTGGGGTAGTGTAGAAGCACAAAAAGACTCCACAATTAGGCCTCACTGAAAACTGGAACGGTAATCAGAATAAAATAAAACTGGTAGCCAGGGGTGCCTGGGTGGCTCAGTCAGTTAAGCGTCTACCTTCAGCTTGGGTCATGATCTCGGGGTCCTGGGTCAGGCTCTCTACTCAGCCGGAAGCCTGCTTCTCCCTCTCCCTCTGCCACTTCCCATGCTTGTGCTCTCTTGCTTGCTCGCTCTCTCTCTCAAATAAATAAAATCTTGAAAAACAAAAAAGAAAGAAAAAGAAGAAGAAGAAACCACTGGTATCTTATCCAGTAAGAACTCTAAACATCGTCATAACTGTTTCCTGATTCTGCCTCTACTATGACAGTGGTTATGTTTTATTCTCCACTAGGAGTACTCTCTCCATTACATGGTTTCTATTGTCCCGAGCTTCTGCTTACTGTTTACTTTGCTATCTCATATTCAAATTCCCTAAGGAAGAGGATTACACTGAGTGAATTTACCATTTTGTAAAACAGGATTACTGTACAGTTCTTAGGTCAGGCTAATTTATAACCCAATGGCCTACATATATATCACTGGTGCCAATCCATTGTCTGATTAATTGTGGCAAAGTGGCGAGGACTCATGATACAAAGTATAACAAATGATGCAAGCCCTTGCAGCTAGCTGGGAGTTTTTTGTTATTGTTGTTGTTTTCAGAAATGGGCTGCCGCTGTCCCTCACACTCGGAGCATTATGTGTATCGATATACATTTGATTTATAAACCAAAACATCGTTAGGTAAATTCAAACTTAAAAATCTAGCCCACCCTCTACAGAGCATGGTCTCTCACCATACTGTCACCCCCATACAGCAGATCTTAAACGGTAACACCCACCTTCTGCCACCCCAATACTTTCTTTTTTTTTTTTAATGATTTTTTATTATATTATGTTAGTCATCATACAATACATCCCCGGTTTCCGATGTAAGGCTCGATGATTCACCCCAATACTTTCTACTCCTGAATGTAGAAGAGTTAATAGCCTCTCTGCCATCGATATCTTTTCTCTGAATTGAGATTCTCCTTTGAACCTGCATTAATTCCATATTTATCCTAAAATGAAGTCTAACACATGAATTAAGCTAGATAAAACTATTCAGGTATAAGGTAATTTCCTATTATAGAAGAATGATTGCCCTAACTGGTACACCCAAACATTTTCTAATAGAAACATGGGTAGTTTTATAGGTCACAATTTACTAAGTATTTACTATGTCAGACACTGGACTAAGCATCCAACAGGAAATATCACAGATTAGCAAACTGAGACCTGTAAAGATTAAGTTTGTTTTTTTTTTAAGATTGTATTTATTTATTTGAGAGAGAGTGAGAGAGAGCAGGAGCAGGAGGAGGGGCAGAAGGAAAGGGAGAAGCAGACTCCCTGATGAACGTGGAGCCCAACGTGAGGGCTGGATCCCAAGCCCCTGAGATCATAACTTGAGCCAGTCAGATGCTTAACCGATTAAGTCACCCAGGTGCCCCAGGATGAATTTCTTATGTAAAATCACATATAATAAATAGTCGTGCTGAAATTAAAATTCTATCTATGTAGGCCGAAGTCCATATTGTTAACAGCTGTCCTCTACTGTCAATGACTGCCAAATAGAATTACAATTGCATTCTGTAACACTAATTAATCCTAAAAAAGAAAGAAAACTCCTACCTTACTCTAATGCAGTGCTTCCCAAAACACTGCTCAGTGAGATACCTATCATGTATGAGGAGTTCCGTGACCAAGTAAGTGTGGGAAATGTTATACTAAAAAGAGCTCATCAAACTTTCATGTTGCAGGGATTCTCACATCCACACTATGAATCTCCAAGAAGGAAACACATTAGGCAGAATTTTCCATATATATTTAGACAAAGTTACTACTCTTCACAGGCCATAGCCTAGAACTGTTTTGTGGAATGCACCTGAGAAAATATTTATCTAGTAAAAAATTCACATGACCTTTTTTTTTTTTTTTTTTTTGATAACTCACCTAAACTAGGTCAATCAGTAAATCTTATGATACCTACTGACTCATACCCCACTTCTGGTGAAAATGTCATGGCCACACTGAGGGCCAATGGCCATGTTTTAGATAAAGTTACCCTTGTTCAAAAATGACTGGGTATTACAGGTACCCAAAGGACAACCCATTCACTTACGTAGTCTACCTCAAAAAGGTGAGAAAAGGCAAGATGATTTATCCCAAGAAATGGAAGAGGGCAGAGGGGCCTGCAGAGCCATAGAGGGGCAGCAGAACAGCTAGTGGAAGTCACAATGAAACAGGAAACTCGAGGGAGCAAAGGAACCGGCCAACAGGAAAGAAGGGGAGCTGAACAGAGAAGGCCTGCAGAGATAAGCAACGGTCAGGCTATGTGCCTGCATTTGGGAGCTGGTGCTAGTTCCTGGGAACCAAGCCCTTGGATTTCTAGATCTCTTCTCTACCCTTTATAATAACCTCCCTCTTTTCCTTGGGACCAATCTCATTTAAATGCAAACAAGGAAAATTTAACTCATTTCACTAAAATGAAGCTACACAGCTCAGGTGTTAAAAGGATACAGACTGTAGAGAGAATGAGTCCCAAGCATTTGCATCTTTACTCTAAGATGCACATCTCTAGACAAGTTACCTAAAGCCTCTAATTTCCATCTGTAAAATGGAAATAACTAGAGTTATCTCCACATCGGTAAATTATGATGATTAAATGTTTGTAACGTGCTTTGTGTATCTAGCAAGCACTGAATAAATGTTAGCTATTACTATTAATTTGCATGTACTTCTTTCCTCTCACTCAACATAAAAAATCCTGTCCTTAAGAGTGCCTGGCTGGCTCCAGTGAGAAGAAGATACAACTCTTGATCTCAGGGTTGTGAGTTTAAGCCCCACAGTGGGTGTAGAGATTAGTTAAATTTAAAAAAAAAAAAAATCTTATTTCTAGACGTAAGAATCTGGTAAATATTATTTTTAAAAAATTTACCAGTACAAAAAAATAAAAATAAACAACTAAAATAAATAAAAAATAAAAAATTTATGAGTATACTGTAACCACGATGCCTTAACTGTAGGGAATCTCTCACCCTTTGTACAATTTGCAGAACTAATAATACCAAATACTCGGAAAATATCTTTGATCCCAACAAAATGATTTTTCCAAAACAGGGTAAAAATGTTATATCAATACCAGATAGACCTTATCTAAACCAGCAACATTCTAAGAGTCCAAAACATAACAACTTTTAAAGGACAACAAAATAAACCCATTTTATAAAATAATAAGTTATTTCTTTTATTTTAAGTTATAACTGGAATTAATTTGTAGACCTACTAAAATAACAAGAAATACAAAGAGAACAAATACATAGTAGCTTCTATTGAGGCCTTTTAATAACAATGTCAAATCCAAAAACAAGTGATCTCATTACCATTTACTGTGTTTTAACCCCACTGATGCCTGGATCATATTAGATAATCTTCATATATTCAAGTAGCTAACTATTTCCTAAGAATAATTCATAGGTTTTTTTTTAAATTATTTATTCATTTGAAAGAAAGAGAAAATCTTAAGCAGACTCTGCGCTGACTGCAGGGGCCCGATGTGAGGCTCAATCCCACAACCCTGAGATCAACACCTGAGCAGAAACCAAGAGGCAGATTCTTAACTGACTGTGCCACCCAGGTGCCCCAATTCATAGTTATTTTAAGAATTATTTATCTCTATCATTGTCCTCTGATTTGGACAGCTTGGGTTCTCCTATTCAATAGCAAAGAAATTAGATAACTTTAAAAACCATATCAAAATTTTGAAAGTCCACAATTTTTTTTCATAATTTGCCCTCACTACCCACAATATGTTAATAAAATTAAAAGTCTACATTATTTTTATTTCAATAAGGCTAATTATCTTTTACGGGTAATTGAATCTGTGTCCACTAAAGGCACAATTTTGGTATAGGAAGAAAGAGCTAGTATTAGAGTACCACCACATACAAAGTAGCAAGTCGATAACGAAATAACAGTCCAATGTTGACATGGACAAATGATTTGAACAAACACTTCACCAATAAGCACAAGAAAAAAATGACCAATGTTATCATCCTTATCATTGGAGAAATCTAGAAATTAAAACCACAGTAAGATATTAGAACACATATCACAGGGACATCTGGGTGGCTCAGTCAGTTAAGCATCTGTCTTTGGCTTAGGTCATGATCCCAGAGTCCTGGGATCAAGTCCCACATTGGACTCCTTGCTCAGCGGGGAGCCTGCTTCTCTCACTGCCTGCTGCTCCCCCTGCTTGTGCTCACTGGCTCGCTCGCTCTCTGACAAATAAATAAAGTCTTTAAAAAAAAAAGGCGGGGGAGGGGGGAATGCCTGGGTGGTCAGTCAGTTAAGCGTCTGCCTTGGGCTCAGGTCGTGATCCCAGGGTCCTGGGATCAAGCCCAGTTTCAGGCTCCTTGCTTGGTGGGGAGCCTGCTTCTCCCTTGGCCTGCCACTCTCCCTGCTTGTGCTCTCTCTCTCTCTGACAAATAAATAAAAATCTTTAAAAAAAAAAAAAACATATCACAGAATGGCTAAAATTAAAGATTGACAACACAAATAAATATTGATGAGATTGCAGAATCACTGCAATTCTCAGACAGTGTTGGTAGGGAAATAAAATGCTACAATCCTTTTGGGAAAACATGGCAGTTTCTTATAAAATTAAGCATATAACCACCTATGACCCAGAAATTTAACTACTAAATATCTACCCAAGAGAAATGAAAATATATTTTCACAAAAGACTCAAGAATATTCACTGCAGTCTTATTCATTATAGCCAAGAACTGGAAATAGTCCAGGTATCAATCAACAGAAGGGTTAAACTGTTATATATCATGGCAAAAAAATAGAAGAAACTTATGATAGACATAACAATTTGGATATATCTCAAAAACATACTGAGTGAAAGAAGACTTACATAAAAGAGTATATGCTGTATGATTCCACTTACATGAAGTTATGGAATGGGCAAAATTAATCTATGGTGAAAAAAAATAAGAACAGTGACAGTGACTGCCCCTAGGATGGCAGGTGCAAGAAAAGACTGGAAACAGGCATAAGGGAATATTTTAGGAAAATGGTACTGTACTATATCTTGATAAGGAATTGGGTTATACAGTGTATAAAATTTCCAAAAATGTAAACTTAAGATGTGTATCTCATTATATGTAAATTTTACATCGAAAGAAAAAAGGTCAAAAGAATATTTCACTCTAGAATGTTCATGATATGTAAGCTAAACTAGTTAGGCATTCTGTTATCAACAATTTACTTTGAAATACATCCAAAAAAAGATGAATAAATAGATGATAGAGGAATTAAATAGATGGATTAGTATGTAATAAAGTACATTAAAATATTAAGTATACCATGTAGATGCTAGGCATGTGGTGTTCACTGTAAACTTCTTTCAGCCCTGCTGCAGCTTTGCAATTTTTCATATTCATAGGTAGAGAAAAAAATTTATCCAATCCCTCAAGGCTCAATTTTTTTTTAAAAAAGAATTTATTTTTGCAGCACTGGGGTGGCTCATTTGATTAAGTGTCTGCCTTTGGCTCAGGTCAGGATCCTGGAGTCCTGGGATCAAGCCCTGCATCAGGCTCCCCGCTCAGTGGGGAGCCTACTTCTCCCTCTGCCCCTCCCCCTGCTCATGCTCTCATCTCTCTCACTCTCTCTCTCTCTCAAATAATCTTAAAAAAACAAAACAAAACATTTAAGGCTCCTGTTATGCTCCTTTAAACAAAAAATATCAGCATAGGAAATCAACATTTAAGGGCACCTGGGTGGTTCAGTCAATTAAGCATCTGCCTTTGGCTGGGGTCATGGTCCCAGGGCCCTGGGATCGAGCCCTGCATCAGGTTCCATGCTCAGCAGGGGAGTCTGCTTCTCCCTCTCCATCTGCCCTTCCCCTCACTCTCTCTCAACATCTCAAATACATATTTTTTTAAAAACTCAACATTTAGGTATGGACAAAAGGAAACAAGCATATATATCATTCATATTTTATAGTAATTTTAATGATTCCATATTTTTTTTGAGAGACAGAAGGAGAGGAGGTGGGGGGAGGGGAAGGGGAGAGGGAGAGAAAGAATCTTTTTTTTTAATTTTGTAACATTGAACAGTAACATTTTATTTATTTATTTTTATTTTTTTTGACAGAGAGAGAGACAGCCAGCAAGAAAGGGAACACAAGCAGGGGGAGTGGGAGAGGAAGAAGCAGGCTCCCAGTGGAGGAGCCCAATGAGGGGCTCAATCCCAGGACTCTGGGATCACACCCTGAGCCAAAGGCGGATGCTTAATGACTGAGCCACCCAGGCACCCCTTTAAATTAACATATAATGTATTATCTGTTTCAGGGGTACTGTCTGTGCTTTATCAGTCTTACACAACACCCAGCACTCACCACAACACATACCCTCCCAAATGTCCATCACCCAACCACCCGCTCCAGCAACCCTCAGTTTGTTTCCTAAGATTAAGAGTCTCTACCGTTTGTCTCCCTCTCTGATTTTGTCTTGCTTCAGTTTTTCCCCTCTTCCCCTATGATACTCTGCCTTGTTTCCTAAATTCTGCATATCAGTGAGATCATATAATTATCTTTCTCTGATTGACTTATTTTACTTAGCATAATACCTTCTAGCTCCATCCATATCCTTGCAAATGGCAAGATTTCAATTTTTGATGGCTGTGTAATATTCCACTATATATATATACATATATATGTATATGTATACCGTATCTTCTTTATTCACTCATCTGTCAGACATTTGGGCTCTTTGCATCGTTTGCTATTGTGGACATTGCTGCTATAAACACTGGGGAGAAGAAGACCTTTCGGACCACTACATTTGTATCTTTGAGGTAAATACCCAGTAGTGCAATTGCTGGGTTGGAGGGTAGCTCTATTTTCAACTTTTGGAGGATCTTCCATACTGTTTCCCAGAGTGGCTGCACCAGCTTGCATTCCCACCAACAGTGTAAAAGTGTTCTCCCTGGGAGAGAAAAAATCTTAAGCAGGCTCCAAGCCTAGCACAGAGCCCTACGTGGGGCTTGATCTCATAACCTTGAGATCATGACCTGAGCCAAAATCAAGAGTCAGATGCTTAACTGACTAAGCCACTAAGGTGCCCCTCCACATTTTTAGCCCCAAAAGACATGAAGCTAGAAGTATCAGATATAGCAAATAAATACTCAAACAAGTTTTTTTTTCTAATTTATCTGAACTATCATCACATAACTCTGGAAGAAATTATTATTTACTTCTATTTAGAGAGGCTGCCCTCACTGCCAGGTATGAATGAATAAAAGAATGATACTTATATCCTAAAACATTAATGGTAACTATGATTAATTCAAACTACTACAATGTCAATTACTATTAAGAGAAATGCAATAACTTCTAATGGAGCAAAGTATGAACTTATTTGTTTATACATATCTCACAGATTCATACTTTATTAATAACATACATCTACACACATGCAGGCACGTGTGCAAATTTTAGTATACGTATCTCCATCTCTGTGTGTTTATCAAGTTACATGCTCTATATAAATAACAAACAATTTTCATTTTATTCATTCATTTAATTTCTATAGAATTCAGGTTCTCTCAAATATGCAATTTAGAAATAAGCATATCTCAGGGCACCTGGGTGGCTCAGCTGTTAAGCGTCTGCCTTCAGCTCAGGTCATGATCCCGGGTGCAGCAGCCCCTGGCCGACAGCTTATGCTAAGGATATAATAGAAAAACATGTTTGTGACCTTGCGGGCTTTAACCTAACCGTCAGGAGCACAGCAGCCAGGAACGCCCCGCTTACACAGCAGTTGGGAACGCCCAGCTCGCTCAGGGTGGAACGCTGCCCTCAGATAACGAGTGGCCAGGAATGCCTGGTCTGCTACAGGGCAGAACGCTGCCCCAACCAAAACTTGATTGCTCTTGACAATAGCCCGGGCGGTCCATAGAAACATGTTTAAGGATAGGCCTACTTGCTGAACGTTACATCATCTAAACCCGTGACCTTCCCCGTGATGTACTACTATTCACTAGGATGTAATACGGATTATTTCCTTGATTGTCTTTGATTGTTTATTGACAATAAATACGTGAAGTTGCAGCTGTTCGGGGCGATCGCACTCTTGGCGGTGGCATGCCTAGCGGTCGTCCCCTGCACCCACGCCCTCTTTCGCAAGGTAACCTGTCTGTGCCTCGTCCTTCTCCCGAATCAATGCACTGCAGGCAGTGTTGCGGCACCCGGAGTCCTGGGATCGAGCCCCACATCAGGCTCCCTGCTCCGTGGGAAGCCTGCTTCTCACTCTCCCACTCCCCCCCGCTTATGTTCCCTCTCTCTTTGTGTCTCTGTCAAATAAATAAAATCTTTTAAAATAATAAATAAATAAATAAATAAATAAATAAATAAATAAATAAATAAAAATTAGCTTATCTGTAGAAATTAGCTAGGCCAAAGACATTGCATGTTCTTTCTCATAAAAGTTTTTTTAATTAAAGTGACACTAGTATATAACATTATATAAGTTTCAGGTGTACAAACTAACAAAAAAAAATTTTTTTTTTTTTAAGAGAGGGAGGGGTGGGATGCCTGGGTAGTTCAGTTGGTTAGGCGTCTGCCTTTGGCTCAGGTTATGATCCTGGAGTCCTGGGATCAAGTCCCACATCAGGCTCCTTGCTCAGTGGGGAGCCTACTTCTCCCTCTGCCTGCCACTCCCCCTGCTTGTGCTCTCTCTCTCTGAGGAAGGGAGGGAGGAAGGAAGGAAGAAAGGAAGGGAGGGAGGGAAAAAGGGAGGAAGGGAGAAAGGAAGGGAGAGAGGGAAGGGTGGGGAGGGGTAGAAGGAGAGGGAGAGAGAGGGAATCCCAGACAGGCTCCACACCCAACACAGGGCTCAATCTCATGACCCTGAGTTTACAACCCAAGCCGAAATCAAGAGTTGAATGCCTAACCAACTGAGCCATCCAGGCACCCTAGGCTTACTACAATTTTATATACTATAAACTATATACACTACAAAGTGATCACCACCAAAAATCTAATTACCAACCACCACATGATTGACCCCTTCACCTATTTTGCCCACCTCGCAACTCCCTTCTCCTCTAGGAACCATCAATCTGTTTTCTGTATCTATGAGTTTCTGTATTGTTTTGTTTGTTTATTCTGTTTTCTAAGATTCTACATATTATTGAAATCATATGGTATTTGTCTTTCTCTATCTAACTTATTTCACCTAGGTCCATCCACGTTGTCACAATGGCAAGATTTCCTTTTTTATGGCTGAATAATATTCCATTCTATGTACACCACATTTTCTTTATCCATTTGTCCACTGATAGACACTTACGTTGTTTCCACATCTTGGCTGTTGTAGATAATACTGCAATGAACACAGGGGTGCATTTATCTTTCTGAATTAGTATTTTCATATTCTTCAGTGAAATATCCAGAAGTGTAGTAGCTGAATCATATGGTAGAACTATTCATAATTTTTTTAGGAATTTCCTGTTTCCCACCAATGGTGTACAAAGGTTCCCTTTTTTTCCATATCCTCCCAAGCACTTATTTCTTATCTTTTTGATGATAGTCATTCTAACAGGTGTGAGGTGATAGTTCACTGTGGGTTTGATTTGCATTCCCCTAATAATAGGCATCTTTTCATGTGCCAATTGGCCATCTATAGGTCTTCTTTGGAAATATATCTATTTGGATCCTCTGCCCATTTATTTTTTTATTGTTGAGCTGTAGGAGTTGTTTTGTTTGTTTGTTTTTTTAAAATAATCTCTACACCCAACGTGGGGTTTGAATTCATGACTCTGAGATCAAGAGTCACATGCTCCACCAACTGAGCCAGCCAGGTGCCCCAAGTTGTAGGAGTTCTTTATATATTCTGGATACTAAACTCTTCTCAGATATATGATTCGCAAATATTTTCTCCCATTCATTGGGATGCCCTCTCACTTTGATGGTTTCCTTCACTATACAGAAGTTTTTTGGTTTGATGTAGTCCCATTTGTTTATTTTTGCTTTTGTTGCCCTTGCCTTTGGCATCAGATCCACAAACACACTGCTAAAACTTATGTCAAGGAGTTTGCTGCCTACATTTTCTTCTAGGAATTTTATGATTTTAGGTCTTACATTCAAGTTGTGAATCCATTCTGAGTCAATTTTTGTGTATGGTGTTACATAGTGGTCTAGTTTCATTCTTTTGCATTTGGCTGACTAGTTTACCAACACAATTTATTGAAGAGACTGTTCTTCCTCCATTGTATGTTCTTGGCTCCCTTGTCATAAATTAATTGTCCATATATGTCTGACTTTATTTCTGGACTCTCAGTTCTGTTCCATTGATCTGTGTATCTGTTTATAATCCCAATACCATACTGTTTGATTACTATAGCTTTAATAGTAGAGTTTGAAATCAAGAAGTGTGATACCTCTGGTTTTGTTCTTCTTTCTCAAGACCACGTTGGCTATCTGGGATTTTTTATGGTTCTATACAAATTTCAGAATTATTTGTTCTAGTTCTGTGGAAAATGCCACTGAAATATTGACAAAAATTGCACTGAGGGGCACCTGGGTGGCTCAGTCAGTTAAGCATCTGCCTTCAGCTCAGGTCATGATCGTAGGGTCCTGGGATGGAGCCCTGCATCAGGCTCCCCACTCCGTGGGGGGCCTGCTTTTCCCTCTCCCTCTGCCTGTTGCTCCCCCTGCTTATGCTCTCTCTAATAAATAAATAAAATCTTTTTTAAAAATTGCATTGAATCTACAAATTGCTTTGGGTAGTATGGACAGTTTAAATAATATTAACTCTTTCAGTCCATGAGTACAAAATATCTTTCCATTTATTTGTGTCTTCTTTGTTTTCTTTCATCAATGTCTTACTGTTTTCAGGGTACAGGTGTTTTGCCTCCTTGATTAAATTTATTCCTAGGTATTTTGTTTTTTTGATACAATTGTAAATGGGACTACTTTCTTATTTTTTCTTTCTGATAGTTCATTATTAGTGTATAGAAATGCAATAAACTTCTGTATATTGATTTTGTATCCTGCAACATTACTAAATTCATTTATTAGTTCTAACAGATTTTTGGTGGAGACTTTAGGATTTTCTATGAACAGTATCATGTCATCTACAAATATAAAAAGTTACACTCCTTACTTTCAATTTCAATGCCTTTTATTTTTTTCTTGTCTTATTGCCATGGCTAGGGCTTCCAATACTATGCTGAGTAAAAGTGGCATCTTTGTTTTGTTCCTGATCTTAGAGGAAAAGCTTTCAGCTTTGTTTCTGTTTTTGTTTTTTAATGTAAGCTCTACTTCCAATGTGGGGCTTGAACTCACACCCCCAAGATCAACAGTCACATGCTCTATCAACTGAGCCAGACAGGTGCCCCAAGCTTTCAGTTTTTCACCATTGAGCAGGATGTTAGCTCTGGGTTTGTCATATATGGCCTTTAGTATACTGAAGTACATCTTCTCTATACCCACTTTGTTGAGAGTTTTTATCATAAATGGATGTTGATTTTTGTCAAGTGCTTTTTTTTTTTTTTGGCACTTACTGAGATTTTTTTTTAGCTTTCATTTTGTTAAACTACATTGACCATATTAAAAAGAAGAATATGACATATCAAATGGAAAATTTATCCTGGCTGAAATTAAAATCTCTGGAACACATTCAACATATTCAAAAATCCTCACGGGAAAAGTGAAGGAATACTTGAACAGTCTGTTATCCCTAAAAAGCAAAAAAGTATTTAACATTCAAAAATAATATAACTCAAGGGGCGCCTGGGTGGCGCAGTCGTTAAGCGTCCGCCTTCGGCTCAGGGTGTGATCCCAGCGTTCTGGGATCGAGCCCCACATCGGGCTTCTCCGCTGGGAGCCTGCTTCTTCCTCTCCCACTCCCCCTGCCTGTGTTCCCTCTCTCACTGGCTGTCTCTCTCTGTCAAATAAATAAATAAAATCTTAAAAAAAAATAAAAAATAAAAAATAAAAAAATAATATAACTCAAGCACTACTTGAGAAAAGTTACCTAAGTAAGTCTTAAAACAATAGTGGTAACTACCAAAAAATTCATGATTTATGAAGTTAATATTAAAAAATAACAACTATAAGATAATTCAAGATGCTTATGTGACTGTGCTGCCATCTTAGGTAAAGCCTACTAAGGGACATTTGGAAAGAGCAGACAGCTTGGAGATCTTAACACTTGACATAGTTAGATTCCAAGATGGCTCTATTGCCACACTCCCCTCTTCACAGCTCCAGAGTATTCATAATGAGAAAGGAATGGCCAGCAGCCATTATCTTCCCCCTTACTCCTATCAATATACTTATACATTGACTCAGCCTCCCTCGTCTCCAACCCTAATAATCAAAGTACTTCAGGAAAATCAAACTTAGCTTATCAGGAAAAAAGCTGAGAATAAATCATAAATCATTTAGTGGTTATAATAAAGATCTGATCTATTTATACTAAAAGTTCTCTTTTTAGGGAAAGTTCCTGTTAAGGGTGGGGGAGCAGGAAAAGGATGGCAACCTGGGGGCGCCTGGGTGGCTCAGTCGTTAAGCATCTGCCTTCGGCTCAGGGCATGATCCCAGAATCCTGGGATCGAGCCCCACATCGGGCTCCGCTGGGAGCCTGCTTCTTCATCTCCAACTCCCCCTGCTTGTGTTCCCTCTCTCGCTGGCTGTCTCTCTCTGTGTCAAATAAATAAATAAAATCTTAAAAAAAAAAAAAAAAAAAGGATAGCAACCTGGCTGCCATCTGACCTAAGTAAATTGTTCATTCAAAATTCATTCCACAAGTATCTACTAGGGGTCTTTTATGTGCCAGGTATTTTACTAGAGACAAAAAAAAAAAAAAGAGTAGGATACAGTTCCTGTCTTAAAAGAGCATACAGTCAAGTACAGAAGTCAGCAAAATAATCAGCACAAAAAGTATCTATTTTTTAAATATGTTAAAATATCCGTATCTCTGGCCAATTAATATGAAAACATTCAGGGAACTCAATAAAAACCATATCCAGGGTGCCTGGGTGGCTCAGTTGGTTAAGCAACTGCCTCAGGTTCAGGTCATGATCCTGGAGTCCCAGGATCGAGTCCTGCATCAGGTTCCTTGCTCAATGGAGAGTCTGCTTTCCCCTCTGACCCTCCCCCATCTCGTGTTGTCTCTCTCTCTCTCAAATAAATAAAATCTTGAAAAACAAAAAACACCATATCCAGCTGAAATGTTGTGAAATATGCCTAAATACTATGTACATGTATAAAGAACAAATCTATGTAAAAATAACAAATGCCATTTTTGAGTACTTTCTCTGCTAGGCAGAAGACCCTACTTATGAGTTCATTTAATCCTCAAAAATCTTAGGAAGCAGGGACTACTGTTACTATTACTGTTACTGTTACTGTCTCTAGTTGCTCAAATTGTGTCCTCTCTTGTTTTGTACTTTTGCAGTGAGGACATGCATGAGGTAATGTAACTGGCTGGTCACAACTGAGCATAAATTGAGTCAGACAACCTGAGTTTGAATTTCTTAACCACCTACTGGAGTGTGACTGTGGACAAATCAATTTATCTTCTGCAAACCTGGGATAATAGTAACTAGAGACGTCTCAGTCAAGCACTGAGCACTGAGGCCTTAAAGGACTAGGATATGCCAATCATTATTGGTAGGGAAGGATATCCCTGTCATGCAGGATACCAAGACTGCAGGATACAGGTAATGAAGATTTCAGATTTCCTCTGCCAATGACACTCTTCAAATACCATGAGGCATCCTGGGTATGAATTTGAAGCCAAACTACTGAAAGATTAAACAGAATGACATGACCATTTTATTGAAGACAAAACTTACTCTCGTTATACGTCCAGGATCATGTAAGTCTTCTTTAACATATGAAAATCGCTTTAGAAATTTCCTTTACGTCTACCCCACCCTCAACTTAAAAGTATATAATCAATCTCTCCTCACAATCACAGTGCAGCAATTTTTGCCCACGGGTCCTGTCCCCCGTGCTATAATAAAACACCTTTTTGCACCAAAAAAGTATTACCCTGGTAGCAGTATAGAACTAGCCAGAGAAGAATTTAACCAAAAACAGGTATAAGGAGGTTCCTATAGCAGATTATTAGTTGTCTCCTAATAGCTACAATGATGATGGTGGTGGTGGTGGTGGTGGTGATAGAAGTTCCAATTTTAAGTAGAGATATGGGTCACATTTCTCAGTATCCCTTCAGCTAACTTTCAACCAAAGGAGGTGATGTGGGCCTAAAGGGAAGGAGTCATCCCACTTCCCCACTTCATCCATCCTCTTTCTTACTTGGCACACGGATGTGATAGGGGTACAATGTTAAATATAAAGCTGGAAGCAGCCTATACAAACCCAAAACTGTCTAGACCCAGACCTTTACGTCAAAGAGAAATAAATTTCTATACTGTTGACATTTATGTTAGGTCTCTACTACAGGCAGCCAAACCTCTATCCAAACAGAGCGTTCTTTGTAATAATGGAAAAGGAACCGAACTATGGCAGTGACTGTAGGAAAAGAAAGAAAAAGAGGAATGTGAGAAAAATTTAAGAAGAAAAATAAAACACTTTCAAGTGAAAATGAGGGGAAAAAGGGAAAGTGTGGCAAGTTTCTGATTTGGGTGAATGACCAAGGTGAAAAGGTTTAGAAGAACCAGGGATGTTTACTCAACAATGTTGAATTTCCAATTCTGGTAAGACATTTAGGTGGATTTTTTTTTTCTGTAGGCAGTTCCACCTCCTAGTCCCCACCTACATACCCTTGCTAGTATCCTCTTGATGCCTTGAGGCTGTCCATAGCAGCCCAATGATTACAAATTTAGTAGGTTTCATACTAATAAGGATGTGAGCCTTTTTTTTTTAAGATTTTATTTATTTGAGAGAGAGAAAGAGTCAGCAAGAGAGAGAGAGAAGAAGCTGGGAGAGGGGCAGAGGGAGAAGCACACTCCCCACTGAACAGGGAACCCAATGTGGGGCTCCATCCCAGGACCCTTGGATCATGACCTGAGCCAAAGGCGGATGCTTAACCGACTGAGCCGACTGAGCCACCGAGGGAGGAGCTGCCGATGTGAGCCTTTTAAATGAATTTTCCATTTCTCAGCTAGTGAGGCTGATCAAGCATAACAAAAGTATAAATTCCTCAAGAACAAAGCAAATACCCACCCCCCAACCCCACCAATCACTCAATAGACACTTGACTGAATGGTTTAAAGGAAACCATTTGGCACTTCACTTATGAAAAGCTGCTACTCTTTCTCTGAAGGAGAGGAGTCTAGTTTTTTTCCTAAATGCTCTACTCCTATTAATAGAACCTGAAAAGAGGGGCGCCTGGGTGGCTCAGTGGGTTACACATCTGCCTTCGGCTCAAGTCATAATCCCAGAGTCCTGCAATCAAGTTCTGCTTTGGGCTCCCTGCTCAGCAGGGAGTCTGCTTCTCCCTCTCCCTCTCCCTCTCCCTCTGTGCTCTCCCTCTCTCTCTGTGTCTCTCTCTGTCTCAAATAAATAAATAATCTTAAAAAAAAAAACAAAAAAGAACCTGTAAAATAGAACCTTCAGTATCTGGCTTGTTATTGTAGCATGATGTCTAGCACACACAGCCAATAAACATTTCTTGAATAAACAAATAATTAAACAGTATATTTACCTGAGGATCCCCCAATTTCAACAGAGGATTGTGCACAGTGTAAGAACATAAGCCTTGGACTTAAAAAAAAAAAAAAAAAAAAACAGGATTGAGAGACTGATGCCACCAGTTCCAGCTATATAAACTTAAGCAAAGTACTTGGTCTCCAAGTCTCGGTAACTTTACCTACCTTATGTATTTGCTGAGAGAAATTAATGATAAATAAGTTTGGCATATGGTATTTGATAAATGACAGCCATATTAATGGAAACTATGCATGCCATCTTTCAAACAATTAAAAAAGGCCAGAGAATGTTATCATATAATCTCCTGAAATATACTATGGTAACTTTATCAAATGCTATAGCATTTTCAAATATCCTTCATGCTTCTACAACCATATTTCTCAAACACACGATCTGAACAATAGTAGTGAAAGAAAATTTTGGGGACATAGAAGAGTAGTACAGTTAACTTGTGTTTTTAAAAGCCTTCAGTTTTTCACCAATCTAAATCAATCTTTATTGTTTCAGAAAGAATCTCAATTCTTTTCTCCTTTAAAAAAATGAGTTTTATTAATCTAATCCTGTGTGGATCTTGATTTATTCAAACTAAAATTATTTGGTGAAACATCTGTCTCAAAAGAAAAACAAGTAACATTCTTTTCAAATTCCATAAAACCGCGTGGGATAATTATATAAAGCATTTGTAAAATTCACTCCAGTCCCAACTGCTACTTTCCATTGCAAATTAATTTTCATACTATTATTTTTCCAAGCTTGTTCTGACACTTGATTATTTCTCTAAATGTAGCTAGACTTAGCTTAAGCTGGAAAAAAACAAAGCACGGATTTTTACCTACAAGCAGATGTCGTTAAGTATAAACAGATTTTTTTTCAGTTAAAAATTTGCCCCCAAACTAGTTATTTTCTTTAAACAAGAATCTTCAGTTTCAAGTTTTTAAATCCATATTTTAAATAAAGTGTAATGATAGGATATTGGCTTGAGGAGAAAATAAACTGAGATGTCAAGTTCCCAAACAAATTAATTGTTTTCTTCAAATCATGGTGCTGACCTTGTAAATTAATAAAATATACAAACAGCTACAGACAATGGATCAAGTGAAAAGAAGTAATCTACAGAATGATCTCATTGATGGAAAATGGAAAGATACAAATTCTTTCTCCTAACTCAGACTATTTGGGAGATCACTAAAAAGAAAGTTCTACAAATCTGTCTACTTGATAAATACCAACTAAATAATTATTCACCTCCCATTAGATAGAGTAGTCTGCTAAAATAATATAAGTATCTCTGCCGAAAGGATTTTTTTCCAGTTTCAAAGATTTGTCTATTCATAGAATATTGGGATTTATTTGGACCATGCCCTCAAGGAAATCAGTCTAGAAAAATTAGACAAACACAAAAGAGAAGAGCTTGTAATTTTCAGAACTCAAATTACTGGTTTTAAATATGTTTTGGACATGATAAAGGCCAAAGACAAGCAGCAATCTATAACATTTCAGAGATATAATTTGCATTAGGTATAAATAACATCTGATATCCCTGCTCCAGTTCCTTAGCATTCTCACCTTCATGAAGCTATTCAGTTTACTCTGTTGCAGCTTAAGCCATAAATCTTATTAAGTGACTTTTTTCTGATTAAAATCCCCCTGAAGGAAATGGGAGTATGAATTAACACAATCTCTCTGGAAGAGAATTGAGCAATACACCTCAAAACTGGGGTTTTTTTTGTTTTTTTTGTTTTTTAATGTTCTTTTGGCTTTCAAAAATGGCTGGAACCAGAAATTTAAGTGATGTTTCTAAAGCTCTGTCTCTATCTCTCTCATGTTTTGGCTATCTTTGACTCTGTTCAATATTCAGCCAGACTCTCTAAACACAGTAGGGAAAATACACATTGGCAGCCCCAACTAAGTCACAGTCTCCTACTTTAGTCATCCTTGTAGAAAGAGAGTATCTTGTTCCTTCCAAAAGAAAAGATCCAGAGATGGGTCTAATTAGCCCAGTTTACGATAGGGGGTGGGAGTAACCAGGACTAGCATTTTCCCTGGGACTACAAGAAAGAGAAGACATGCTTCCCAAAGGAAAGGATGTTGGACAAAAAATTAACATATGTTCATATAAATAAACATATCCTTTGATCCAGCAATTCTACTTCTAGAAATTAAAATTTACACTATTATTGTGTCCCAGACTATTTTTATTTATTTTATTTAAAATCAATTAATTAACATGGTATATTATTAGTTTCAGAGGTAGAGTTTAATGATTCATCAGGTGCGTATATCACCCACTGTTCATTACATCAAGTGCCCTCCTTAATACCAGTCATTCAGTTACCCCATCCTTCCACCCACCTCCCCTTCAGCAACCCTCAGTTGATTTCCTATAGTTAAGAGTATCTTATGGTTTGTCTCCTCTGATTTCATTTTATTTTTCCCTCCCTTCCCCTATTTCATCCGTTCTGTTTCTCTAAAACCATAAGATACCTAGGAATAAACCTAACCAAAGAGGCAAAGGATCTGTATGCAGAAAACTACAGAACACTCATGAAAGAAATTGACGAAGACACAAAGAAATGGAAAAACATTCCATGCTCATGGACTGGAAGAACAAATATTGTTAAAATGTCTATGCTACCTAGAGCAATCTACACATTCAATGCAATCCTATCAAAATACCATCAACTTTTTTCACAGTTGGAACAAATAATCCTAAAATTTGTATGGAACCAGAAAAGACTCCTAATAGCCAAAGGAATGTTGAAGAAGAAAACCAAACTGGTACATCACAATTCTGGTACATCCACAATTTTTTCATGTGTCTGTTGGCCACCTGCATGTCTTCTTTGGAGAAGTGTCTGTTCACGTCTTCTGCCCATTTATTGACTCGATTATTTGTTCTTTGGATGTTGAGTTTGACAAGTTCTTTATAGATTTTGGATACTAGCCCTTTATCTGATAGGTCATTTGCAAATATCTTCTCCCATTCTGTCGGTTGTCTTTGGTTTTGTTGACTGTTTCCTTTGCTGTGCAAAAGCTTTTTATCTTGATGAAGTCCCAATAGTTCATTTTTGCCTTTGTTTCCCTTGCCTTTGGAGACGTGTCTAGCAAGAAGTTGCTGCAGCCGAGGTCACAGAAGTTGTTGCCTGTGTTCTCTAGGATTTTGATGGATTCCTCTCTCCCATTCAGGTTTTTCATCCATTTTGAGTCTATTATTGTGTATGGTGTAAGGAAATAGTCCAGTTTCATTCTTCCACATGTGGCTGTCCAATTTTCCCAACACCATTTGTTGAAGAGACTGTCTTTTTTCTATTGGATATTCTTTCCATCTTTGTCGAAGATTTGTTGACCATAGAGTTGAGGGTCCATTTCTGAGTTCTCTGTTCTGTTCCATTGATCTGTGTGTCTGTTGTTGTGCCATACCATGCTGTGTTGATGATTACAGCTTTGTTTTTTTTTTTAAGATGTTATTTATTTATTTATTTATTTATTTATTTATTTATTTATTTGAGAGAGAGAGGGCACAAGCAGGGGGAGTGGGAGAGGGAGAAGGAGGCTCCTCACTAAGCAGGGAGACCAATAAAGGGCTCAATCCCAGGACTCGGGGATCATGACCTGAGCCGAGGTCATGAAATGAAATCAGAGGAGACAAACCGAGGAGCCATGACCTGACTGAGCCACCCAGGTGCCCCTCAATCCCATGCTTTTAACTACTAAACTTCACTGGCCTCTCTCTTTTCTACTTATCCCAAGAAATTAAAGATGAATGAAAAGATTAGGTAGGAGGATTCATCACAGGACTGTTTTTAACAGCTAAAATTAAGAAATAACCAAAATGTCTAATCATAAGAGATTAATTGGTAAAATGATTATATGTACATCAAATTATATGTTAAAATAATAAAAACACTTTCTAGCTAATAAAAGTTAATGCTATCATATAATATATATTTAGAATATGGAAAGCTGCCAGTAATATGCAGTTAACTTTAAAAAACACAGAGGCACCTGGGTGGTTCAGTTGGTTAAGCATCAGACTCTTGATCTCAGCTCAGGTCTTGGTCTCAAGATTGTGAGTTCAAACGCCACATCGGGCTCCATGCTAGGTGTGAAGCCTACTTAAAAACAAACAACCAAACAAACACACAGACTGCATAAATGAATAGATGCTATGAACTTGTTTCATAAGAAGTAAAATAAAAATATAATACACAGCACAGGGAATACTGTAATAATATTTAATATTATTATTAAATAATATGACAGATGGTAACGACTTACAGTGGGAATCATTTCATAACGTATGAAAACATCAAATCATTATGATGTATCTGAAATGAACAGGATACTGTATGTCAATTATATTTCAATTCTAAAAAAATCATACTGGAAAAAATGATACTTAGAAATCACAAAAATCTCAGGAAAACCATCTGTTGAAACGTCAGTAGTATACCACTTCACACCCAGTAGGATGGCTAAAATCAGACAGATAACAAAAGAGCAGCAATTGCAAAGTCAAGAAAACAATCTTGATTCCTTTAGAGAATGGCTAGTAGTTCACTATAGTTGAGGGTTACTTATTTGTCAATTATTAGCTACTCACATAATTTCCTTAAGTCTTTCAATAATTTCTTCAATAGCTTCAAACCTCATGATATACAAATACAAATAACTCTTGGGAAAATGGTGATTTCATCACACCATTTCTCTAAAATTGTCCATTAAAAAAAATAAAAAATCCCCAGTGAGCCTCTATATAATACGTGCATAGGAGAAAAGAACAGTTATGCTGTTTTGGTTTGAATTTTTTAATCAGATGCTTTGGTAACTAATCATTGTTTAATCATTAGTAGAAAAAACAGACTCATTACACAAAAGTGTAAAAGGAAAGTGATAGGAGGTCCCTTGAGAGTCCCTCAACGCTCTCCTAGCCGCCTGTTGAGCCCAGCACCCAGCCATGGCTTGCCCCTGGATCAAGCCACTGGCCTCCTGGTGGCCATCTTCCACAAGTACTCAGGCAAGGAAGGGACAAGAACACCCTGTCCATGAAGGAGATGAAGGAGCTGATCCAGAAAGAGCTCACCACCTGCCCGAAGCTGCAGAATGCAGATAATGCAAAGGTGATGGAGAGCCTGGACCAGAACAAGGATCAAGCAGTGAACTTCCAAGAATCTGTCACCTTCCTGGGGGCCATTGCATTAATCTACAGTGACAACCTCAAGGGCTGAAAATAAGTCAGGAAGGCAGAGACACTCTCTGTCGGGCCTAAGTCAAACCCAGCAGTGGGTAATTGTACAAAAACAAATTTTTTTGATCAAAAAAAAAAAAAAAGGTGATAGGATAGCTTTTAGAAAACATTATTTCAGTTTAACTGTACAAATTAAATCAGTCCAGGATTTAGATGTTTGGGGATTTGAACTATTATTTTTTAAAAGCTGCTTCAACTAACATTCATGCTTACTAAGTAATAAAAATGGTATCATTATTTGTTCAGATTAAAATCAAACAGGAAAGATTACAAAGCATTAATTAAAAACAAATATGAACACACAGTTCTACAGAACTTATTTTTCTTTTAAAATTAACAGAAAATGTGACGCTTGTTTAGCCGCACTTTGAGTTGTATGTGAATGTTATGACCATGTTTCTAGGTAACATCCAAGTTTTGTCTATGCTGAGAACATGGGTGGAAAACAGGTACAAATACAAAGATGCCCTCTTCCCACACTTCTGTATATGGTATATTCCCTTTTCCTATGCTGAATTCTAATAGAGCAGACCAGTTGGTGCTGTAGTTTAAGGCCCGTGGTTAAGGAATGAAATGTCTCCTGAAGCACAGTCTTGACACAATCATCCAGAAGAGACAGATCCTTGGACAGGAAACTAGAACCAGGAAAGTGTACCTTAAACAGATCTGACAGGAATGGACTGTTTGACCCCCATCTAAGGCCTAGACTTAAGGAAACATGTTAAAAGGAAAAACAACATCTATCATCTGATGGCAGGCCAGAAACGAGCCAGGACAGTATCTTTTGGAGACCACAAACCAAACAGAACTAAACTACACCTAGCAAACCAAATGACTGACCTGAAAGTTACTCTCTGGCTTCACTATCCTTGTTTTGTTTTCAGCCTTTAGAAAACTCTCATTTCAAGGGTGCCTGGCTGGGCAATAAAAAAGAAATGATGGGTGGAGAGGTCCAGAATGTTAAGAAAAAAATGACATTCCATAAGAACAGTAGAGAAACAACCATGTGGTGGCTTTCCTTCTATTGCCAACCTTGAAAGACTGGGGTTTTATTTTATTACAAGAAATATATACACACATATAATGGAATATTACTCAGCCATAAAAAAAGAATGAGATCCTGCCATTTGCAACAACATGGATGGGTTATAATGCTAAGTCAAATAAGTCAGTCAGAAAAAGATGAATACCATATGATTTCACTCATATGTAGAATTTAAGAAACAAAATAAATGAACAATCAAAGAAAAAAAGAGACAAACAAAAAACAGACTTTTAAATGTAAAGAACAAAGTGGTGGTTGCCACTTGGTTGGGGGCATGGATTGCTGACCAGGAGGATGAAGAGTACACTTATCATGATAAGCACTAATGCAGAGAATTGTTGAATCATTATTTTGTACACCTGAAACTAATACGATACTGTATGTTAATTATACTTCAATAAAAAAATAGTAAATAAAAAATAACTAGAAAATTTCTATACAAGTATCTAGAATGAAATTAACTGTGACAAGTCTTAAGAGATAGGTACCACAGTCAAGATTCAGCACCCTTCTGTAATGTTTAAAATGTTTATAACAAGTATGTATTACTGTAGCAAATAAAATATGAAACAATTTAGTAACAGACCAGTTGAGTAAAAGCATGAAGGTGCTGATATACTAGAACCATGACAGTATGAATCAAAAACAGGGTAGAAAAGTAGATGAGCAGAGTTTCTACTCATCTGGACAAAAGAATTCAAGAGCCAAGCAGAAAAAGATCAGTCAGAAACTAGGGCTCCAAGTAGGGAAAGTCAAGATGAGTAAAAGAAGATGCACAGATTATAAAGAAGACCTGACCACAAGCCTAAAATCAAAGGCAATTAACCTGCTTCCTAGGAAAGCAAGCACTTTTCCCCAGTTCTCCTATAGAAATACTTTTAAACTTTCTATGTAACAGGTTTTTTAAACTTTGTTTTCCAAAGTATCAACTATTTAAACTCCAGAGATAAAGTGCAGAAGGACAAGAAAATAATGCAATGAAGTGATTGGACTATGAAAACAGCTAAGAAAAAAAAAGTTTTAGCTGTTCTAATATAATTTTCATTTAATACTTATCAGTTCTCCTGTTCAGGTCCCAACATTATTACTTTTCAGTCCCAATATTTCAGCCACATTGAGAATCTACCCATTGTTTATCACTTCAGTGCTTTTGCCACTACTACTGTTGTCCCTAACCTGAAAATCCCTCCCTATTGCTCTCCCTCATTCTTCTTCACTCCCCAGTCCCTACAATATATTTATAAAGAAAAATTTTTATTTAAAGTCACAAAATCAATTTCAAGTCCCATTAAATTCAATTAAAAATCAGTATGAAAGTGAGCAAATTATTTAACTTTGATGGACTCCAGGGTAACTCACTGTGTTACTGTGAAGAGTCCGTGAGATAATGTATGTGAAAATTCTCAATATTTTTTTTAATAAATGACCTGATGATCCAATCTGATAGCGTGCCTATAAAGGAAATTCCTAAAGTAACAAATGTAAGCTGTGTGACACATCTAAAGAAAATACTGATTGACTTTACCAACACAATAATATGGAGAGAACAAGCAGTAAAATTTATCTATCTATCTATCTATCTATCTATCTATCTATCTTAAAACAGACTCCATGCCCAACATGGGGATTGAACTAACCCTGAGATCAAGGGTCACATGCTCTACTGACTAAGCCAGCCAGGCAACCCAGCGCAGGTAAAATTTAGAACAAAGAACATACATTGATCTAAACCTTTCTAAACTATGTGCAATATATATATTCATATTCCAAAGAACTCTGAGTCTTCTATAGCATATTACTCACCCAAATATTTAGACTGAATGCTGTTTTAATTTGTAATATTGTAAGAATGTTTTTAATATATTTGGTTTCTAAAAGCATAATATATTACAAAATTACTTAATTGTCTTATATTTAACACTGCTCTATCTAGATACATTTCCTAATACTTAGAAACAGCAAGCATTATAAAAACTTTATGAACTATCATGTACACAGGTTGACTAGCGTCCCCCACAAAATTCCACCCGAACCCCAGAATGTGATCTTATTTGGAGATAGGGTTTTTGTTGATGTAATTAGTTAAGGATCTCAAGATGAAATCATGCTGGATTTAGGGTGCACCCTACATCCAATGATTACTGTCTTTTTTAAGATTTTATTTATTTTTTTATTTGAGAGAGAGAGAGAGAAAGAGAGCACAAGCAGGGGGAGGGGCAGAGGGTGAGAGAATCTCAAGCAGACTCCTTGCTGAGCATGGAGCCTAACAAGAGGCTCAATCCCATGACCCTGAGATCATGACTGGAGCAGAAACTAAGACTTGGATGTTGAACCAACTGAGCCACTCAGGTGCCACTGATTACTGTCTTAATAAGAGAAAGGAAAAGGAGATGTGGACACAGAGACAAAAAAGGCGGCCATGTAAAGATGAGGCGGAGAGCAGAGTGATGCTGTCACAAATCAAGGGAAGCCTAGAGCCACCTGAAACTGGAAGAAGCGAGGAAGGGTCCTTCCCTGGAGTCTTCAGAGGGAGCACTGCCCTCCCAGCACCTTGATTTCAGACTTACGGTCTCCAGAACTGTGAAAGAATAAGTGTTGTTTCAAGCCAATAAATTTGTAAGATGTGTTATGGCAGCCTTAGGAAACTCATAGTGCAGACAGCTAACCTGTAGCTACCTTCACTGTAAAGTGAAGATTATTTCTCTGGTACTTCCTATAATAGCGTTAAGGCTCCCTTAAAATACAAGTTTTTCTTTTCTTAATCTTTTGTTCCTATATTCTAGAATAATCTATTATCTGTAAAACCATCATAACATTTTTTTAAAAATCTAGCCTGACTGAATTCATCTAAACTTAGGCAGTAGTTGTATGAAATATTTCCATAGGCAAAATTACTTTTTCATTCATTTTTTTTTTCAGTAAATAATGAAACATAGATATCACTAAAAAAACCTCTAGGGGCGCCTGGGTGGCTCAGTTGGTTAAGCGTCTGCCTGCCTTTGGCTCAGGTCATGATCCCAGGGTCCTGGAATCGAGTACGGCATCCGGCTCCTTGCTCAGCAGGGAGACTGCTTCTCCTTCTCCCTCCCCCTCCCCCTCTCCCTCCCCCTCTCCCTCTCCCTCCCCCTCTCCCTCTCCCTCTGTGACAACTTTGTGGGTGGTGGCAAGTAACACAGGCACTTAACTTACAACTCTAACATTTTATGAAATGCAAAGATCTTGATTAAGTCCACATGTCACTGATCTCTCTGCCATACCTGACACTGAGAAATGTTCTTTCACTTTCTATGACTCACTTTGTAGGACTCTGGATTTCCAACACAGAAAACTCTAATTTATAATAGTTTAACCATACAAAGTTATAATCTTTCATGTTAAAAAAAAAAGAAAGAAAGAAAAGAAAAGAATCAGGGCACCCGGGTTGCGTGTCTGCCTTTGGCTCAGGTCATGATCCCAGGGTCCTGGGATCAAGCTCCACACTGGGCTCCTTGCTCAGCGGTGAGCCTGCTTCTCCCTCTCCCTCTGCCACTCCCCCTGCTTGTGCTCTCTCTCTCTCTCTAATAAATGAATAAAATATTTTTAAAAAAATTCAGAGGGCAGTTATGACAATCCCACTATAAGTCATTAGGACCCAGGCTCTTTCTAGGGTGTGGGTCCTCATCTACATGGCCAAGATGCCTACTGGAGCTCCAGTCTTTATAGCAGTAGGCCAGTCTCAGGAAAAGAGAAAAACTAAACTAGGAAGGTACATTCTTTAAGCACCATTTTTTAAGAGCATTTTTGGGATGCTGAGCTCATTTCCACTTACATCAAACTGGCCAGAACTTATTCACGTTTATATTTCTTAGAAACTTTAAAATGAGAAGGGGCAAAAAAAAAAAAAAAAAAAAAGGAAAGGAAAGAAAAGAAACAAAACTTGAAAACTGTCCCTCTTCTGCATGGCCACATGACCAGCCTACAATCAGGGGCTCTAACAACCTGGAGGAGAGGAATGGCTACTGAGGAAAACTGAATGTCTCTCCAAACTTTCCAAACCTTCTTCTGTGACTGCTTTTATTTTCCATCCTCCTAGCAATAGATTCCCCAAAACTCAGTCTTTGGTCCTCTATTCTTCCACTCCACACCAACTTTCTGAGGGCATTCACAGTGTCATAGCTCTGTCAAGATGACTCTCATGTCTTTGTGCCCAGCCCCTACCTGTCCCATTTTCTGAAGTCTCCATTTGAATGGCTGTGAAGTAAAACCCCATCATCTTCCAAGTCCACAAAGAAAAATAAGAAATGTCAAGAGAAAAATAGTTTCAATCGCTTTAAGTCATGGTACCTCTGACTTCTCTTTCCACTTCCCACAAGCCATGGGAGGCAGGTCACAGTGAGCTTCTAAAAAGAAAATAAATTGGACTCTGTGAGGTTTATACAACATATGACTTAGGATGCACATTTATCAAACTGGCTTTGGCCCCCCACAACTCTACTGTAATGTTGTAAAGTCACTATCCTTATTTTCAAGTCCATGAACCGATTTGCCATAGACTGACTGTGTCCCCCAAAATTCATACGTTAAGACCTAACCCCATTGTGCTAGCATTTAAAGGTAGAGCCAAAGTGAGGGTACTTGGAGCCCTCATGAATGAGATCAGTGCCCTTATAAAATAGGCCCCAGAGATTTCCCTTGCACCTTCCACCATGTGAGGATATGATGGGAGACCTCTGTCTATGAGCCAGGAAGCCAGCCCTCACAAGACCCTGAATCAGCCTGGGCCTTGATCTTGGACTTCACAGCCTCCAGAACTGTGAGAAATAAATGTTTGCTGTTTGAGCCACAAGATTACGGTAATTTGTTATAGCAGCCCAGATGGACTAAGACACTACCGCCAGTCTTCAGTACACATGACATCTTCAGACCTTTGACATTCATCATTTCCTCCTCCTCAAAACTCTCTACACCCAAGGTTTCCATGATACCCCATTACCTTGGTTCTCTTGCAAAACCTCTGACCACTCCTGGCTATTACTGCTCTATCTACCCCTTAAATATTGAATTTTCTCTGGTTCAATTCTCCTCTTTTCGTTCCATACACATTTTCTCAACAATCTCATTTTTTTCTTTATATCTGACAATCAGTTGGATATTAGTAATTGCCAAATCAAATCTCTAATTTTCACTTATCTCCTGACCCATATATCTAAACACCTAAATGACATCTCTACTTTGATTTAGGCAAGCACCTTTAATTCCACATATACAAAACTAAGCTCAGCATTTCTTTCCCGCATCCAAAGGTATTTATTCTCCTGAATCCCCCCCTATTTACATTCGTAGCATCAATACCCACCCAATTAACTAGGCTAGACACTTTGTTACCTTCAACTACTCTTTCTCCTTTATCTCTCACAACCATTTCATTACTAAATTTTGCTAATTTGAGCTTTTAAATTTCTCTAGACTCCATACCTTCTTTTCCATTCCTACTGTAAAAGCTGCTGAGTTTTCGCACATTGCTCTTTCTCCCTCCAGTCCACTGCCATTTGGGTCATATTTCTATGCTGTTTGTTTTTCAAGACCCCCATTTCTCGACAGACCCCACTGTCTTACAGAGTCAAGGCCAAATTCCGTAGCCTGATATACAGAATTTTTCATACTCTACTCTAGCAAAGTTCACTTCGATTCCCATCTACACTATAATTCTCTCTGTTCTTGGAACAAGACATTCACACATTTACATGTTTTTCTCTCTGCCTTTAATCTCCTTTACCCTCTTTTCCACATGACAGTGCTTATTCATCCTACATAACTTGGCTTAAACATCACCTCTCATAAGAAGTCCTCTTTCTTTCAGTAAAGTGGATCCATCTTCTTCATTTATCATTATTTATTTCAAGACTGTCCCCATTAATGACTAAGGGATAGCATCTTTCATTTATTCATTTATTTTTGTTCTAGCACTTAGCACAATGCCTGCAAAAGCGATAAATACTTGTCAAGTCTATGAATCTCAAGTGGTGCTGTGCTTGACAACTGGCAACAAACAGCAAATAAGAAAACCCAACTACTGTACTTCAATATAGGATGGGGGAGGGGAAGGAATCCAGGCTGACTATGAATTATAATGGCTCAATAATAACCAATTATCCATCTTTAAAATGTCTCAAACTATATTTCAGGTATTGTGCGTAAGTTTACCTCTTAGCTTATCTCACTCATACTGCCTAAATAAAACTAATGAAATACTTAAGAAGTATTTCAAATCTTTCTCTAACATACTTAAGTGGGTTGATATGAAAGAACACAAGAATTTCAAATGATTAAGATACTTGACTCCAGGTTAAATACTATATAGATAAATGCATTAAATTCTAAATGTATTAATGGACAGCAAAAAATAAACAAAAGAGGGGTGCCTGGCTGGTTCAATCAGTACAGCACAAAACTCTTAATCTCAGGGTCATGAGTTCAAGCTCCACGTTGTCTGTGGGGCCTTCTTTTTAAAAAAATAAAAGTAAAAAAAGATATTTAAGTAAAAAAATTAAAAAAAAGTAAAGTCATATAAGGGATTAACCCATGTGGTCATTATTAATTTTTCTTGGACAAATCTCAGTAAAAGTGTAAGAAAATAAAAACAAAAAGAAAAATAAAGATAGGCATGCCTGGGTGGCCCAGTTAGTTAAGTGTCTGCCTTTGGCTCAGGTCATAATCCCAGGGTCCTGGTCCCCCACTGGCCTCCCTGCTCAGTGGAGAGCCTGCTTCTCTCTCTGCCTCTGCCTGCTGCTCCCACTGCTTGTGCTCTAACAAATAAATAAACAAAGAAACAAACAACAACAAAAACCCTTAAAAAGAAAAGAAAAGAAAAGAAGAGGAAAAGAAAAGAAAAGAAAAGAAAAGAAAAGAAAAAAGAAAAGAAAAGAAAAGAAAAGAAAGTTGGGGGGCTTCTGGGTAGACTCAGTCAGTTAAGTGTCTGCCTTCAGCTCAGGTCGTGGGATCGAGCCCTGCATCAGAGCCTGCTTCTCCGTCTCCCTCCTCCCCCCTCCCGCTCATGCTCTCTCACTCTCTCTCAAAAGACCCTGGGATCATGACCTGAGCCAAAGGCAGATTATTAACGACTATGCCACCCAGGCGTCCCTAAATAAATACAATCTTAAAAAATGAGAGAGAGAGAGAAAGAGAGAGTTGGCTAAATAAGTTCACCTCTCAGAAACAAATGATATTTCCTAACTTCCTAAATAGTATGCAGTCATATGCAAAGTCAGGAAAATAAAGTCTTAATTTCAAAATATCAAAATCAAACTGTCATAAAAATCAGTAATTTTTAAGGTAAGATCTCCTTAGCATGACAGTATATTATAAGAACAGGAAACTGGAAACACATTAAATATCCAATAATAAATGATAAAGTTAAATTGATATACCCAAAAGATGTAATAGTTCAGCCACTGAGTGATGTTTTCCTGGAATTTTATAGAATAACCTTTCCTTATGTCATCAACATTAAGGAAAAGATAAGAATACTACTAGTATCTTTTTATCTTATAGCTATATCTTATAGCTTTTTAATTTAATTTTCTTTTATTTATTTATTTAAGTAGGCTCCACACCCAACATGGGACTTGAAGTCATGACTCTGATATCACGAGTCACATGCTCCACCCACTGAGCCAGCCAGGTGCCCCTTTCTTATAGCTTTTTTAAACTGAATTTTTTATTTTGAGATCATTGTAAAAAATGACACAGAAATCCCATTTCTCCTTACCCAGCTTCTCCTAATGGTAACATCTTGTAAAATCATAGTAAAATATCAACACCAAGATACTGACATTAATACAATCTACTTTCTTATGCAGAGTTCCCCAGTTTTACTGTATTTATTCACATTTTTGTGTGTGTCTGTGTATTTACTTCTACTCAATTTATCACAAATGTAGGTTCATGTATCTGCCACCTAGTCAAGACACAAAATAGTTCTATCACCATAAAAATCCCTCTTGTTATCCTTTCACAACCACACTCCTTCCTTATACTTTTTCTATTTTCAGCAATTGTGTATTCACTCAATACGTCTTTACTGAACATCTACTATGTGCCAAGCACTCTTGTTTGTATACAATTCAAAAAGCATGGATTATTTTTTTCAGTTTGTAAAAGCAGTTTTTCAAAAGACAAGGTTTTTGGTCTTTCGATCCAATTTTAATGTAGATACATGAAAAAAATTCAAATGAAAAAGTATTACTAATTGAAAAGACACTTTAGGAACAAATATAGAGTGCACTGATTGAATAATTCCAGGAATACTGTGGTATTAAGCACACATTTCCTTATCATATTATCATAATCTGATTAGCTTTAGAGAGATTTAGGTAATAAAATCATACTAACTTCCAAAGAAAGCTTTATAATAAAGAGTTACAGAATCAACTAGGTTTATTATTCACTTACAATTCAAAGTACACAAATTTAGTGGATTTTCTTCCAATAAGTTCTTACAGAGGGTTTACATAAAAAGGAATACTCAAAGGATACAATTCAAGATATAGAAGTATTCAAATGTCTAAAAAGTTATCCCAAATTAAAACATCTGCTCTTCAAAAGACACTGTTAAGAAAATGAAAAGGCAAACCACAGACTGAAAGAAATTATTTGCAAAATACCTGATAAAGACTTGTATCTGAAATTAATTCATCTATCTATCTGTCTTTAAAGTAGGCTCCATACCCAGCGTGGAGCCCAATATGGGGCTTGAACTCACAACCCTGAGATCAAGACTTGAGCTGAGATCAGGAGTCCCATGCTGGGGGCGCCTGGGTGGCTCTGTAGGTTGAGAAACCAACTCTTAGTTTCCACTCAGGTCATGATCTCAGAGTCATGGGATCAAGCCCACTCAGCAGGGAATCTGCTTCCTCTCTCTGTCTCCCTCTGCCCCTCCCCCTGCGCACTCTCTCTTTCTCTCAAATAAATCTTTTAAAAAAAGAGTTGGATGCTTAACTGATGGAATCACCCAGGCTCCCCTGTATTTGAAATCAAAAAACAAAACAAAACAAAAAAGCCTTAATAAGAAGCTAAACAATCAAATAGAAAAGAAAATTTGATCTGAGACTTTACAAAAAATATTCAAATGCAGTAAGTACATGAAAAGGTGACTAACATCATTAGTAACCAGGAAAATGCAAATTGAAGCCACAATGAGATACCACTACATATCCACTACAATGGCTAAAAGTTTTTTTTATTTCAAGTAACAAAAATAAATAAAATAATAACTGGAACCTTCATACATTGCCAGTAACTATGCAAAATGGCACAGCCAGTTTGGAAAATAGTTTGGCAGTTTCACAGCAAGTTAAACAGACACTTATCATATGACCCAGCAATTCTTCTCCCATGTATTTACCCAAGAGAAATGAAACCATATACACTTAAAAGATCTGTATGCAAATGTCCAGAATAACTTTGCACGTAATAGCTGAAAATGGAAACTCAAATGTCCACCAACTGGTGAGTTGATAAATAAATTGTACTATATTCAGCAACAAAAAGGAACAACTGACAATACATACAACGTGGATAAATCTCAAACATATTCTTCCAAGTAGTAAAAAAGCCAGACATAGAAAACTATATAATTCCATTTAGATGACCTTCGAAAAGAGACAAAAACAAAAGGACAGAAAACAGATCAGTGACTGCCAGAGGCTAGGGAGGGAACTGACTTCACAGGGGCAAAGAGTTTTTTTTTTTTTTTTTTTTTTAAAGATTTATTTGCGAGACCAAGATAACACAAGCAGGGGGATAGGCAGAGGGAGAAAATGAGGGACTCCCCTGAGTGCAGAGCCTGAGGCCATCTCTGTCCCAAGACCCTGAGATCATGACCTGAGCCAAAGTCAGACTCTTAATCGCTTAACTGACTGAGCCACCCAGGTGTCCCAAAAGAACATTTTGTAGAGACAGAAATGTCCTGTATCTATACCTTGGTTGTGGTAGTAGCTACGTTTATGTATACACCTGTCAAAATGCATTGAACTGTCCAGGTAAAAAAGTGAATTTATTACATGTAAATTATACTTCAATAAACGTACCTAAAGAAAAATTATCCCAAGTAAAAAAATTATAATAAAATCATACATTTTACTATCAGATTGTACAATTTATAAAAGCTTCCGGATTTTCTTACTTAAAAAAATAATCTTCCCTGGGGTGCCTGGCTGGCTCAGTTAGTAGAGCATGCGACTCTTGATCTTGGGGTTGTGAGCTGGAGCTTCATGTGTGCCGCAGAGTTTACTAAAAAAATAAAAAATAGGTCACCTTGGTGGCTCAGTCAGTAGGACGTCCAACTCTTGATTGTGGCTCTGGTCATGATCTCTGCATCGTGAGATCAAGCCCCACATATGGCTCAAGCGCTGGGCATGACCCTGCTTAGGATTCTCTCTCTCCCTCTCCCTCTGTCCCCACCAAAAAATAATAAATAATAATAAAAAATATAAAATAATCTTCCTTTTCCCTCCTGTGGGATGGTGAGTAGTCATGTTAGCCCTAGATGGGGTGGGGGTTGTCAGAGCCCAAGTGAACCAAGGAAGGAGTCCATGTGGGAAGATACATGTGCTTAGCCCAAGCACTGGAAGGGAGGGTCAACACAGAGGGGCAACCTTGCATGGGGCACTAGGTGTGAACCGAGTGAAGAGGATGTCTTCACATGGAAGCAGCCCAATGTGGGGTATCAGAACCTAAGTGGGATAAGAAATACACCCACAGGGGCGCCTGGGTGGCGCAGTCGTTAAGCGTCTGCCTTCGGCTCAGGGCGTGATCCCAGCGTTCTGGGATCGAGTCCCACATCAGGCTCCTCCGCTAGGAGCCTGCTTCTTCCTCTCCCACTCCCCCTGCTTGTGTTCCCTCTCTCTCTGGCTGTCTCTCTCTGTCAAATAAATAAAAATAAAATCTTAAAAAAAGAAAAAAGAAATACACCCACAAACAGTGGGGAAACTAACATTGGGAGTCAGAGTCAGAGCAGGTTGAAGAAGGTGTCCCTGAACTGGGACATCCTAGTATGGGCTGTTAGCTCCTGAGATGGGTAGTGGAGTGGGAGGGATAGAATAAAGAATCAGCAGAGAAAAAAGGCATCCAGGAGAGGAGACGGTGGTAGCAAATATGAAAGTTTGGTTAAATACAGGAAGATGTGAACAAATAAGTAAATATATTAAGGATAATGGAAGCCAGATTTCTCACTATCAGAGAAGAATATTACAAATATGAAAAAGAAAAAAACTAGAATGGACCGTGGAGTGTTGTGCTGAAATTGGAGGTATTAGTGTGAACTCATCATTTTCAATATATACAGATAAATATAAATGTAAATGTGTGTGTGTGTACATCTATGTATTCCCAGTTTCATCCATTAAGAGGGTCTGGGAGCATTAACAACCCAACAGCAGCAAACATACTAGCACTGAGATTGTAGCTTCAAAAGGTCATTCTCCCCTAAAAGGATCCAGGGCTCCCCAGAGAAACAGCCAACTGCAGGACTAAGGCAGGTACAGTACAGGATAAATCTGTGCCAAAAAGTAAAGACATGCTCAAAGAATGATGGGCACATGCCATAAGGACACAAAAGCCAGCCTGAATGGGCTCTCATTGGCCAAATGAGGAACAATCTAAACATTGAAATAAATAGTAACAGAATATAATCCACGAAGAAACATTCATACAGATAGGAATACAGGAATACATTAGAAGTTAGATGAGGAACAAGATATTTACATAGTTTTGAAGTACTCCACACAACACTGTGTATTAACAACTACATACTAACTTTATAGCAAGGAATCCTGGCAGGCATTACTTGTATCAAGTAAGTAATCAAAGTGAAAATCACCAATAACGGAATAAACTGAAATTGTGTACCACCTGAAGACTGCAATGAGCATGACTTCTGTGATATTTCTACCCAAGTACATAACCAGTATGTATCTAACCGTAAGAGAACAGATAATCCCAAATTGAGGGGCATTCTACAAAATAACTGCTCTGTAATCTTCATAAGTGCCAAGATTATGAAAGTCAAGAGAAGATGGAGGAACTGTTCCAGAATGAAGAAGACTAAAGAGATACGACAAGTAAAAGCAACATATAATTCTGAATGGGATCCTTTTGCCAGTACAAAGATTAACAGAAAAATCAACAAAGCTTGAACCAGTTGGTAAATGGAGTACTGTATCAGTACAAATTTCCTGATTTTGATAATTGTATTGTGATTATGCAGGAGAATATCCCTGTTTATAAAAATGCACACTAGAGCACTCTGGGGTGACAAGGCGTCAGGTCAGCAGCTTCCTCTCAAATGGTGCAGAGAATAAAGTTCTTTGTACCTCACCGGCAAGTTTTCTGCAAGTATGTGATTGTTTCAGCTTTAAGTGAGGGGAAAAAACAATGTTGGTAAAAACGAAATAATATTAAAAATAAACTGTGACTCTTCATATTGTTAACCTTGGTAAGAGACACCAGACTATGCAAAATTACTAGCAAATAAAATGTTGGAGCCAGAAGACACTTTAAACACAGCCCAACCCCTTCTCTTAACAATTGACCTCAATCAGGTTGTGAATAGTGAAAGATGTAAAAATATAAAAGGTTCCCACTAAAGGAAGTTATTAGAAGAGTAATAGTGAAGGGCAGTTGACCAAGAGTGGGTAGAACAATGACATTCTGACGCTACAAATGGCTGTACCCATCAGCAAAGCACAATCTCAGCATCTCCACTGAAAGATGAAGGTACTGTATGCCACTATCCAAAATTCCTTGCCAATGTGCAACTGGAATTACACTGAAATAGTTGTGCTTCCCGGTTCAACTAATTACATTACGCTTAGCTATACACTAACACAAAGAAATGCAAATACAAAAATAAACGTGCATGAACCCTTAATTTTCTTAAATTGCAGAAGTTCATGACGAAACAAATACAATGCATTTGCCAAACTGTTCCTTATGAAGAATGTTTTGTGATGAATTGTAAGAATAATTAAAACACACATTAAACGCTGCATGTCAACTATACTAAAAAAAAACTTTTAATCCAAAAAAAATTTTTTAAAGCACAAATGAACGTGAAACAAGACTTTCAGCGGTCGGCTGACCTTACTTAAAAGATAGTGTTCAGACCCTCTGAAATGACTGTCATATCTATCCTGAAAGAACAGGGAGCATTTCCTAGAAATGTTGAGAAGTGCAAGGATCCTCTTCCCCTCCCCGGTACCACGCGTTCACCGGGGCGGTGACTAGACAGGCCCCCAACAACGCAGGGGTGAGGTAGCACTGGACTCTCAGCATTTCCTTTTGGAGAGGACAGCCCCCTGCGTCACTCGTTACTCACTCAGGATGCAGGGCAGAAGTTTATCCCCGAGGAACTTAACACAGTTGGCTCCCGCCCTCCCAGCCCTGCAGTCCTGACCCAATCCCGCCGGCACCAGGGCACTGCCCCTGGTACCCGGCCTCCTCCAGGGCTCGGGTCGCGGCACCCAGACTCTCCCCAGCTGGGCCTCCCCGGGCTCCTGCGGACGCGGCCTCCTCCCCTCCCCCTCCCCCCCCTCCTCCCCTCCCCCTCCCCTCGTGCCGGCCCCTCACGCCCACCGCGAGGCTCAGCGCCGCCGAGAAGGCCGGACACCGACCGCCAGCTCCGCCGCCGCCCGGCCCGGCCCTCCCCGCCCCCCGGCTGCGACGCCCAGCCCCGCAGAGCCCACTGGACGGCAGCCGGGGGGGTAGGGGGGGCGGGGGCGGGGAGGCCTGGGGGCGGTGCCCGCCCCACACCCTTACCTGGCTTCTCGTGGTCGTAGCCTACTACGATGAAGTAGTCAGCCAGCCGGGCCATGGCCGCCGCCGCCGCGCCCGGGAAGCAGGTGCTCGTAGCCGCCCTCGCCGCCGCCGCCCACCCGGCCCGGGAGGGCTCAGCATTTTCCCTGCAGCAGCAGTAGCGGCAGCGGCGGCACTTCAGCCATGTTTGACAACCGAGGCGCACTGTGCGCCTGCGCCGCGCGGAGCGCCCGCTCCTCCCCCGCCCCCACCCGCGCTGCCTCGGGAACCCCGAGCGGGCGGTGAGCCCACGGCGCGGCATCTAGGGCAGCGCGGACCGCTGGGTTTGCAGGCTAGGCGGCCAGGGGTATTCCCGCCCCCGCGGCCTCTCCAGGCGGTTCACTTTGAAGCCTAGCTGCCCCTTCGTGGCCCACCTCCCCCTCCCCTTCCCCTAATTTTTTCCAAAGCGGGGACTCCTTCCTTCCGCCTTCTCTATTCTTTCTTTCTGGATCTGGGAAGAAAAGACAGGGATGGTTGAGGGGTCTCCTAGAAAGTTTCCTTCTTCCCCTCCCCCCTCTACTCCGCTCCCAAAGACGAGATTCTCCCGCCCTCGACTGGAGCATGGAATTTGCACTGCCAGGGCTTTTGCTGCACGTTTCCTGTTTATGTTGTGCAGATGGGAATTTTAGGAACATGCCACCGAGCAGGCGGGGGGAGGGAGAGGCTTTTGCGCAATCTTGAGGCGCCTCGTGCTTCAGTGCTGGGTGGGCTGGGGGCGGTTGGCCTGGGCTTCCCCCGGAGTGCCCGAAGTTGGGGGGGGGGGCTGGATTCCACCGAAAAACGCGGCATCCCCGGGATCCTCCCAACTGGCCGGATCCAACGGAGTACGAAGGAGGAGGCTTTGTGTCTCCCAGGGAGCCCTCCCTTCTACGTTTTCTCTCCTTGCAGCGGTCCCAGGGCTCTTGCCAGAGCGGGTGATGACTTCCTACTTCCCTACTCAATCACGCAATACAGTGAATTAGTGGGTCTCATCATCCAGTCTAGGAATCATCTAGGTCACTTTCTTGTTTGCTGCTCGTATTGATCATTTAAGATTTGGCTGGTGAGACACCCAGATGACTTTGTTTTGTCAATTATTAGTATCTGAGGAAGTTTTAGTAGTAGGATAATTACAGGTGGTAGACTGAAGTTTGGGGAATCTCCATCGTTTGCAAATGTGATTATCTTCTTGGTTGCTTATCGCTACTCATTAATTGAGGACTTGACCATTTATATCTAAGAGTTCTGACCAGTGTCTTTTATACAGTAGGTGCTTAAATATTTTTAATGGGTGATAGTACAATTTCCCCCAACTACCAACAGGAAGTTGCAATAGCTTGAACTCTGAACAGGCAGTCCAGAGGGTTGGGGTTTCAACTTCTGAAAGTTTAATTGATCATTTCCTCTTTCTGTGCCATACTTTCTTCCCCTACAGATTGAGAGGGCTGGGCTACACGAGGAGAACTGAAATTCTCAGGAAGGAATACCTTAACTCTAGGAATTTATTTGCAGATTGCTTGTGGTCAAACTGAATCAGCCTAGTTACAAGGGTGGAGGGAAGATAACAGATTAATCTGGAAAATAATTAAGCCAAAAAAAGCCTCAGTCACACCTCATGCAAGAATCCTCTCTATAACTTCCCTGAAGAGCTCATCATACAACTTGATCACTTTCAGTGAGGAGTAACCTACTTCCTTGCGAGGTAGCTGAGGTAGCTGGTTCCACTGTTTAAAAGCCCTATTGTTAGAAAGGTCTTCCTCATTTATGTTAGAGTTGTCATGTAACTTCCCCTAATTTTGCTCTCTGGAACTACCCAGAAAAAAAAGAAGAAAAAAAAAAAAAACGCACACACAAATCTTTCGGTTAGACTTTCACATTTTTAAGGCAGCTGTCATGTTCCTTCCCCATTTTACTTTTTTTTAAGGCAAAGGGGTACCTGGCTGGCTCAGTCGGAAGAGCACATAACTCTTGGTCTCAAGGTCTTGAGTTCCAGCCCCATGTTGGGTATAGAGATTACTTAAATAAATAAAACTTTTTTAAAAAATGTGAAATTTACATATCATAAAATTAACCCCATTAAAACATACAATTGGGTGGTATTTAGTAGATTCACAATGTTGTATAACTACCACTTCTATCTAGTTCCAAAACAATTTTGATCATACCCAGTAAGCAGCCACTCCCATTTCCCCTCCCCTAGCCCCTTGTAACCACCAATTTGCTTTTTCTCTATGAATTTACCTATTACAGATATTTGATATAAATGGAATCATACAATATGTGACCTTTTGTGGGTTCTTTCATTTGTATAATGTTTTCAAGTTTCATCCATGTTGTAGCATGTATCAGTACTTCATTCTTTTTTATGGCTGAATAGTATTCCATTTGTGTGTGTGTGTGTGTGTGTGTGTGTGTGTGTGTGTGTGTGTGTATACCATATGAAATACAAATGTATCTATTTTTTCTTTTGTTTTCTGTGCTTTTGGTGTCATATCTAATTCCATGGCCAAATCCAAGGTCATAAAAATTTGCTCCTGTTTTCTTCTAAGAGTTACATAGTTTTAGCTCTTGTATTTAGGCCATTTTGAGTTTCTGTACATGACATAGAAGTGCCATTTTACTTTTTAAATGTGTTGAGTTTTATTAACAAGCGTTGGTTCAAATTATTTAAACTTTTTTTTAATAGAAGCTTAGTTGTTTTTTTTAAGATTTTATTTATCTGAGAAAGAGAAAGACAGAGATAGTGACAGAGATAGCGTGAGAGAGAGCATGAGTTGGGGGCAGAGAGAGAGTGAGAAGCAGACTCCCCACTGAGCAAGGAGCCCAATGCTGGGCTCAATCCCAGGACCCTGAGATCATGACCTGAGCCAAAGGAAGACGCTTAACCCACTGAACCACCCAGGCACCCCAAAGCTTAGTTGTTTTCAAAGTCTAGAAGTAAATGCTGTGTGCTATAAGGCATATTCCACCTGCTGGGTCATAGGTGGGCTGCCATTCCATTTCACATGTGTGTTCTGTAGCATAGGGATTCTGACATATCCCAGCTATATGTATAAAGGCACCATATGTTTATGCACACATGTGAGCATATTTAGCATACGCTGGAGCTGTACTTTGCTTCTCAGCCAACAGTTGCCAGTCTGCTGAAACTGATAAGCCCTGACAAGGCTTCTGATTACTGAGGTTGGCTGAAAGCCAGACCATCCCCTCGAGATAACCACCATCACCTTTCACCAAAGAGTGAGGGAGTAAAGCAATCCCAGATTTGTTTTCACTGATGTCTGGCAGGAGCAGGAAGGGAAGAAGAATATGCAACACAATGATGATGTGTACACAGCAGATACCTTTCATTCACGCTTTAGAAGGAAAAAGGGCCAATTACTAGTGAGCAAGAATTATCAGTCCTCTGCTCCTGCAGTTGTCTGTTGCGGAGTGAGTGGTTGATCTCTACAGTCATTTCAAGTGCTTCCTGTGGTTAGCCACTACAGTTCAGAGAGGCAGTGTGAGAGTTAGACTTAACCAAATGTCCGCGGGCGGGGCTGCGGCCTCTTCAAAAGGTCTCAACAACCAATAACAAAGGAGACCATTTAGAAAATTGCTGATCCTTTGCCATATCTCCATCCACTCAGCTGCCTAGCAGACTTAACGATCCTCACCCTTGACAACATGCCTCTCTCTCAGCCCTACATTCATCACTCAGCCTTACTGATCCTACTTCCCAAATACGTATACTTCTCTCCACCCCCATTGCCACCCAACTCTCTGAGCCACTCTCTGAGCCCCTATCACTTTCCACCGTAACTATTGCAATAACTTCCTAACTGATGTCCATGTTTCATGGGTGGTTCCAGACTTTCTACGTAGGTAAAACTTAAGGACAGTAAGTGAGCTGCGAACCTTGTCTTCAAATTCAATTTGTGTAGCAGACACACTGTTTCTACCTGGGGTGTATGTTTGGGGTATAGGAAGGAGGCTTCAGAGATGGTTGATGGAAATCGCCCTGCAGTTACTTTCACACCTGTGATTATATGACTAGTTGGATCATGACACACATATTAAGTACCCCTGACATTAGCAGTTACAGTGTAAGTATATAAGTGCTGTAAGAGTTTACAGCCTGCTTTTACTTAGCTTGCATGTTTATTTGGTAAGCAGGACAGGCTACATAATTTGTAGAGCCCAAAGCAAAATGAAGACATAGGACCCTCTGTTAAAAAATTATTAAGAATTTCAAAACAGCACACCTAGGTGGCTCAGTTGGTTAAGCATCTGCCTTTGGCGGCTCAGGTCATGATCCCTGGGGTCCTGGGATGGAGCCCCATGGGGGGAGGAGGGAGGCGGGGGGGGGGGGGGGTCACTGCTCAGCAGGGAGTCTGCTTCTCCCTCTCCCTCTACCCCTCCCCACTGCTCATGCCCTCTCTCTCTCTCTTGCTCTCTCTCAAATAAATAAATAAAATCTTTCAGAAAAGAAATTTCAAAAGCCACTTGGGCTCAGTTGGTTAAGCGCTACAGGCTCCCTGCTTATCAGGTAGACTGCTTCTTCCTCTCCCACTCTCCCTGCTTGTGTTCCCTCTCTCGCTGCCTCTCTCTCTCTGTCAGATAAATAAATAAAATCTTTAAAAAAAGAAAAAAAGAATGATGTTTGCATTGATGATTTCTGTATGCCCAACATTTAGCACAGAGCTAGGCATATCATACATGCTCACTAAATATCTGTTAAAGGAATAAATGCACTTTCAAATCATGTAGGCCAATACGTAAGAATTGCCTCATTCTAATCTGATAGTATAGGATCCCCACCTTGAGGCAGGTAGCATAATGGTTGCTCTTGTTAACAGCTTTGGCCACAGATGAAATCCAAATGGTTGAATAACCTCTTTTATAATCCATTTATTAATGCCACTCACTGTGTCATCAGTAGTGAGTTTCTCTCGAAGTCATCTCATCTTGTTCTGTTAGAGCCGTTAGTATAACAAGCTACCATATGTTCACCCTCTTCTCCATATTCTCTTCCATTTGTCCTAGAGCAACATGTATTCTTTAAGCTTAGGGAGGTTTGTCTCTGGCTTTATCACATACAGGGACTGATGTTTTCTTTCTTTTTTTTTTTTAAATATATATATATTAGTAAACTCTACATTCAATGTGGCGCTCAAACTGACCATCCTGAGATCAAGAGTCGCACGCTCTACGAACTAAGCCAGCCAGGTGCTCCAGAATTGATTGTTTCTGTCCATCTATTTTGTGCAAAAGCACAAAAATGAGGCAGCAAATTGTATGCCTGTTTTATACTTAATTTGGTTTTTGTACATGTGAATTTTTCTAGAAAGGATCTATATTTTATTAGCTCTTTCAAGAAGTCAGAGATCCCAAAAAAGTGCCAAGTTTTGAACCCTGCTTTACTTCTCCCTCTGAGTGACCAAATCTTCAAAGCTGATTGTGTCCTTTAGGAAAACTATTTTGTGTTATGACTCCAGGAAGTTTCTTAAAGCTTGTTTTCAAATGAACTTTGTAAACAAACCCTTAGCTCAGCAGCGTCCTTTTGAAACATATGAATAATAAATGCATTATAAAATTTCCTGTTTGAAAAAAGAGGCATCTGAGATAATTATGCAATGCACTTAGCTACTCACTTTTATTCTTATTAATATCATTAATATTATATATTGCTTCTCATTATTTTTCTTCATGACCTGAGTATGGTCATATTGGCTTTAGCTGAGAAACCACCACCACAAATTTTTTTAAACTCCAAACATTACTAAGAATAAGGCTTGGATTGAGGGCCTAAAAATAATTCAGTTGGAATGTGAAGAAGAAATTGAGACACCAATACAACAAATATTTAGCATATTTTTGTCTTTATATATGATTTCAGGATACATACATTTATTACCCAGCTTTGGGGTTTATTTATAATCTGACGCTTTAAGAATTCTTGGGCGCGCACACACACAGTGTATCATCATTAACCAGAATTTCTTTTTTTTTTTTTTGTCTTTCTCTTGACAGTGAGATTTTAAAGATGTTTCTTCCTTCCCTTTCTTCCTTCTACTCAATGTGAATCTACAATCACTGCAACTTGGATGAAACTCCACGTTAACAAATCACCAGCAGAACTCCCGCAGTGGTTTTCCTTCTAGATCCGACCGTTTAACTGAAACCTCAGTAGTGTGTGTGTGTGTGTGTGTGTGTGTGTGTGTGTGTGTGTGTGTGTGTGTGTGTGTGTGTGTGTGTATGGTGTGGCGATGATTAAGCGAACCCGAGGTTACACGGAGGAAAAACAGATGCCAACATTTGGCAAATTTTATACACTTTTTCAATTTATACCCCACGACCCCTGAGGGGAACCCTCTGGTTCCTGTCCGCCACCTACGCAAACGCAGACGCACGCGCACTTTCGAAGATACGTGCGTTGTAGCGAAATCCCGAGCTGCCATTCCAGTACTTCGCTTAAACAAGTAATTGGCGGGGTTTTCGAGCGTCAGATCTCTGTGCTGGAGCGACGAGGCGCACCTGAGCTGATAAGAAGCGTGCCAAGGCTGTCAGGTGGGAATTCCTGGCGTCGCCGGAGCAGGCGCCGGAGCCAGCAGCAGCGGAGCCCAGTCTCCACTCCTGCGCTCGCTGGGCGCGCTGAAGCAGCCCCAAGCTCAAAGCGAAGTTTGCATCTAGGTCGCGCCCCGCGATCCTGCAGAGGAGCTGGAGCGAATTCTCCCCACTCCCCACCCGCTCCCACGGAATCGTGGGCTTTCCAGAAAGACACAGAGAGGAGGCAACGGTGCACAGCCACAGGGACCTCTGCAGACCGACCCCCCCAGGGCTGGTGGGAAGTGGAAGGAACGAGTCCAGACCACGGGACCTTCCCTGGCTGTGGGCCAGCGCCCAGCTGTCCTTGACCTCTGCAGCAGTTGAGGCGCGCGCGCGCCAGGGAAATGAAAGTAAAACCTGTCTTGGCGCGGACCCAACTGGAAGCTGGCGACAAGTCGCGTCCTCAGAGAATGTCTTGGACGGGGTTGGTGCGAAGAGTCTGACTCTCAGGGAACAAACCGAAATGAAGAGATGGGAAGTGGGAGAAAAGCGGACTAGTTTGGCTGCGGGCGGCTCCTGGAAACGAGCAGGCGCGCGGTAATACCTACCGTCTGAGGTGCCAACAGACTAGCCGCCTGACCTAGTCTGCTGCAATGACAGCCCTGCGGCTCGCCAGGCGGCCGGAACCCAGCCACTACGCTGCTTTGCACCCCTCTGACCCCGAGCTCCTACGAGAGTCAGACCCAGCGCAGGAGCCAGGAATCTGTCCCCCACCCTCGGCTGGAACTCAGATCCATTCAGGTGACTCCCTTGGGGAAGAGTCCCCAGAACAAATAACTTCAGCCGCGGCCATTCCTTTCCGGGGTGCAGTCACCACGGTTCGGTCCTGAGAATGCAAAGGCCGCTGAACCAGCAGTGTGTGGCCCAGACCAGGCAAGGTCCCCTCCAGCCAGCGCCCAGCCTCCTTAGCACCGGGTGTCAGAACCAATTTGGCAGAGCTGGTAGGAAGCATAGAGGTCTGCAGGGGGCACATCATAGATGGGGAAACTAGAGGGGAAACGTGATGGACCCACGTTCACACAGCCACAGGGCGGGTACTAGAAGCCGGTCTGCGGAGTCCCAGTGGCCCAGCGCCCACGGCCTCTTAGTCTAGGCACCGGGCTTCAGGGCTTGAGAGTAGGGTAGGGGTTGCTAGGATTCCAGAGGCCCTAATGCAAGAACTAGGGAGCTTCGCGGAGCTGAGTTCCCTCTCAGTTTGGCCCTCAGAAGGGAAGTAAGAAAGTAAAGTCAAGAAGGGGTGATGGAGGGACGCCTGGGTGGCTCAGTGGGTTAAGCATCTGCCTTCCACTTAGGTCATGATCCCAGAATCCTAGGATGGAGTCCCACATCAGGCTTCCTTGCTCAGCAGGGAACCTGACGCTCCCCGTTTGTGCGTTCCCTCCCTCCCTCTCTCTCTCTCTGGCAAATAAATAAATGAAATCTTAAAAAAAAAAAAAAGCGGTGATAGAGGAACACAAATGGGTGACAAACGTGCTTGGGGGTGATTCATCATGAACAGGCATAAATCCTTGGGCGGGGGCTAGGACTCTCCTTTCCCCCTTGACGGCATGATGACCCCAGCCTAGAAATATCCACGCCGCGCCCGAGTCTGCGGTGCTTGCTTGCCAGGCCGAGTAAGGACTCTTTCCTACGTTTGGTGTGAGTTTAGTCAAATTCTTCCCCTCTCTGAACTTCAGTTTTCTACTTGGTGAAATAAGAATAGTAATGTTAACCTTCCTCGCCTAACTCAAGGGTAGGTGTCAGGATCAAAGATCAGGATGTGGCTGTTGTGTAAACTCTAGAGCGATTAACATACGCGAAGCCTTAGTGTGCGCCCCGGCAGTAAATCTCACGTTTACAATGGGTGAATGAAGTCTCCGAGGGCAGCAAGGCAAACTCTCAGGTTGTAACCTTGTAAGGAATAACTGGATTACAAGGCGGCGGGGGGGGGGGGGGGATCGAAACGGTATCGTCCGTCCTAATTTTGGTTATTCCCACATTTCCAAATAGGCAATTAAATTCTGAAACTTCAGATAATTCTCCCCTCCAAATCCCAATTCTCAAATCAGCCTTTCCGAGCCTTGCCCCTATTGCGAAATCTTACTAGCCCGTCCCAGAACCTTGGAGTCTCAGCCTCTCTGGGGGTGCTGGCGAGCCCCACTCCTCTAGTCTTTGCTCGGTGTCCGGTCCCTGCGGCTCCGCAGGAGTCTGGGGTCGCGTTCAGGTCAGGCGCCGAGCCGGCAGGGGGCGCGGTCCACTCGAGGCCACCGCTCCCGAGGTCCCGGGCTCCGGCCATCCGCGTGGTACCTCCCGGGGGCTCTTGCAGTTCCGTGCCAGTAGGCCTCGCACTCTGGGTTGCATAGGTCCTGAGTAAGGACCCCAAGAAGTTGTACCGTCCCTACTTCACCCTGGTTTATGTTCTGAACCCTGTGCCCATAGAGTCAGGGTTGTGGCATTTCCTATACCAATCTTTGGAGCTCATCTCTGAGTCCTCTGGGCACGAGGGACCCCCCCACCCGCACCCCCACCCCCACCCCTTCGGACGAGCAATGCGCGCGCCGGAGCGCAGAAGCCCGCGCGCGCCCGAGGAAAGAATGGGAGGGTGCGAGGGCAGCCCAGGCCCCGCCCCCTGTGCTCCTATAAAGCCGAGGAACCGGAGCCGGCCGTTCAGTGGTTTCTTGGTGACACTAGGCGGAACAACTCGGTCCTTGCCACCTCTGGTTTCTCACCGCAGCTTGGACGTTGGGGTTTTGCCAGAGCGACGTCTCAGACTTTCTTCTCCCAGATCTTGGCAGATCCCCCCCCCAGCAGGTAGGCGCCACAGGCGGGGCGGATAAGCGGGGGGGGGGGGGGAGAACTTCAGAGTACTGGAAACTGGGAATGTGCTGGGTGAGGGGTACAACCCATTTTGGAGAAGGTTCTCTGCGGGTTGCGCCCCATACACTGGGCCCAGCTGTGCACACAGCTGGAACTGCGGAGAACCAGTCCCCTCTACTCCGCCACCCAAATTCCGAGAAGTCGAGCAGGAAACCTCTGGGAGCCCGGCGCTGGGCAGAGGCCTCCCCTGCGGGGCCTGTCACACGCCCGGCGGGTGCAAATGCCGCTGGCGCCTCTCTGCGCCCGGGCGAGATAAGCGTCTGAGCCAGGCAGAGCGCGGGCTGAGTCTGCCCGCGCGGGGGCCCCCACACGCCCTCGGTGCCCCGCCCGGGCAGTGTTGCGGGCGGGGTGCTCATGCTCGGCCCCTCTCTCTCCTTCCAGGGTCTGCGCATCGCCACCAGCATGAAGCTGGTTCCCGTCGCCCTCATGTACCTGGGCTCCCTCGCCTTCCTGGGCGCCGACACCGCACGGCTCGACGTGGCGTCAGAGTTCCGAAAGAAGTGAGTCGCAGGCAGCTCCTTCTCCAGTCCTTGTACCTGGGAGACGGGGGAAACTGGCCGTTGTCCCCGAGGGGTTAGAAGTGGATGGGAGCCGGTCGGGACCGGAACCTTGCCTGGATGCATGCTAATCGAGCCTATTTGTATTTTCTAGGTGGAATAAGTGGGCTCTAAGTCGCGGGAAGAGGGAACTTCGGGTGTCCAGCAGCTATGGCACCGGGCTCACTGACGTGAAGGCCGGGCCTGCCCAGACTCTCATTCGGCCCCAGGACCTGAAGGGCGCGTCTCGAAACCCCCAGGCCAGGTAACTATGCCCTTAGTTGAAGCGGGGTGGGCAGGGGGAGCTCTCCACCACCACCCTGGCCCTGGGGATCGTCAGGGATGTTTGGCAGTTCAGACGGCGGTAGTTTTCAGTCCCTCTGGTCCTTGAATGGCTCGGATTCCTGGTGGCTGGGGCCAAAGCCCTGCTTGATGGGGGTCTCATGTTACCTTCCTTCACTTCCCCAGCAGTCCGGACGCCGCCCGCATCCGAGTCAAACGCTACCGCCAGAGTATGAACAATTTCCAGGGCCTGCGGAGCTTCGGCTGCCGCTTCGGAACGTGCACGGTGCAGAAACTGGCGCACCAGATCTACCAGTTCACAGACAAGGACAAGGACGGCGTCGCCCCCAGGAGCAAGATTAGCCCCCAGGGGTACGGCCGCCGGCGCCGGCGCTCCCTGCCCGCGACCGGCCTGAGCCGGACTCTGTTGTTCCCGGAGCCACGGGCACGCGGGGCTCCGGCCTCCCGGGCGCATCAGGTGCTCGCCAACCTTCTTAAGATTTAGGCGCCTGTGGCAGCAGCGAACTGGCGCGCGTATGCATCCCGCTGACTTCCCCCGGGGCGGAGGGCTTCCCTGGGCCGAGCCCCTCAGCGGATGGAAACCGGGCTGAGACAGCCCTGCCGAGACCGGGAGTCCGGCAGGCACGGTCCAGCGGCGAGCCCTGGCTTTGCAGGAGCCCCTTCTCCGAGGCACCGTTCCCCACGTCCCAGCCCGGCCCAGGTGCCCCGTGGGGGCAGAGGAATGCGAGGGAGTGTCTGCCAGGCTCACGGAAGGGAGAAACTGAGAATTAAATGCTTGAGACCCCCGGGGACAGGGGTCCGAGTCACTGCCGTGCCTTCCCACAGACTGATTTCTCACGGGGTGTCACCCCACCGGGGCGCAAGCCTCACTATTACTTGAACTTTCCAAAACCTAGAGAGGAAAAGTGCAATGCGTGTTGTATATACAGAGGTAACTATCAATATTTAAGTTCGTTGCTGTCGAGATTTTTGTTGTAACTTCAAATATAGAGATATTTTTGTACGTTATATATTATATTAAGGGCATTTTAAAGCAATTGCATCGTCCCCCTCCCCACTTATTTTAATACGTGAATGTCTCAGCGAGGTGTAACGTTGTTTGCTGCGTGGACTGTGTGAGTGTGCGTGAGAGACTGATTACCTCTTGTGGAAGAAGGAAACACCGTGTCTCTGTATAAATCTATTTACATAAAATGGGTGATATGCGAAATAGCAAATCAATAAACTGTCTGGATGCTGATTAATTCTGGGCTCACACGAGTCTTGGGAGGGAGGGTACCCCTGGTCCCAGTGCGTCCGGGAGCCTCGGGCTCCCGCCGCCTCGCTTGGGAAGGTGGCACGGCTGCGCGGGCGCGTGCTGGCGGGTCCCCCCGCGGGCCGAGCCGTCCCGAGCGCTGCTCTCCCTGCGGGGCGCGCGGAGCGCCTGTCCGAGCGGGTCCGGGCTTCGCGGAGGCGCCTAAGGTCGCAGCCTCGCGTGGCGGCCGGGCCGGGCGGGGTGGGGTGAGCCCCAGCGGGGAAGCGAGCTTGGATTCTCCGGGTTGCGCAACAGAGTCCCAGATTTTATGGAGTTGCTCGCGGAACCCGACGCAGAAGCGCGCCTCGGAGAGCTGGGGTGGTCTCCGAGGCCTTCGAAGTGAGGAGTTATTCCAGGCTGCCGGGTGTTAAAGTCAGAAGCAAATCCAGCAAAACGTTCGCGCTGCTCGGGGAATCGGCAGCCGCGCCAGTAACCCCAGTCCTCGGCCGGCCCGGGGCCCCAGCGAGCCCGCGGGCTCATCGGCGAGGCTGTGGCGCCCCCGGCCGGCCGCCCGGGAGAGGCCCGAGAGCCGTCAGGCAGTACGTGCGGGTTAATAAGTCCTCCTACGTGGGAGTCAGCACACAGCCTTAATGAGAGAGGAAAGAAAAAAACAGTTTGCAGATGCCAGCCAGGCCCGGCCCCCCCAGACCTGCGCGGCGGCTCCCTGTTCGGGACCGTGACTCAGCGCCCACACGCTGCGCGGCGTGCAGCTGCTGGCCGGAGGCGGGACGGACGGACGTGCCGCCGGAATCGTGCGCCTCTGACGGCCTGAGACCTTCATTGTTCCGCCTCCCCTTGCCGCTCTCCTCTTCCTTCCTCCTCCCCAAGCCTTTTCATTTTCCGTCACTTCTCCCCAGCCTGCCTTCTGCTCCCTCCTTCCTTCCCCTCCTTGCTTTCTTTATGCCTTCTCATCTTAGAGGGTTGACCCCGGTTCCGGTCATAGAAGCTGGACACTCAGCCCCAGTGAGGGACTAGAAGGTCAGGGGACACGGGAACGGGTAGGACAGAAGGGGAGGCTAAGGGGAAGCCCGCCTGATTTTGATTTCCCTGCCCCATTTGTGTCATTCAATGTCCTGAAGACCCAGGATGCAGACCAACTGCTTGTCCTTTTCAGAAAGTTTCCCTGGCCTTTCTACTTCAAAGCATGGCTAAAATGTTGGTGCTTACAGGTGACCTCAGAAACCTTCCTGAGAGGGGCGCCTGGGTGGCTCAGTCGTTAAGCGTCTGCCTCCGGCTCAGGGCGTGATCCCGGCGTTATGGGACCGAGCCCCACATCAGGCTCCTCTGCTATGAGCCTGCTTCTTCCTCTCCCACTCCCCCTATTTGTGTTCCCTCTCTCCTGGCTGTCTCTCTCTCTGTCGAATAAATAAATAAAATCTTAAAAAAAAAAAAAAAAAAAGAAAGAAAAAAGAAAGAAAAGAAAGAAACCTTCCTGAGAAAACCTGAGTTTGGAGAATGGAAATAATTCCAGGGAAGCCTTACCTTCTCCTGGACCTTTTGCACCAATTGCCTTCTTCTGAGGGCCAGGGATAGTTCCTTTAAGAAAAAGCCTGCATGTGCAGTGAAAGAGATAGGTCCTAGGTCTGGGGTCCAGAGACAACATGCATCTGAAGGAGTTTCAGTTCAGAGGAAAGTAGATCTTGGTCCCTGGAATTTCCTTAAGATCACACAAAGACTCAGTTTGCGCACCTGGCCCTTGATAGTGTCAATCTTCATACAATTCATTGTCCTATTTGATCTCAACAGTTTTGTGAGATTCATCAGAATTAAGGTTACCAATGCAGTGACCGACCATCCTCATCCTCATCCTCAAGGGCCTTTTAGTAAATATTCAGAGAGAACTCTGTGCCAGGCATTGTAAAAGGTACGGAGCATGTATGAATGAAAGAGGGACTAAAAACTCCAGTAGTGGAATTTCTATGCCAGCGAATGGTTCTGGGTGGTATAAGGGGCCACAGAAACTGCAGAGAGCAGCAAACACTTCAGCTCCGCAGACAGTGGCTGAGGATTAAATACCCTTTTCCTTGCACCAAGGTTTGTCCTACAGCCACAGAGCCCTCCAGCCAACCCTTACCCTGGCAGCACTTCAGGCAGCAGACAAAGCTGCCAAAGGCAGGTTGGGCACTAGCTTAGGGCTGTTCTGAGCAGGGAATGGGCATCTAGCCTTTAGCCCAGGGAGTCTTATGACTCCCTTCTGGGAATCCAAGGCAAGTGCAGGAGATGGTTCAGCTCTGAAAGAGGCAGCTGCTCAGTTGGAATCCTTCCCATCTGAAAGTTCTGTGATTGGAGACCTGTCTGAACAGATAAGAGACCCTCCTAAGACCAGTGTGGTACAAGTTCTGAATTGACTGAAGGTCACCATCAAGCCCTGGGACCTTCTCTGTGAGCCATTCGACCTACCTTCTGGATTTTTTTCATAAGGTGTTGAAGCCTGTCAGGATAAGGCCTCCTGATGCCAAGAACGCATCGTTTATCAACAGTGATGAGTCATTTGTGAGCTGATTCGACATGTCCTCAGCTGAGGAGTAGTCACAGCTTTTATCTTTAGCTACTGTTGCTGGCTGTGGGATTGGTACCATCCATTTGTAATCAGACAAAGAGTACTGGGCAATTTCTTGAGAAGCCAACACCTTGGCTGAACAGCTAAGGGAGGAAGGGAGTGATGGAGAGGATGGAACTTGGTTCTTTTTTTAGCACCTCCGTTGTATCAGACATTCTCCTAGCCACTTTGTACATGTTATCTCATGTAATTCTTATAGCAGCTTTCTGAAGTAGGTGTTATTATCTCTATTTGTAGATAAGAGAATTGAACTTCAGAGACATAAAGTAAGTTAGCCAAGGTCACACAGTGAGTAGTAAGTGCTGGAGTCTGGATTTGCACCCAAGCACTGCAGGCTATTTTAATGCTATAAAGCCATGGAGCATAAGTGGGATAATTTTAACATTGGGACTCTCAGGCCAGATGTCCCCAAGTGTCCTCTAACATGAGGATGGCTTGGGTAGGTAATTTACACCTGTGGTTCTGGAAGATTTACAAGACGCTGGTAAGACTGGAAAGGAAAATGTCTTTAGCAGTATGCTCAGTGAGTGCAAAATAAATAAATGAAGTGAGTTTTAAAATTCTTGGTCCTGGTTTGAAGCAGGGTTTATAAATCAGGAATAGCTCCCCCCCCCCCCGGCGCAGCCACTGACCTCTTTGGTTTTCGTTGCCAAATATAGTTAGAACATACACTGAAGCCCTCAAGAGCTGTCTTCTGAGGGGAAGGCCTCCTGAGCTATTCCTGGCCAAACACAGTCCTGCTCGGTAGGTCTTGAGTCACCTGTAAGAACACCTGTGTCTACGAAGCTACGAATAGAGTTTCCACCCTTGAAGTGGAACCTTTGTCTTTGGCAATTGTTGCCCAAAGCAGCTTTTCAGAGGCTGTTGTAAACTGACTGTTTTAAGTTGACGGCTTCTTCCTCTTTCTCTAACCCAAGAAGGAGAGGGCCTTGTTATCCTGGGTCCCACTGAGGTTTCTGCCAAAGCGAGATTGGAGGCTTGGTCTCCATTTGAACGGGAAGAAGGGTGAGGCTAGATAGCTATCTGGTGGTCCCACTGGTCTTGTTCCAGAGATATTTTGGAACATTCTGGAAAAACAATAAAATGACTGTGACCACACAGGCAGATGAATTTAGTAGGTTATTGTACATTTATCCAACAGCAGGAAAGTACTTCTGAGTATTAAAATGAATTTTTAAAACACAAAAAATGCATTTTACTTATCACATGATACTTAGTACAGAAAAAAAGATTCACCTTTCATACCACTCCTAGAGATAGCCACTATTAATATCTTAGTATATATCCTTTTAGACATGTATATATATAATGCATATCCGTTTATACACATACTTTTGAAAACTGAGCTCAAGTGCACAGAGCTGAATTAAACATACTCCTCAGTTTAAGGCAAACTGTCACTACGAGTCTATGCAGGGATTCTCTTGTTTTATTTTAATTATTTATTTATTTTCTCCTTTAATTTCCATACCCCTTTCCATCTCCTTCAGAGGAACCCTCTTTAACATATCTTTATGATATTATCTCTCTCTCTCTGTTCTTGATCCTTTTATTCCATTGGAGTGTTTGGTTTTTTTCCTATTGATTTGAAACACTACCTAATGATTAAGAATATTAAAGTCTGGGGGCGCCTGGGTGGCACAGCGGTTAAGCGTCTGCCTTCGGCTCAGGGCGTGATCCCGGCGTTCTGGGATCGAGCCCCACATCAGGCTCCTCCGCTATGAGCCTGCTTCTTCCTCTCCCACTCCCCCTGCTTGTGTTCCCTCTCTCGCTGGCTGTCTCTGTCTCTGTCAAATAAATAAATAAAATCTTAAAAAAAAAAAAAGAAAAGAATATTAAAGTCTGTCATGTACACACATTCCTTTTTTCCCCCTTTTTGTGGAGTAGGTTTTATTTTTTGCATATAAAACTTACAGATATTTTTATCATCAAGGTTATCAATTCCTGCCTTTTTTGGTTAGCTTAGGAAGTCCTCTATCTCACTATTTTAGAATATTCACCTATTTTTTTCTAACACTTTTATAATTTCATTTGGTATTTTAAACATTTTAATGCAACTGGAATTTATTTTGTTATATGATGTGAGGTAGGGATTTAACTTGATTTCGTTTCTCCCCAATTGTTAGCCAGTTGCCTAACACATATAATAAGTAGTACACATTTTCTTCAGGATTTGAGAGGCTTCCTTCATCCTATACTACAGAGGTTTTCAAGCTGTGTTCTACAGAGCCACAGGATTTTCCTGAGTTATTTGTGCAGATTCCTGGGGAGACAGAGAGGAAGCAAAAGAGCCAGACTCTTGCTACTGCTTCCAGATGGAACAGTTCTACTCTTTTTTGGTTTTATATGTCGGGGCTCCATTTCAGATTTTATTTTTTATTTTTATGTATTTATTTAAAAGTTCTTGCTTTTATTTTTTAGAAGATTTTAGGGGTGCCTGGGTGGCTCAGTCATTAAGTGTCTGCCTTCAGCTCAGGTCGTGATCCCAGGGTCCTGGGATGGAGCCCCAGATGGGGCTCCCTGCTCAGCAGGAAGCCTGCTTCTCCGTCTCCCACTCCTGCTTGTGTTCCCTTTCTCACTGTCTCTCTCTGTCAAATAAAAATCTTAAAAAAAAAAAAGGGGGTAAGATTTTATTTATTTATTTGACAGAGAGTGAGAGAGCACAAGCAGGGGGAGTGGCAGGCAGAGGGGAGGGAGAAGCAGACTCCCCACTGAGCAGGGAGCCCCATCTGGGGCTCCATCCCAGGACCCTGGGATCACGACCTGAGCTGAAGGCAGATAGACGCCCAACCAACTGAGCCACCCAGGTGCCCCTCCATTTCAGATTTTATCTGAAGAAATAGTTCATCTGCCTGCAAATCAGTAATATAACAAAAAAATGTTTTAAGTTTCTATTTTGATTGTAATTAACATTCAGTGTTATATTAGCTTCAGGTGTAGGATTTAGTGATTCAACATTTCAGTACAACACTTGGTGCCCATCACAGCAAGTGCACTCCTTAATCCCCATCACCTATTTAATCCAGCCCCACCACCACCTAAATTCTTAAACAGTAAATATTTGAATCTGTTTCTGGTCCTTTTATTCTCTTCCATTGTTCAGTCCATCTTTTCCTGTACCAGTTGAACAATTAAAAGAATTATTATTCAACTTTCCAAACTTACACAAAAAATAGAGATAATAACAGGAGCTCCCATATACCTATCATTAAAATCTAGGGGCACCTGAGAGGCTCAGTCAGTTAAGCATCCGACTCTTGATTTTGGCTCAGGTCATGATCTCAGGGTCATGAGATCGAGCCCCCTGTCTGGCTCTGCACTGGGCATGGAGCCTGCTTGGGATTATCTCTCTCCCTCTGCCCCTCTTCCACCTCTCCCCCCTCAAAAAAAAAAAAAAAAAAAAATCTAACACTCATCATGGTCTCCTGGCTGGCTTGTTTGGTGGAACGCATAACTCTTGATCTCGGGGTTGTGAATTCTAGCCCCACGCTGGGTATTGAGTATACTTAAAAATAGAATTTAAATTAAAAAAAAAATCTAACACTTATCAAGATTTTGCAGTGCTTAATTCATCTACCCCTTTTTCTTTTGTTTTGCATCTTGCCAAGGAATCTGATTTTCTCTTCCTTCCTTCCATCCATCCTTCTCCTTTCCCCAGACATTGTATCATTTCACGCGCACACACATTTCTGTATACAACTGTTTAAAAAAAAAACAAAAATGTTTTCTTACATAACCAAATGCTATTGTCACACTTAACGTTAACAGTAATTTTGTGGTATCATCTCATACCCAGTCCATAATCAAATTTGCCTTATTGCCTCAAAAATGTCTTTTGACAGTGGTTTGTTCAAAACAGCCTCCAAACAAGATTGTTCCATCTCCAAAGTTTCTTTTAATCGAGAACAACCGCCCTCCCTTTTGTTTCCAAGCCGTTGACTTGTTGAAGAAAACAATGTTTTAATAGTTGTCATTTAGAGCTTTTATTATCAAGATAAATCCTGATTCTCCCCTTCGCTCTGCTTGGGTAAACTCAGCCAGAACATCCGGGCCTACTCACTTGTCAGGGTGGGGTGGGGCCCTGGAGTGGTCAATGTTGCAGTATTTTTTCCCGAAAGAGAGTATCTTGAAATGTTAATCTTTGTGCTTTTCTTTGCTACACTCTTTCCACTTGACCTTTCCCCTAGTAAATAGGAGGCATTGCCTGAAGGAGAATTAGGATTGGTACACCGGGAATGCAAAGAGAAAGAAACAGAATGAAACAGTCAATGTTCAGTTTTCTGACTTTTAAAATAGCCTCTTGAAGCCCACATCAAAAACAATAGTTTTGAAAGCCAAAGCCTTTTATTTGCAGAGAACCAGGTTTTGTTGAGAGAAGAAAAAGCCCTTGAGAATCAAAAGGGAAGGCCCCCCGGAAGCAGGAGGGATTGGGCTTTGCCCTCAGGACGCATTGGAAAGCACTAGAAAGAGAGCCAGACTTCACCCAAGCCTTCCCTAGGCCGGGGGGGGGGGGGGGGAGGGCAGGGACCCAGGAGGCTGGAGGGAAGCCTGGGGAAGAGCCCCCCCAAGAAGAGGACAGCACCGGAGATTGCCGATCGCCCCAGGAAGCCTGTGGAGGCTGATCAATGTCTGGAACTCATGTGCCTTTTGAGTGAGTCCCCCTTTGCTGAGCCAAAGAGCCATATTAGCTGGTGGGTTGTCTGTTTGTTTTTAACCACTGCAGGGGTGGTGGTGGGGGCTGTCTTTCATCATTATCAGCCATACTCAGGGGCCCAGCAGAAGTGACACTTACCTCTCTGTCCCATCAGTGTTGAGCCCCATCTTGATTGCTCTGTGTGGTAGAAGACGTTAATAAGTCACCTCCAGATCCTTAGATAAAAGGACGGGCAGTTCACACCAAAGGGTGCGGTAAGAGCTGAAGGGAGAGCCACCACCTCTGTGTCTGGGTGGGACTGGACACAGGAAGGTTCAATGCATTATATTCACAAGTCACGCGTGGGATGGGATCTCCCCGCCTACTTCCTGGTGTTCTAGTTTTTGTCTCAATTGGATGAGTTTCTTTCTCTAGTGAAAGCCGTGATCCCATTAAAATCACCTGGAGGAGCACGTGGCGGCTCCGGCTCAGTCGGGAACATGTGAGTCTTCGTCTCTGGGCTGTGAGTTTGAGCCCCATGTTGGGTGTAGAGATTACTTAAAAATAAGATCTGTTTTTTTAAAAAATAAAATAAAATCACTTGGAGTACTTTAAAAAAAAAAAATACACCAGGCCCCATCCCAAACCACCTGAACTAGAGTCTCAGTGGGGCACAATTCCATTGTGTGATTGTGGGTAAAATTTTATCTGCGTGAGACCACTTTATTTGGCCCAGACATTATCACTCTTAAGCCATTTCAAAAATGTACCTCAGGGATCATAACAGACTGAGACCAAGAGTTAATCTATTTAGTTTGTTATTTAGTTGTTCATTTTAGAGTTAGGGTTGTATCCAGTAACACAGCCAGAAAAAGAAGGGTTAACTGCAGCCAGCAGGGACAGGTGTTTGGAGAGAAGACCAGCTGCAGGTGATGGGAAGAAGGCCAGCCCAGGGTGAGGTAACGACAACAGATGGTTTTGCTGTAAGGAACTGGCATCTAGAATGGCAGAAAACACGGCAGTGGGCTTCTAGGAGCAGATGATAGGCAGGCCCCAGGGAAGCCCACCCGCAGAACGCAGAGAGAGGATGCTGCTTGTGACAGCTTGTCACGGGCTGAATTGTGTCTCCCCTCCCCAAAGTCATGTGTCGAAGTTTTATCCTTAGAATCTCAGAATGTGACTGTCTTTGGAGATAAGGCCTTTAAAGAGGTAATTAAGGTAAAACAGGTCTTTCCGGTGGGTCTTAATCCAACAGAACTGGTGTCCTTATGCAAAAAGGAGATTAGGACATAGCTAACAGACAGACTGAGGATGATGGTGTGAGGGCGCAGTGAGAAGGCAGCCGTTTGCAAGCCAAGAGGAAGGCCTCAGAAGAAACCAAACCAGTTGGCACCCTGATCTTGGACTTTTAGCCTCCAGAACTGTGAGGAAAGAAAACCATCCATTGTTTAAGCCACCCAATTTATGGCATTTCATTCTGGCAGCCCTAGTAGGTTAATACTAACTGTGCTAAACAGATGGGCGAGAGCAGGGCGGGGCAGTAGTCCTAGAGATAGGGTATCGTGGCCTGGGGCTCCACCCCAGACACGCAACAAGAGTCAGGGAACCAGCACTGGGACACTGATTATAAGGGTTAGCAGGATGTCATTCATTCATTCAGTCATTCATTCAGTCAATCCATCCATCCATCCAACAATCTTTTATTAAGCTCCTGCTCTGTAATGGGCCCGGTTCCTGACACTGGATATACTGCTGTTGCTGTGGCCCAGAAGAGAGATGACGTTGGCTTGGAGCAGGAGGCTAGCAGTGGGTGAGGTAATTGGACATGGAGATGCTGCTCCTTGAAGACTCCCGGACCTGGCATGGACCTATGTACAGAGGGGTTTGAATGACTCCATTTTCAGAGAGAAGGAATTGTGGGAACAGGGAGCAGGCGGCTTACTTATAACTAATCCAGGTAAATGATTTGTCTCTTTGGGAGAAAGTAAAGTTTCAGTTTACACAGTTTTCACTGGCACCGAGCTTAATAAACATGGACGCTTCGCCTGAATGTCTCCATCTCATGTTCTTTAACACACGACATTCCAACTTATCTTAACTTTATTAGTTTTTCAAAAACGTCAAAGTTTCTTTCCCAGCCCATGTTTCAGTGGAAAACTCAAGTGTTTCTAGGCAATTACTCCATCATCTGTGCCATTATAGACAACCATCAGATAAACTTCCCTAATTCATACCACATCTGCTCTCCCAGCTCTCTATGACCTGGACCATAACAAACAACCCTCCAAAGCATTCATCCCGAATTTCCCCCACCAGTTTCCTAGTAAATGGGAGAAAAATTGTCAACACTGAATCATCCAACCTTTATTAAAAGCTGGGAGGTCTTTCAAAAGCTTTCAGAATAAACTGTCCTGTTAAACATGACAAGGAGATAATGGGAAATAGTGACATCTATGTGGTCCCTGTTGATACCTTTGCAGATTCTGGTAACTGGGGACTGCCTGGGTATAGGCATCCTTTTTTACTTGATCACTGTGGAAGACTCATTACTCACCCTATTATTTGAAAAATTAAAGTCATGGGAGAGCCCCCGTTGATTTGCCATTCTGGCCTTGTTTCATTCAGCAGCCGGCATGGAGGGGGGGGGGGAGATGTAAAGGACACAGGCTTTGAAGTCAGGCAACCTTGAGTTTGCAAATGGATTCTTCCTTCTCCTTGCCCTGTAATTTCGGGCAAATCCCTTAACCCGAGTTTTAGTTTCATTAGCTATAAAGTGGGGTAATAATATTTACCGTACAGGCTTGTTGTGAGGACAATGTGTATGAACCATCAACCCTGTGTCTGGCAGTGTAGTAGATGCTTATTAAATGCCAACTGTTTTTAATAGTAACAAGGATGTGCTGATGGAAAAAAGCACCTGCTCTTATCCCCCGGCCAGAACCAAAGCCGAAACAGAGGGTGTTACCACTTCACTTTGGATTAATCAACTTTAAAATGAGGAGATGAAATCAATGACCTCTAAGTATCCTCCCCTGTAGCTCCAACATCCTAAGATCTTCTATTCAGGGAGAAAGGAGCAGTGAAGAGCAGAAGGAATTAAACCATCTTTTCTGACTAGTTGGTCTGGAGGGTCAAGCTGTGCTTCACCAGTACATCCGGTTCCAGAGCTTATAGGATTGTGTCTTTTCGAGAGAGCTTGGAGAAGGAGGCCCGGGGGGAGAGTACCAGTTAACTTCTTGGCTGCAAAAACAATTCTTTCTTCAGGGTAATAGAATGAGAGCAGAGGGACGTTTGACCTTTTCAAGATGTTTTTTAATGCAAAATACAAGGTATGCACATAATCTTGTTTTCTGACCAATCCTTTAAAAAAATCTGGCATATTAATGACTCTACTTAAAAGCACTGAAGATGGGAGCCAGAAGGAAACTTTTTTTTTTTTCTGAACAATGACTGAAAGGGGAATTCTAATGAATAGTTTGGCATACATATCTCATTTTCTGGCTGCTTCAGGACCCAAGAGCCAGTAGGTCATAATTAAAGCCAATAATGGCAACTCCAGACAGTTATCCAAATATTTTCCTGGTGCTGTCAATTCTCTGCATTAAATGATTTAACATCGTATTTGGGGCGTGTAGAACATACATGCAGAGAGGGAATTAAATGTTGATGTGAATTCTGGAACATTTGCTGCAAGTTGCCCCCAAAGATATTGTTTATTACATTCAAAGGAATTATAGAATGTTTTCCTTAGTAGATAATTTTAAAGGACCCTTTCCGTGCAGAGAGCTGTGAAGTTTGTCCTTAGGTCCTCAGAACAAGATCACATTTTCTGCAGGAAAAAAAAAAAATCATGTGCTTGGGGCTGAAGCCCCATGTTATGTAAATAAATGAACTTCTCCTACCTCCACTGCACCTTTCGGAATGTTCTCTTTGAGCACAGGGAGCTGCTAACGCTGCAGATGTAATCATGTAACTTACAAAAGGCCAAGCTACTCACTTTTCTGTCAGTTTCACTTCCAAAAAGAAAACCCATAAATATATCTCTTTGTAAAATCTGTTTAGGATCTTGGAACAGGGTCTTCATTTTTTTCTTTTTTTTTTCTGTAACAAGTTTTGTAACTTTAAAAATAACGACTACACAAAACCCTCCAGCCCCATCTACACCCCTCCTCCACCTCTCTTTTAAAGAGTTTCCTCCGGGATGGAAATTAAGCAGCTCAATCTGAAGTAGGTCTGGGAGCGGGGTGCATGGGGGGCTCAGTCGGTTAAGCGTCGGCCTTCAGCTCAGGTCACGATCCCAGGGTTCTGGAATCGAACCTCACGTCAGTGGGGAGTCTGCTTCTCCCTCTCCCTCTGCCCCTGCCCCCCCCACCCCTGCACCGTGTGTTCTCTTTAAAATAAAATCTTGAAATAAATAAATAAATAAAATAAAGGAGGTCTGAGAGAGCACAAAGCACCATTGGGGGATGAAATAAACTGGCCAGTCACTTCTTAAAGACAAAACTGGATTTACTCTGCAAAACAGTTCAGCAAAAATTTGGGCTCCAAACTCCAGCGCTGTGCTGTGGCAATGGAAACTTTCCAGCCACAGCTTGGAGTTGGGAGCCAAGCACAATACTAAGGCAAGGAAGACATTTGAGGCCAAACCAGACAGTGATTTTGGCACTGCCTGCTCCTGAGCCCAGAGCGACAGCGGCTGTGAGGTGGTGAGGTCCCTAAACCTCTAGGTGTCCCAGAGACCAGATTTGAAAACCCCTTGCTCCCCTATCTTTCTCCACTGACACATTTCAACCCGTGGGTTACATCATGAGAGACGGTGAAAATGCTGTGAGGCGTATACACGATTCTCAGGCATATTTCCACGTAATCCTACTTGGGTTTCTCTGAGGCCTTCCCCATTGAGTGTGAGCAGCTCCTTGACGTTGGGCAAGACAACAAGAGACTCAGGGCCACAGCCTCTGCCTCTGTGTTCCGGCCATTCGGTGGCAGGCACGGTCCTGCCTGACCTACAGACCCAGGCAGGCATCTGGCTTGAGGTTGGGAGACTTTTTTGGATTCTTTTGTCAAAACGCATAGAGTCCACTCAAGAAGACTCTATATTCTCCACTTTACAAGATGGCAGTGTGCCAGTTTCTGGGCCAGCTGGCTGACTCAGAGATGAGATTATTCCATGACACTTTGTTTTCATTCCAGTCCAAAGGGTAAAAAAATGTGAAACTTTGCTGCCACCTGCTGTTTTCTTAGGAATAAATTCTTGAAATGATTCTAGAATGGTTATGCATTGGTTTATTTTAGCAAAATGCCTTGAAGAATTTGGGGGATTTCAGAATATATGTTCGTGTAGTTGGATACCATCTGGCCTGTCATTTCCTGGGATGGATTGTTGGGCCACCCAGGTGGCTTCCTTCTTTTCGGCCATTAAGCCCTGTCTGTCCCATCCCTTGGTATAAGCTAGGCAGGGGGCAGGAGGGAAGGGCAGATTGCCTGAGTGACCCCGGACAACCTTCCAAGGGAGCCCACACAGGGCTCTGGGCAAGGAGATTTGGGTTTGGAAGTCCTTTCCTTGTGGGGCCATGATGTCATAACTGAAGGCACATTCCCCAAGCACAGATTGTCCTCCCAGGGGAGTGCCAGCGGGTAGTAACCCTTAGGATGAGATTCCTTTGTGATATCTCCAAATGTTTTCTTTGTCTTCCTTGAGGAAACAGGAGCTGATTAAGAAAGTGCCATAGGAAGATAAAGGTAGCCCCACCCGAATCACACTGGGAGAATTCTTGAGCTCAAGTTAGAAGAACAGAGGGAAAAGCGCAGGTGAAGAGCATAGGAAGAGTTAGTAGTCATAAGCTTATATGGGCCTGGGAAGGGCCCTTAGTCTTCTCAGCAGAGACACCCAGAGCACAGAGATGTCCTAGTCTTGACTATATTAGTAGTTGTTGCGGTTCCAAATCAGAGGGTGGGGTTTTCCTCCGCATTCTCCGGGAAGATCCATTTGTATGTAAATGAGTTCCTTTCCATTGTCTTCTAAGAATTCTTTCAACCAGGATCTTCTTATTGGCAGAGATTAATGAATCTATTAAGTGTGTTTACATATAATTTTAAGTGCCTATTCTTCCTCTTTTTAAAAAAAGGAAAGCTCTGGGGCGCCTGGGTGGCTCAGTTGGTTAAGCAATGGACTCTGTCTCAGCTCAGGTCTTGATCTCAGGGTCCTGAGATCAAGCCCTGAGTTGGGCTCCATGCTGGTCATGGAGCCTACTTAAAAAAAAGAAAAAAAAAAAAAGGTAAGATCTGGGACTTCCTAGATGGAGGGAAATGGTGCTTGATCTTTCTCCTATCAAAGAGAAAAGGCTTCTGAGTGTTACTAATAGGCATTGAAGCTCTGTGATAACCTATTACTCGGTGTCTGGCATGATACTTGACATGTGGTAGCATGTTTGTTGAATGAATGATCAAACTTATCACCCATTGTTCTTGCCGGTAGGTCTGTGAGACCTACTGGGGAGGAATGGGGGTAGCAAGGAGCAGAAGGAAAACTCTCAGAGTTAATAAGGCACAAAGTCAGTGGGTAGAGTAAATCATAACAACTAGAACACTATGGTAGGACCAAAACTAATACCTATAAGCTTCAAAACATATGTGTATTACTTACAAATTAAATATAATTCTTGGGCAGGAAACCAAACAAGAAGGCAATAATGTACAAAATTCCTCCTTCCATGTCTCATTTCCCAAATGTTACCACTGTTCCTGTTTTGCATAAGCCTGTTTACGTTCCACATATTTTCTTGTTTATGTCCCCATTGGTCTTTCTTAGAATCTCGTAAAGGCTCTGGAAAAGTTTTGGCCTGTCCCAGCTGTGTAAAGGAGAGTTCAGGGAAGGGGCTTGGGTACGACTAAAGAAATATCAGAATCTCCCAGAGGGGGCTAATGTACTGATGGTCATGGAAAGTGAAGTGGAGACCCAAAGCAGAAAGGAAAACTCTAGAGGATGGGAGTGAAGTAGTGATTTCAAATTCCTCTCCCCTCCTCGAGATTCTCTATATTTTAGGTTTTCTTTTGTCTTCTCTCCATCCCCCAGCTTTATTGGGGTATAACTGACAAATAAAATTACGTATGTTTAAAGTATACAATGTGATGATTGAACCTGTGTGTGTTGTGACACGATTGCCATGGTTGAGTTAATGAACGCACCCATCACCTCACACATAGTTAGCTACTGCTGGGGTCTGTGTATGCGGTGAGCACGCTTCAGGGTTACCAGTTGGGCAAGTTTCCAGTATGTTACACAGTATGGGCAACTATAGTCCTCACGGCTGTGCATTCAATCCCCAGAGTGATTCATCTTATAACTGGAAGTTTGTACCCTTTGACCAACATCTACCATTTTCTTAGCCTCCCCCTGGCCCCTGGCCTTGACCATTCTGCTTTCTGTTTCCATGAGTTCAGTTTCTTCTTTTTCTTTTTTTAGGGTTCACACATGAACGAGATCATACAGTATGACACAGTATTTGTCTTCTGGGGATTATCATGATAGTGTTCGGGCCACGAATATTTTTTCAGGAAGGGAATCAACTTCTCAGGAGAATAATGAGTTTGGTGCCTACCTGTGTGCTTGATTTGAGTACCATGGGAGCCCCTTGTCCTGGGCATCTGTTGATCCCTTGCTCCCCCTAGAAACTCTGTCCCAGCCCAAATGTCAGCTAGAAACCCTAGTCTGGTTCTACACTCTGGACTGGGGAAAAGAGTGTAGTAATTGCCAGGAGAACTGAAGACAGCCATAAGGTAGGACAGGTGCCTGGTAAATTCTTTCCTTCATGAGGCTACCAGAGCTTTATTCTGACAAATGTTATTTTTTTAAAAGATTTTATTTATTTGTTTGAGAGAGAGCCAGCATATGAGCTTGAGCAGGGGGAGGGGCAGAGGGAGAGGGAGAAGCAGACTCCCCACGGAGCAGGGAGCCCAACATGGGGCTGGATCCCAGCACCCTGAGATCATGACCTGAGCAGAAGGCAGATGCTTAACCGCCTGAGCCACCCAGACTCCCCCTGACATGTGTTATTTTGGAAGAGAATTTACAAGGCTCCCTGGTGACCAGATGAATAAGACCATGGCTATTTCTGCAAACCTGTTCTCCGATGAACATCCACTCCTGCTGGATGGTGTCAGGACGTGGTTGTTTGAAGTGTTTTAGACGCCAGCTTTGCCCCCCCTGTTGTGCTTGGCAACTAGGATGCTGTCAAGAAAATACAGCAGGGCTTCTATGAACTTAAAAAGGGCGTTTCAAAATATTACATTAGCCTTTTGTCCCTTCAGTCTGTTTTTCCTAGAACAAATGTAATCTCAGTCTCTACAAATTTTGTTTAAAATAGCTTTTCTGGTGAGTCACCTAAAGTTAAGCTTCAGATATGGTATTGTTTTAGCCATGTCAGGCTTGAAATGTTAGCTGAGTTCTAGTAACTACTCATGGGGGGAGCTAGTTGTATGCTTTCGTATGTGTTTTGGGGAAGATCCTAAAATATCCAGAGAGAAAGATGTGCCTGAGGTGAGCCGGTCAGTATTTTGCATCTCAGAATGGGCTGCAAGAGCTTCCGAAGCATAAGGAACAGTCTCAGCTGGCTCAGAAACTCCTCACGGTCCAAGACACGTGAAGGTTCTGCCCAGTGTACAGCAGTCCCCACCCCAACAAGTGGACAGAAACTTGGGGAAGTCACCAAGAGGCCATGCAGAGGGGTCAGAGGACTTTGCAGATGCTCTGAGGAAGAAATTAAAGCTTTAAACAGAACATCATGCTATGACTTTAAAGGTCATTATCTAGTTCACACTTACATCAGACTCTAAATATTGTCAGAAAACGAATAAGTTTGCCAGGACCAGGAACAGTAAAATCACTCAAAATAGACCACAGAACTCCATAAGGCCAGCGCGGCCGCCGGGGACCACAGTGCTCAAACCTGATGCTGCCTCATGAGACACCTCAAGAGGGGGAGAAACGGCAGCTGCTTAAAGGAAAATTTATACTCAGTGACCTTCAAAACTTGCAAAAGCCTTTCGGGCCACAAGAGTGCCTGTAACTTTGTCTTTCCTTCTTCCACCAAATGGAAGTGGGGTGGAAAGGGGAGACTCGCACTCCTTAAATGAAGTCCCTTGTCAGAGACCAGCTTGTACTATGGCCTCTGAATGGTCTGCCCTTCTCCCTTCCCAGGGTAGAGCTTGGTGCCCAGATAGCACTGAGCGGTAGCTATCAGCTTTACCCTCCTGCTGGCTCCACCCTCTGTTGGCCAAAGCCAGGTCACCTCCTGCCAGGCAACTGCTGGGTGAAAGTCCAGAACAGCTTTCCCGAATAAACAAGGCAAAGAAAGGCAGTTCCCAGCATGGATGGGGCTGTGCTCCAGAGGTCTATTTGCAAATCTGTCCTTTGGAACTTGGAAGACATTCCCAGGAGGAGTAGTGCTATGCATTGCAGCGAGGTTTCCAGGCTAGACCACAGCATTGATTTAACCCAGAATGGACTTGGACAGCAGTGCTCTAGAACCCTTCATCATGGGCAATAGATTTGTAGTCTCTTTTCAGTTCATAGACATTTGATGAGCTAGGCATGGTACCAGCTGATGTCCCCACATTCAGAGCTGCCTCAGATTTGTGGGGTGGGTTGATTCAGTGATTCCTGGGTGCCAACACAGTGGCTGAGATCTTTCCAGTCTCACGAAGCCCCTGCTCCCCTTTCCCACCTACAGGCTTAACGATGATCAGTTCTCCAGTTTCTCTTTAGTTTCATTCCTCAAGGTCCTGGTGTTGGGCCAGACAGGCCTGGGTAAGAATCCTGGGCCCCCACTTACACAGAAGCATGAGCTCTTTGAGTTTCAGTTTCTCCTCTGCAAAACTGGGATAGCATATACCTAGGAGAGCCTTGGGGTTGCCTCTCCAACACCTTTTCTTCTCTTGGTAACTGCCACGACTTTTGTGAGGGTATTCACATGTCTGCCCAACAGACTTGAAGGCTCAGGCCTAGCACACTTCCATTTCTAGGCCATTTTGTAGATGTAATGGTGGGTGTGGCCTAATTGAGGCCAATGAGCTTGCTGAAGTTTACTGGTTACTTCCAGGAAAAAAAATGTTCCCTGTCTCCTGCTAGATAAGAATAGGGGATCTATGTGGTCCTAGTAGCAACAGAGAGCCACTCTCAGACTGCAACAGGGGCCAGCCCTAGATGGAAGCTCTCACTGTGGCTGGTAGGGTAGAGAGATGGAAAGCAGGACTACTTGAAGGCGTTGCCGAACTCCTAAATCAACCCACCCGGAAGCCCATTCTACTTCTGTTGTTTCCAGTGTAAACCAGTAATCCCCATCACTTTATGCCATTTTGAATTGAGCTTTCTGTTCTTGCGATCAATACATCACAGCACAGGACTTAATATTAAATGAGACAAAGCATTCGCAGTATTGAGCATGGAGCCTGACTTATAGATATGACCTCTGCCCCTCCAGCCCAAGGGCATTAGTTGGACCGACCACAGTTTCTCAGGACTTTGTTGAGGATAAGGAAGAAGTTCTGGCTCAGCAGATCCTTGGGCATCTTGCCTGGACTGGGAGATGGCCCTGCTGGACTGGTTCCAGTTTTAGGATCCACTCTTTTGGAGGGAGTAGGCCCTGTAAGCCTGAGGTTCCCCAAGACCCTGGGCAGGTATGTGCCCTGAGGAGGGTTTGGGACAGAGAGAAGAAAGGAGAGAACCATGATTTGCTGGAGCAATAGCAAAAGGACCTATATTTGGGATCAGGGTAAATCTCTTTCCTTCTTTCTCTCCTCCTTTTCCTCCTTACCTCCTTACGTGTTGCATACTCCCAGTTCTCAGGCTGGAGAATGAGGGAAGCCAGCGTCGGGAGGGACTGCTGGTAGGCAAGGGAGGCATTTATAGGAGGGGAAAGGAGATCATCTACTACTGAACTCTGATGACTTCTTTGCATTTGAGAGTGGCAGGGATCTCCGTTTTCGGATGAAATGGTGGGTTTAGTCTCCTATAGGAGTTTGTCAAGGCTGGTGCCTTGGAACCTTTGCACGAAGAATAAGAATGTAGGCAGGGCAGCTGTTTCAAGGACAAAGGTTGTGTTATGACTGGAGTAGGAGGGAGGAGTCATCTGGAGTCATGTAGTGGTTTAAGTCAGATTTCTGGTCATTTCATCATCCCCAGATTTAGACCCGAGTCCCTAGGGAGAGGAGGCCGCAGTAAAAGAATAAGTCAACACAAAGCTCGGCTGGTATCTGGGTAAGAACCCGGCTCACGCGACCTCACTGCCTTACAACCTTGCTACGCAAGAAGAGTAGACCTCATTGTCCCATTGAGGCACAGTGCTTTTGGAGTATGTGAGGACACAGGATGGAGCAGGAGTGTAAGAAAATATTTCTTCACAAAAATGGGTCAAGGGGGCCATGTTCCAACAGTGAAATGAATGCCTAGAAGTGAGAATACAGCTCCAGTGTGATCTGACTAGAACAGGACTGAACCGCCAGCCTCTTATCTGCACACTAGATTTATGACTGTGGTCAGGAATTGCCCTGGCCTTTGTTTTTATCAGCCACATTCCATTAATGCCTCATAATGAATCCGTGGTCAATAAAAAACCCAGTTGTTTTTTACAGGAACTACTGCCAAGGCAAGAATCCCCATTGAACTCGTAACTAAATACAGAACTGAACAATGATTCTTGCTGGATTTCATGCTCTTCAGGTTATCTTGCGTCTTGCTTCTTTCATCTATTAGCTATTACTCTAAACCTTGTGCTTGTCTTCTTCACTGAAGTCATCTAGTCGACATGTGGCCGGTAGAAGAAGAGTGGCTGTGACTTTGCATGGGAAACTTCCTGCTGATGGAAGTTGTTTATCAACTGTGTATGTGGCTCTTCAGGCAGCTGCAAAACCATGTCACAGCACTATTTTACCACTCACCTTCCCGACCTCATCCATCGCTGGATCATGAGACACTTTGACTAATGCTTTACTGAAATCAAGTTACACTGACCCCTAACTGTCTGGCTTCCCAACACCTTGCTTGTGGTAAGCTCTCCACAAATGTTTGTTGAATTAAATGGAATTCCCTGAATTATCAGCTTCATAACCATATATTTAAAAACAGGGGAAAGAGGCACGATTAACTGATGAGACACTTGGCTTCCTCGTAGTCTATGTAATCCTTTTCGTTGTTTTAAATCAAAAGAGAAAAATGTCACACATGATAGAAACATAAAACGTAGCCTATACTTGACAATTATTATCATTTTAAATACCTATTATTATACATTGTTTTCTTTAAAACACATAATCACGGGAGACTCCCTTTCATTTAACCTATTCTGACCACCTTTCTATGACGGAGCAGAATTCTATTGTATGGATCTCATTCTTTTTTCAGTGTTTAACACATTCCCTAAATACTTTAGGTTCTGATTTCACAGTCATTTGTCTTTAAATTACGGAGCTAATCCATTCTTCCTGAGTATCCCCAGCACCTACCATATGCTGGACCTTGAGCGAAGTTCCGGCTCTCCAGAGGAACTGGCCCTATGTATTGAGGGCGGCTTCAGAGGCACGTCTGCTGTGCTCTGGGACCTTGGTTGAACGCAGAGAACTGTAATTCTCTCTCTCTGTGGGGACTCCTTGGAGCCTGGAGTAGCAACCAGGAGATGTTCAGGCAGCGGAAGCTCTCATCACAGCCTGAGTGCCTCTGCCACTCATAGACCTGGACAACTAACACAGAGGGGCTCTCTGCTTTCGGCCAGCTTCTGCATGGGCCATGGGCACCAAAAGAGGTACTTGCTCTGAGTGAGGGCCCCCTGTCCCCTCCCTATATCTGTGGTTATCAGATAGGCACAGGGTCCTGATCACAGAGACCCTAACAGAAAGAAGAAAAAGCCAAGAAAGCAGAAGCCAACTTCAAGGTGACCTCTGTGAACTGTGAGTGTGGCTGTGGCCTGTGACTTCTTTCTAATCAAGAAAATACAGCAAAGGTGTTGGAATGTACGATGACTCTTGATTTTGTTGCACATGATCTTAATGCCATCTTGCCGAACTACCCTCTTGGCTTTGAGGAAGCAAATGGCCATGGCGGGAACTCCGTGTGCCAAGAACCGTGGGCAGCCTTTAAGAGCTGAGGGTGGCCGCTGGCTGTCAGGCAGCGTGCCCCTGCGGACTGGAGTCCTACAGCCACAAGTAACTGAATTGTGCCGGCTGAGTTCTGAGTTAGCTTGCAGCAGCTTGTTCCCTAGGCTAGCCTCGGAGGAGGACAGAGCCCTGGCTGACACTTAATTGCAGCCTTCTGAAAACCTAAGCAGGGGGTCCAGTCAAGTCATGTCTGTTCTTTTGAACCATAGAAGCTGTGAGACAATAAGCATGGGTTGTACTAAGCAGTTAAATGTGTGGTAATATTGTTTTTTCGGTATGTGTGTTGCCCAGGTGGGCGCTGTGGTAATAGAGTTAAGCGGCAAGGGGCAGCTAATGCAGATGGCCTCTTCTGCCTTCCGTAAGCGCTGCGGCATCAGAAGCGGCCAGAGAGGTTGGAAAGGAGACTCAGCAACCTTTACAAAGAGAAGAAAATGACTAAACAATGAAGTTTTGCTCTAAAGCCCTGCCGTGTTCATTCATTCATTCGTTAAAGGATGTTCAACTGGAAGCATGGGCAGATACATCGAGATCAGTCAGGTTTCGGGGAGGATAGTGTCATAGACCGACTTGGAGCTCCCCCCAAATTCATAGATTGAAGCTCCAAACCCCACTACCTCAGAATGTGACTACATTTGGAGAGAGGGCATTTGAAGAGATAATTAAGTTAAAATGAGGATGTTAGGGTGGGCCCCAATCAAATCTGACCTTATAAGAAGAGGAAATTAGGGCCCACAGAGAGACAGCAGGGGTATATACGCACAGAGGGGTGAGCTTGTGAAGAGGCAGCAAGATATTGGCCACCAGCAAGCCAAGGAGAGAGGTCTCAGGAGACCTCTGCCGACCTCTTGATCTTGGACTTCCAGCATCCAGAATTATGAGAAAATAAATTTCTGTTGTTTAAGTCACCCAGTCTGTGGTATTTGGTTATGGTAGACCGAACAGACTAGTATGGATATAGAAACCACTGTAGATTTTTTAAGCACATAGGGTTTAATATAGGGAGTTAGGCACTTTCAAAATCGTTGGAAGAGATGAAGTACCTAGAGTTAGGGACTACGGCCAGAACTAACGTGTTCAAGAATGCGGGGCGCCTGGGTGGCTCAGTCGTGAAGCGTCCGCCTTCGGCTCAGGTCATGATCCCAGGGTCCTGGGTCAGTCCCCGCGTTGGGCTCCCTGCTCGGCGGGAAGCCTGCTTCTCCCTCTCCCACTCCCCCTGCTTGTGTTCCCTCTCTCACTGTCAAATAAATAAAATCTTAAAAAAAAAAAAAAAAAAGCCTGCCCTGCTGTGGCTGTTCTGGGGATCACAGAGCTGATGCCTCTTCTGACGACTCTGCCACGAGCATCACAGTTGCTTCTTAACATCCAGGAAGGTGGTGAGCAGTCACCAAAAAGCTGAGATCAGCTGCTCCTCTAGCTTTCTGTACTTAGGTGCTCATGACCTTGACTGGCAAGGGAAAATGGCAGTGGGGTGATGCTCTCCATCCTACTTATGCCGTCGTAGTTTCATATGAGGACACTTAATTGAATTTAGTATCCTGGCTGCAGGGGAGTTGCTTTAACTTTTCAGCCTCTCCTGCGTGGGAAGGCACAAAGAAGGATGTGGGAAGGAATGCTGAAGCCTGTAGACATATCCAGCACCACGTGCTAGATGTCAGAGCAAAGCGCGTGCCAAGACAAATCAGTCTGTAGGTATTCAAAGTGGACACCTGAAACTGATAACAGAACTCATGGGGCTGCTCACCTACACCAATGGCATAGAACGCACGGAGAAGAGGAGATTTATAAAGAGGGTTTCTTCGGAAAAGCAGTGCAGTTTGATCACGCACTGTGAGTAACAGAACTGAGTGCTTCTCCCATCGCTTCAGGTAGAAGGAAAGGAAGACAACAGGACCACTCCGAGAGCCTGATATAGATCTCTGCTGTTTTGCGCACGGCAGGGCTCATACTGGGCTTTGGTCTGATGTCTGCCGTGGAAAATGTAAAAGACGGAGATGGCCGGGGGAGCTGCTCCGACCTTGGTAGTGAAGGAGAGGTGCTTGGTCTGGACACCTTGTTCTTCTAGAGTTTGTCGTGGCAGAGAATGTGTCTTGTTTCAAGAGCTATGGAATGTCACAGGACAAGTGAGTTGGAAGAATTTGGGGAAGCACTTGAGTTGAATCATCGAAGAGTTAGCGAAGCTGAGATGGGCAGAGTATGGCATTCCAGGCAGAGGGAACAGCACATGCCGAGACTCAGAGGCACAAAAGGGCCTGGGATGTCTGTGGATAAGTTAAATGTTCGTTGTGGCTGTGGTGTAATTTGGGTGTGTGTGTGTGTGGGAATAAAAATTGGCTTGGAAAAATGTCCTAAGCACATGTTGTATTTCTGAGTTTAACCTTTGTCCTTTAGGAACTTAGGGATAATTGGTAGAGCTCTTTCCTTTTAAATCAATATACTTTGTTTTTTAGAACATTTTAGGTGTACAGAAAAACTGAGCAGATAGTAGAGTTCCCACATAGCCCCACATAGTTTCTCCTATTAACATCTTACATTAAGATGACATGTGTGTGTATTTTTTTTAAAGTAGGCTGTAGCCCAACCCGAAGCTTGAGCTCATGACCCCAAAATCAAGAGTTGCATGCTCTACTGTCTGAGCCAGCCGAGCACCCCAGCATGATATATTTATTACAATTAACTAACCTATACCGATACGTTATTATTCACTAAAGTTCATAGTTTTTTCAGATTTCTTTAGTTTTACTTAATGCCCTTCTTCTGTGCCAGGATCTCACGTTACATTTAATCGATGTTTCCTTAGGCTCCTTTTGGCTGTGGCAGTTTCTTAGACTTTCCTCTTTTTGATAACTTTGATAGTTTGGAGGAGTTTGGTCAAGAATATTGTGGGATGGGGGCGCCTGGGTAGTGCAGTCGTTAAGCGTCTGCCTTCGGCTCAGGGCGTGATCCTGGCATTCTGGGATCGAGCCCCACATCAGGCTCCTCCACTATGAGCCTGCTTCTTCCTCTCCCACTCCCCCTGCTTGTGTTCCCTCTCTCGCTGGCTGTCTCTCTCTCTGTCAAATAAATAAATAAAATCTTTAAAACAAAAAAAAGAATATTGTGGGATGACCCTTTGTTGGAATTTGTCTGACATTTTTCTTATGATTAGACTGGGATTATGGGTACAACGGGTTTTCAGTATAATTTGATGTACGTTTTACGAAAGTGATTTGAGGCCAGCATGAAGGGTGAGTGACACGGAGTGTATTGAGTTGGTACACTTCCGTTAGCAAGCCCTGGAATGGCTTACCATCACAATGATATATACTGACATGTCTTACTTTTGAGTATGACTTAGGCGACCTTACGGGATCTGGACCCAGCCTGCCTTTCCGACCTCGTCTGACACTCTCCTTGCTCCATGCTTCAACCTCACTGGCTTCCGTTTCCATTTCTTAAAGGCACAATACTTGCTACCCTCAGGACATTGGAATGCTTGAATGATGTTTGCGTTATAATCCAGGTAGAAGATGAGTTGGCGGTGAATTAGAGGAGAAGCAGCAGATTGGAAAGCATGTATATGGTAGAATTGACAGAATTTGACTGATTAGAAATATGAGATAAAGAAATGAGAAGATGTGAGCACAGTTCTGAGATCTGTAGTTTGAACAACTTGATCACCGGACTTGACTAATCACTGAGATGGGGAATGCAGGAGGCAGGGGGAGGGGGGCATCATGAGATCATGATGACACACCAAGTTTGGTTTGCTTGTGGGACATTGAGATGTTCTTATCCAGCAGGCAGTTGGAAATCATGAGTTTTAAAATCAGGAGGGAGATTGGGATAAGAATAACTGCCAAACAAGAGATTATGGTGGGGGCTCTGATTATTAATTCAACTGGGATAAACCCAAGGGACATATTTGCAGTAATTCAAACCCTTGGCAGCAAATAGTTTAATGTGAACATCAGGTCACTAGAGAAATTAACTTTATTTTGGAGACTATCAGGCAGAAGGAGGCCAGGACTTTTGGGAGGATTTTGTGGTCATTCCACTCACCAGGCTTAGGCTAATGATTGCTTCTTTTCTACTGAAATAAAACTTTGTGTTTGACGAGTCTGCTGTATTAGCTAATTAACATAGCCTCAGGAAAAAAAAACAGCAGAGAATTTCGGGGTTTGGATGGACTGATACGAGTGTAACATGGTGTGATGGACAGGCCAGGTTATGATGAAATTTATCCCAGGTATGATATTTCCTTACAGTCTTTATCCTACTATATTTACATTAAAAAATACAAAAGTAGTACATTCATGTTGTGCAGACACTGTAGTTTGGCTCACTCAATAATCATTTTAATCACCTTCCCCCTTGTCTCCTACCACAGAGTCTGGAAAGCAACACACACACATTCCAAGACTTCGTTACAACCTGAGATGGCCATGAAATAAAGTTTGTGTTAGTGAGAAGTTCCCAGAAGTCCCTGTGGTAGGCTTTCATTTCTGAATAGAAAGATTTGTGAGGTGAAGCCTTTTTGCCCTTCTGCCTTCTTCCAGCATGGAACTTAGATACAATGCCTGGAAGCAGCAGCCATCTTGTTACCAAGAGAATGAATGGTAAGCCAAAAAGTTTGGAGCAGAGATAGAAGGAGCCTGATTCCTTAATGACATCCTTTAGCACCTATGCTGGTTCTGGTCCACCCACTTCTAGATTTTGTGTCCTGTGGAAGAAAAGCCTTTATTTCTTTAAACCAGTACCCTGGCTCTCAAACTCAGCTGCCCATTAGAATCACCTGTGGACGCTTTAATTTCCATTGCTTAAGTCACCCTGTATACCAACAATTGTATAGGAATTTCTGGTGATGGACCCTGAGCTTCAGTAATTTTTAAAGCTCCCCAGATGATTCCAATGTGTAGCCAAGTTTGAAAACCAATGGTTACGAGGTGCCTGAGTGGCTTAGTCATTAATCGTCTGCCTTCAGCTTGGGTCATGATCCTGGGGTCCTAGGATCGAGCCCTAGTCTTGGGATGGAGTCCCGCCCCTCGTTGGGCTCCCTGCTCAGTGGGAGGCCTGCTTCTCCCTCTCCCACTCCCCCTGCTTGTGCTCCCTCTCTCACTGTCTCTCTCTCTGTCAAATAAGTAAATAAAATCTAAAAAAACCCACAAAAACCCAAAACACCAATGGTTAAAATGACTACTTTCCCCCTCAATTTTATTTACTTTTTTTCTTCATGATAAGTGTACTCTTTAATCCCCATCACCTATTTCACCCATTCCCCCACCCACCTCCCCTCTGGTAACCACCAGTTTGTTCTCTATAATTAAGAGTCTGTTTCTTGGTTTGTCTCTGTCTTTCTTTCCCCTTTGTTCATTTGTTTCTTAAATTCCACATGAGTGAAATCATATGGTATTTGTCTTTCTCTGACTAACTTTAGTTTACTTAGCATTGTACTCTCTAACTTCATCCATGTCATCGTAAATAGCAACATTTCACTCTTCTTATGGCCGAATAATATTCCCATATATATGTGTGTGTGTGTGTGTATCACATCTTCTCTATCCATTCATCTATTGATGGACACGGGCTGCTTCCATAGTTTGGCTGTTGTAAATAATGTTGCAATAAACAGAGGAGTGCGTGTATCTTTTTGAATTAGTGTTTTCGTATTTTGGGGGGACATACCCAGTAGTGCAATTACTGGATTGTAGAATATTTTTTAACTTTTTGAGGAACCTCCAAACTGTTTTCTGCAGTGGCTGCACCAGTTTTCATTCTCACCAATGGTGCACGAGGGTTCCTTCTTCTCCACATCCTCACCAACACTTGTTTCTTGTGTTTTTGATTTTAGCCATTCTGACGGGTGCGAGGTGATAGCTCATTGTGGTTTTGGTTTGCATTTCCCTGATAATAAATGTGATGTTGAGCATCTTTTCATCTGTCTGTTTGGCATCTGCATGTTTTCTTTGGAGAAATGTCTGTTCATGTCTTTTGTCCATTTTTAAATTAGATTATTTGGGGATTTTTGTTGAGTTGTATAAATTCTTTATATATTTTGGATACTAACCCTTTATCGACATGTCATTTGCAAATATCCTTTCCCATTCTGTAGGTTGCCTTTAGTTTTGTGGATTGTTTTCTTCACTGTGCAGAGATTTTTTATTTTGGTGTAGTCCCAATAGTTTATTTTTATTTTTATCTCCCTTGCCTCAGGAGATATATCTAGAAAAATGTTACGGCCGATGTCAGAGAGATTATTGTCTGTGCTCTCTTCAACGATTTTTATGGTTTCAGGTCTCACATTTAGATTTTCAATCCATTTTGAATTTATTTGTGTGTGTAGTGTAAGAATGTGGTCCAATTTCATTCTTTTTCATGTAGCTGTCCAGTTTTCCCAGCACCATTTGTTGAAGAGACTGTCTTTTCCCCATTGTATATTCAGTCCTCCTTTGTTGAAGATTAATTGACCATGTAGTTGTGGGTTTATTTCTGGGTTTTATGTTTTATACCATTGATCTATGTATCTATTTTTTATTTTATTTTTATTTTTTTAAAGAATTTATTTATTTATTTGCCAGAGAGAGAGAGCTCGCGAGCACAAGCAGGGAGAGCAGCAGGCAGAGGGAGAAGCAGGAGGCTTCCTGCTGAGTAAGGAGCCCAAGGTGGGACTTGATCCCAGGAGCCTGGGACCATGACCTGAGCTGAAGGCAGATGCTTAACCAACTGTGCCACCCACGTGCCCCTGTGTGTCTATTTTTATGCCAGTACCATACTGTTTTAAACAGTACCATTTAAAAAAAAAAAGATTTTATTTATTTATTCGACAGAGATAGAGACAGCCAGCGAGAGAGGGAACACAAGCAGGGGGAGTGGGAGAGGAAGAAGCAGGCTCATAGCGGAGGAGCCTGATGTGGGCCTCGATCCCATAACGCCGTGATCACGCCCTGAGCCGAAGGCAGACGCTTAACCGCTGTGCCACCCAGGTGCCCCTAAACAGTACCATTTTGTAATATAACTGGCAGTCTGGAATTGTGATACCTCTAGTCCTTTCTTTCTCAAGATTGCTTGGCTATTGAAGGTGGAAACCACGGTTCTTTGTTTTTGTTGTGTCGTTGTTGTTGTTGTTATTCCCAGGTGGACACTATTGCTACAATACATGTGTCCAAACTGTATTTAAACAAGAGAAGCCCATAAATTCCCCCGTCTCCAATCAGCTCCATCTCTACTACAACCCCCAGGAGAATCACAGTCCTCAGAGTGCTGTGCCACCGCTTTCAGACTTTCCTCTCTGCACACACTAATGCAGATTAGCTTTCTATCACAAAAGTCTTTCCAGAGCCTGTCCAACTAGAGTGTGAAGACTGACATCGCCACATAGCCTGGAAAAATCAGGACAAATGCTGATTTCAAATTTTCTATCTCCAGGGGCACCTGGGTGGCTCAGTCGGTTAAGTGTCTGCCTTCAGCTCTGGTCATGATCCCAGGGCTCTGGGATGGAGCCCCACCTCAGGCTCCCTGCTCAGCGGGGAGTCTGCTTCTCTCTCTGCTGTTTTCCTGCTTGTGCTCTTTCTCTCTGTGTCAAATTAATAAATTAAAAATGGAAAAAGAAAAGCACTATGGAGGTTCCTCGAAAAATTAAAAATAGAAATACCATATGATCCAGCAATTCAATTTCTGGGTATATATGCCAAAGAGATGAAACACTACCTCTAAAAACTGCAGGCACCTGCAGATTTATTGCAGCATTATTTACCATAGCCAAGATATGAAAGCAACCTAAATGGCCACTGATGGATGAATAAAGAAAATGTGGTATATGTATACAATAGAATATTATTCAGCCATAAAAAAGAATGAAATCTTGCCATTTGCAACAACAAATAGACCTTGAGGGCATTATGTTAAGTGAAATAATTCAGAGAAAGACAAATACAGTATACTCTCACTTATATGTGGGCTAATAATAATAATAGTAATAAAGAGTAAAAAAGAACTCATGGATGCAGAGAACAGATTGGTGGTTGCCAGAGGCAGGAGTGGGGGTGGTGAGGTGGGCGAAATGGTGAAGGGGGTTAGAAAGTACGAACTTCCAGCTGTAAAATAAATGAGTCATGCGGATGTAATGTACAACATGGTGACTATAGTTACTAATACTGTTATTGTATATTTGCAAGTTGCTAACAGAGTAGATCTTAAAAGTTCTCATGACAAGAAAAAATTTTTCACAACTGTGTGTGGTGATGCATATTAACTAGATCTTTGTGGAGATCATTTTGCAACATATACAAACATCAAATCATTATGTCGTATACCTGAAACTAACATAATGTTATGTGTCATTATATTTCAATAAAAAAAAGGGGGGGGGGTGCCAGGCCAACTCAGTTGGTTAAGCATCTGCCTTCGGCTCAGGTCATGATCCCAGGATGGTGAGATCAAGCCCAGCATTGGGCTCTATGCTCAGCAGGGAGTGTGCCTCTCCCTCTCCCTCTGTCCCTCCCCCTGTTCATGCTCTCTCTCTCGAATAAATAAATAAAATCTTAAAAAAATATTTAAAAAATCCTGTGCCCCTATGTAACTTGGGGTGTTTTACTAACTCTCTATGCTTCACTTTTCTTATCCATAAAGTAAGGCTATTATTGTGAGGGTTAAAGGGGATAGTACATGTAAGCATTTAGAAATGTGCCTAGTACATATTAAATGTCCCATAAATATTAACCATTATGATTAGTTGTATTAATTTGAAAACTTAATTCTGAATACCTATGCTCAAATGTGAATTCTTTTTTGTGGGATTTTTTCCCCTCCAGACCTTCAGTGGACGTGGATTTCTCCTCCCTGCAACCCCCTCAATTTCTATTGAATTCCTTGTTGGGATTTCACAGTAATATCCTGTTTTCCTCTTCTCACTGTACACATTCTTTCTGAGCTCTAGTTACCACCGTATGCTGCATGGCTCCCACATCTGAAGCTCAGTCTGAATTTTTTTTACATACACTCCAGACTCCTGTGGCCTTTCACATCTGTCAAACAGCCTGTCACTTGTGTCTCCGGTGGATCCACTTCTCTCACCCCGTTTGTCACAACCCCAGTTGGGACCATTGTCTTCTCTTTCAACTACTGCAGTAGCTTCCCACTCCAGCCTTCACTCTGTAACTTTTTTTTTTTTTAAAGATTTTATTTATTTATTTGACAGAGAGAGACAGCCAGCGAGAGAGGGAACACAAGCAGGGGGAGTGGGAGAGGAAGAAGCAGGCTCCCAGCGGAGGAGCCTGACGTGGGGCTCGGTCCCAGGATTCTGGGATCACGCCCTGAGCCGAAGGCAGACGCTTAACGACTGCGCCACCCAGGCACCCCCACTCTGTAGCTTTAGCAATATTTCTGAAGTGTAAAACTGTCACGGTGTCTGTCCCCTGCTTCAATCTCTTCAATGACTCTCTATTGTCTTCGTGGTAAAATAGAAACTCCGTAACAAAGTTTACAAGTTCATTCATGATCTGGCCCATGCTTAGCCTTCCAGCCTCATCTTTTGTCCTTCCCTTCTTCACACCCTGAGGTCCAAACTTACTGAATGAATCCACTGTGCTGTCTGCCATTTCAGGGTTTTGGCACTTGCTGTTCCCTTCACTAGTTTCTCTACTCCTTGCCTCCCAACCCCCATCTTTGCCCTGCACCACTTTGTCTGCCAAACTCCTACTGATTCTTCACGTGTCAGTTCAAGTATCACCTCCTCTAAGAAAAATTTCTTTGACTCCCGCACTTGGGTTAAGGTACCTCCTATGTGCCCTTTAAAGACCCATTCTCATCATGGCACTATTCCCACTATATTGTAATTCCCTGTTTATTTATCTGGGTCACCTACTACAGGGAGAAACAGATAAGCTTGATGGAGACAAGGTTTGCATAATCAGTATCTATCAGGCACTTCCTCTATATCTTCTGGGAACAGCATATCTTTTCTGATAACTCATTCTCTCTCTCTCTCTTTTTTTTTTTTTAAGATTTTTTTTATTTATTCGACAGAGAGAGAGAGAGACAGCCAGTGAGAGAGGGAACACAAGCAGGGGGAGTGGGAGAGGGAGAAGCAGGCTCCCAGCAGAGGAGCCTGATGTGGGGCTCGATCCCATAACACCGGGATCACGCCCTGAGCCAAAGGCAGATGCTTAACAACTGAGCCACCCAGGCGCCCCTGATAACTCATTTTCTTGTAGTTTCTGGAGGGTTTGGTAGGTTTTTACATGACTTAGATCAAAGGTCCCAATGGGACCAATCATGGTACAAAGGATGTGGTAGAATAATAATAAAACGTAATGGATGCTGGATTCAAATTCAGACTTTTCCCTTTAATAGTGTGTGAACATTTTTGTGGTTTTCCTGCTTGCTCCTCCTTCCTTCCTTCCTTCCTTCCTTCCTTCCTTCCTTCCTTCCTTCCTTCTCCCTCCCTCCCTCCCTCCCTCCCTCCCTCCCTCCCTCCCTCCCTCCTTCTCTCTTTCTTTCTTTCTTCTTTTTCCTTCCTTTCTCTTTCTTTCAAGATTGTATTTATTTGACAGAGAGAGAGCACAAGCAGGGGGAGTGGCAGACAGAGGGAGAAGCAGATTCCCTGCTGAGCAGAGAGCCTGATGTGGGACTTGATCCCAGGACCCCAGGATCATGACCTGAGCTGAAGGCAGACACTTAACCAACTGAGCCACCCAGGCTCCCCGTGGTTTGCCTTTTCACCTGTAAATGTGTAAAATAATGCCTACCTTGTGACAGATTCATTTTGAAGCATGACATCAATTATTGTAAATCTGATCAGGTCGTGGTTACAGATGTAATTTTATCGTTGGAACGGTTCAACACACCTGGCATGCAGCTGTTGATCTGAAAGCTTTTTCTCCCCCCTACGTTTGTTAGTAAAGATTGTCAGGAGCAGATTGCTTTCAATTTGTAAGGACAACAATATACCTTCACTCTCCTACCTCAGGGGTGTGTCTGCTCTTCAGCCCCATGTCATAATCTTGTTCCAGGAGACCTAATTGCCCTTCCATTCTGAATCACCCTGGTTGATTAAATTGATGATATCATGCTGATGCTATCATGCTTCCTGGTAAGCAGGAAACAGCAGCTATGCTAGATACATTAGAAAGATAGATGCATGCAGAGGGTGGGAAATAGAGTCCACAAAAATTCAGGGGCCTGTCATCTTGGTGAAATTTCTAGAGGCTCAGTGATCTGGGGCATGGTGAGGTATCTCTTCCAAAGTGAAGAAAAAGTTGTTGCATCTGGGCCCTCCTACCACTAAGAAAGAGATACAATACTGATTGGGCTGCTTTAGTTTTTCGAGGCAACATAAAACTCATCTGGACATGCAACTCTCACTGATTTACTGAGAACCCTGAGAAGCTGCCGGTTTTGAGTGAGACCCCCGGCAAGAGAAGGCTCTGCATCAGGCCCATGAGGCCATACAAACTGCTCTACCGCTTGGTCTGTAAAAAGCACAGTGATACTTGGAGTGCCTGTGGCAGATTGGAACACTGTGGGGCAACTTCAGCAGGCTCCTAGAGGTGAACCACAGCGCAGACCCTGAGGATTCGAGGGCAAAGGTTCACTATCCTCTGAAGAGAAGTAGTCTCAGAAGAAACAGTGTCGAGGTTGTAACTGGGCCTTCGTAGAGACTGAATGACTGACCATGAGTCACCAAGGTACTGGGTAATATAAGTTGCCCATGATGAACTGGATATTGTTTAACTCTCCGAGCCATTAAATTGGGCATTCACAGCAGCATTCTATCATTAGACAGAAGTGGTATATAGGAGACCAGGCTCAGGTAAGTCCTGAAGGCACAAATAAGTTGTAGAAGTAATGGCACATGCCCCTACAGTCCATGCTCCTGCCACATTGTCTCTTCCCTCAACTGGGATCTGTGGCCTCTTGGGGAGTCCCCTATGACAAGCTGGCTAAGGAGGAAAAATTCCAGGCCTGGTTTAAGATGGGTTTGTCTAACATGCTGGTGCTACCCCAACGTGGATGGTTGTAGCCCTGCAGGCCTGCCAATAGGGGTGGCTTCAGAGGGTGAGAGAGAAGGAAAATCCTCCCAGTCAGCAGAAGTGACACGTGAGTAGTGGCTAATATTTTTGTTGGGTAGTCAAGACTTAGAAGGATCATGACTGAAAAATTGGTGATAAGGAGGTCTGTGTGTAGAAATCTCTGACTACGATCAGAGTGTTAAGATATTGTGTCCCATGTGAAAGCTCACCAAACAGAAATCTCATCTGAGGAAGATATTAAGCAGATGAATGAGGTGAGCTGTTTGTGGATATCTGTTAATCTCTTTCCTCAGCCAGCCTTGTCTTAGTCCAATGGAAGCCAAATGAAATGGTCCATGGGGGTTATTTATTAATGGGCTCAGCAACATGGACTTCCAATTACCACTGCTGAATGTCCAGCCAGACAAAAGCAGAGACCAACACTGAGCATTCAATATGGCGCCATTCTCTGGGAGCACCAGAAAGCCATGTAGTAGAAGGATGATGACAGGGTTGCCTGGGTGGCTCAGGTGGTTAAGTGGCTGCCTTCAGCCCAGGTCATGATCCCAGGGTCCTGGGATCAAGTCCCACATTGGGCTCCTTGCTCAACAGGAGCCTGCCTTTTCTTCTCCCTCTGCTTGCCACTCCCCTGCTTGTTCTCTCTCTCTCTCTCTGTGTCAAATAAAGAAATAAAATCTGAAAGAAAGAAAGAAAGAAAGAAAGAAAGAAAGAAAGAAAGAAAGAAAGAAAGAAAAAGAAAGAAGGAAAGAAAGAAGGAAAGAAAGAAAGAAGGTTGATTACAAAAGATCTTCTCTATCACGGAAGGGACAGAACTTTGTTGTCAATGAAATAGACACTTACTCTGAACACAAATTTACCTTCCCTATTCCCAAAGCCTCTACCAAAACCACCATCCCAGGATTTACACAATGTTTTATTCACGTGGCATTTCATAGAGCATTGCTTCTGATCATGGAATTCGCTGAAAATGAAGTGTGGTAATGACTCATGCTCATGGAATTCACTGGTCTTGTAATGTTTCCCATTACTTTAAAGTCACTGGCCTGATAAAGGGGTTGTATGACCTTTTAGTAATAGTAACAACATTTTCAACTTAGTTATGTTACTAGTTGGGTGGAAACACTTTGCGGAGCTGGGGCAAAGTCTTCCACGATATAATATGTGCTCTAAATCAGTGACCAATTGCTGTTTTGCTAATAGCCGGTTTTTAATGGGTCCAGGAATCAAGGGGTGGAAATGGGAATGGTTCCTCTTACTTCCTGTTACTTTTAGTGGTCCACTAGCAAAATTTTCACTTCTATCTCCACTATTTTAGGCCCTGCTGGTCTAGAAGTCTTATTTCACAAGGGAGGAGTGTTTCCACTAGGGAACACCTCAATGGTATTATTAAACTGGAAGTGAGGACTACCAGTTGGCCACTTTGAGCTCCTCATGCCAATAAATCAACAGGAAAAGAAGGGGGTTATTAAACTGACTGGGAATATTTAATCCTGAGTATTAAGGGAAAATTGGATTTTTCCTCAGAGAGTAGCCCTTAGAGGCCTGTGTGCCCCATGTATCAAGGCCGAGTCTGCTGAATTAGACCTGTATTTAGTGAGGATTCTTATTAATTGCAAAGAATAGAATCCCAAATCAAAGCAGCTTGGGAGAAACAAGGAATTTCCTCACAGAATAGTGTCCTGGAACTCAAGGGCAGGACTGCAGTTGGCCCTGAGGAATGAAGGGGAACCAGACTGTCAAATGGTGGCATAGCTTTCCATATCCCATTTCTGCTTCTCGCTGCACAACGGTTTCATTCTTCTCACCGTAGACCCAGCTTCCCTGCTCCTGAGTTCATGTGGCTGAAAACGTGGCTGCTAGTAGTAACAGCTCTAGCTACCTGGAGATGGATCTCGCTTTCCTGTTCCAGATGCAAACTTCCTGGGAGAAGAATTCTGATTAGTCCAGCTTGGTTCAATGTTGGGGACAGGGGGTGTGTCTTGTACTAACACGGTGGCTTCCATGAAAACCTCACGGGTAGAGTTGGTTGGTTAGGAGGTTGATAATGCGTGGGGAGGTGATTGTGAAAAAGTCTGTTCCCGGAAGAAAAAGAAGGATGCTGGGCTGACAAATTATGAGTGTCTACTACTAAGCAGTCCAGTTTTTCTGCCTACTGATGAGGGAACAGAAGGCCAGCTGAGGACAAAGCAGAAACTGACACTCCACAACCCCCCTCCCCCGTGGGATGTATGTGACATTCCTCAGGCACTCCTGGCTGCCCTAAAGGACAAAGAAACAGTTAACCTACGGATACCACAATCCTACAAGACTTAAGTCTCCCTCAGTTTACAAATGTCTTAGCAGTTTACAAGAATGAAGCATTTCTACCAATAACCTAGCTTCCGGAAGGGAATGTAGATACAATGAAACATCCTTATAATCTGCAGCCTCCAGGAAGTTCCCAACCACCTTAATGTTAACGCCTTGCTGGAGGGCAAAACCACCTTAACTTGACAATGGCAAGGCCTCCGGTATCCTGTGAATCTTCTTTAACATATGAAAGTATTTTCTCAACCTCCCTTTTTCCTTACCTCCCCCAACCCCATGGTATATAACAGCCACCTCTCACAACCCTGGGGCAGCAGCTCTTTCTGCCCACGGGTCCTGTCCCTGTGCTTTAATAAACCACCAATTTTGCACCAAAGACACCTCAAGAATTCTTTCTTGGTCGTCGGCTCCGGACTCCACCCCACTGCACCTCACCTATATTCCACAACCTCCTCATACTAATAGTAACGAAAGTAAATGAAGAAATGAATAATAACTGCTATTTATTGAGTTTACTATGTTCTAGACACCAAATACATATATGGTATCTAGCACAACAAAGGATTGTTGTGAGGATTTAATGAGTGTGTATATCTTTATATCCCTATATATCTATATCTATATTTTTAAAGATTTTATTTATTTGACTAGAGAGAGACAGCCAGTGAGAAACGGAACACAAGCAGGGGGAGTGGAGAGGAAGAAGCAGACTTCCCAATGGATCAGGGAGCCCAATGCGAGGCTCCATCCCAGGACTCTGGGATCACGCCCTGAGCTGAAGGCAGACGCTTAACGACTGATCCACCCAGGCGCCCCTGTATCTATATTTTTATCATAGTCTACAAGGTAAGTTTAATTTTTATCCCCTTTTTACAAATGAGAAAAAGGAGACTTACAGAGTTAAGTAACTCGCCCAAGAAATGTCTGAGTTGGTACTTGAACCCAGACTGACTTGTTTCCAAGGGCTGCTCTTGTGGTATGACACCCACACTGGTTCTCCAGGTTCTAAGCACTCCGTGTCATCGCAAATCCCAGAGACGTGGCTGGGCCTTTGAAGCCCTGTGTAGGTCTTACTAGTTACTTTTTCTGGCCTGGATTTTGTCCCTGGACGCCATGTGTCTGATTCTGTGGGATCAATTGACCCTGAACCTTGGTTTTCTTATATGTAAAAAAAAGGGTCATGGAAGCTACATGAGGGCAAATATTTTTGTCTGTTATGTTCACTGCTCACACCTTGTGCCCAAAACAGTTCTGGGCACTTGATAGCTATTCATTAAATGAATTAATGAGACAAAGTGAGACCCACAAGTGTCCTGTTTGAGGAATATTAGGACATTTCTTGTCTTTTGGCTATTAAGCTTTGTGTATGGTTTTAGGCAAGTGACAGGGAGAGATGTGGAGGGGATTTTTCAGAAGCTGTGTCTATGGGAGGGAAGAGGAAGGGAGAGAGAGGTGGGAGGAACTGCCCCAGGAGTGTCAGACAGATGAGGGAGGAGAGGAGGGAGAAGACAGTGGGTGTTGGACTCAGATTTATTAGTGGTCTGCAATGGAAATGTCCCCTCTCTGTCCCTGCGGGATCCGGGTAACGTCTGTATTGCTCGATGTTGCTGTAGTGGTGGGTCTGTCAGTTGATGGCCTCGAGGTGGGGAACTGACACGGGGCTCAGCACACCGGTTACCATGCAATAACATAAGGTAAGTGCAATCTCTGGCCCAGTCCCTGGCCCGTGGAAATCACTCAGTGGATGTTTCTTTCCCTGGGAGCCCATGACCTTGCTGACCTCCTGCATCTCCCTGAACACCCCGCACAGGGCTTGGATGCAGAGACTTCTCAGAATGTCTGCCTCCCTGCCAAGCAAGTTTTCCGAGGGCTCTGCTGGACAGCATGACAAAGTGCGCTGAGCTACGGAGACTTTTGTGCCATTTCCCTCTGTGCGGAGTTCCTGCATGCCCGCCAGGCAGGAGCACAGCTGACACACGCACACTCACAAAGGAAAACACTTGTTAGCCCGGCTGGGAGACTCCTGGGTAAGCACTGATGTAATTTGTTTTCACAAAAACTCTAACAGGCTTCTGAGTTAAGCGTTTGCTCAGCTGACCTTTGCCAGAAACGACAGTTGCTCTGTGTCACTGCCTGTTGACAATGGTCTTCATAGTCACACATTGTACTCAAAGGCCAAACACTCCAGGGCAACATCACGAAGGAGGTGAGCTGCTCCAGGGGTCTGGAAGGATCGCGTTGGGGCGCAGCCAGGGCTGGGCCCCGGGATTCTACTCCAGGTAGAGAAAGGAAATGACAAGTTCGGGCCCCTGCTGTCCTGCGGCGCAAATGCTCCCAGGGTTGCCATACATATTTTAATCAGGATGAAGCTTTCTTTTGAATCGGAAGAATGCAAGCTCAGTACCTACTTGTTTGCCTCTCCTGCCAGACTGTGATGCCTGAGAAGGCGGGAGCTCGGACGTGTTCCTCGGTGCACGCCTGCCGCTTAGCATCAAGGCAGGCACAAAGGACGCATTTGACGAAAGTCTGTGGGATGAAACATGGATGGAGTGTCCTCCCGTGAGTCCTCTGTTTTCAGGCTCTTCTTTATGTCCTTCCTTTGGCGTGGGTCCCCGCTCGCGGCAGGTGTCTCCTAAGAGCTTGTGTCCCTATGTTTCCTTTTCATCCTGGAAACGGAAGTTCATTTTGAAGGCTGCTCTATTGTTTGTACTGCTTGTAATCCCAAACTGAATGGGACCAATTTGTCGCGTGCTTGGCTGGTCTTCACACGGCATGTTTTTGTGATACGTAACATTTCCTTCGAGACCAAGTGTGGCCTGGTATCGTGGCAAGAACCAGAGCACGCAGGGCTGTTAGTGTTCTGAACTGCAGCTTTCCCACTTTCTAATTGTGTAATTCTGACAAATTAGTGGATTTCATCGAACCTCAGTTTCCTCTGTCCATAAAGTGGGTACAAGAAGGTGAGCTTCGCTGAGATTGAACCCAAAGATTTTTTTATTTCTTTATAAGTAGAGAGTGCAAAAGAACTGTCATTTAAAATTCACAGAAGGGTCATACCTCCTAAAAGAGGTAGTACCTAGGAAAATGCTTCCTATGGGTCTTATGCAAATTGTGGGTCAAGGATCTTACTCTGAAATGGGGTGGGTTTGATATTCTCTGGCTCCAAGAAGTGAAAATGTTGGCAAAATTGTGTAAAAAGTTGTCCTTATATTAGGTGGACTTAATCTCTCCAAATGGTTTCTTTTGGAGCAGTGTTTATGTCCTAAGTATGCATTTAGACTGCCGTCTGTCTCTTATTGCTTTTAGAAAATGGATGAGCCATTTTTCAACTCGTCAGTCACAGAGCTGAGACATTGAAGACACCTGGGAGACTATGAGCTGGTCCTAAACTCATGTGAGAAGAGAGAATGTGAAAAAGCACTTGCCCGGGCTTGATGGGGCTCAGGATGGGCCGGGCTGCAGTCTTTTTTTTTTTTTTTTTTTTAAAGATTTTATTTATTTATTTGTCAGAGAGAGAGAGAGAGAGCACAAGCAGGGGACAAGAAGCAGAGGGAGAAGCAGGGTCCCTGCTGAGCAGGAAGCCCGATGCGGGACTCGATCCCAGACCCTGAGATCATGACCTGAGCCAAAGGCAGATGCTCAACCGACTGAGCCACCCAAGCGTCCCCAGGCTGCAGTCTTATACGCACGCTGTCCTACGGTCACAAAGCCCGTTCTGATAGCGTTGCAAAGCTGGAGTCTTCCCTGAAATGGACACTTCAATTGTCTGGCCTCTTGGAACGAGATCAGTCCGAAAGCAGGAAATAAGGACAAAGGAGATGGGCCTTAGATTGAAGTGTGGGGAAATAACAACCTCCTTTATCTGGACCTATTTGGGGAATCCAAAGTATTCCCACTGTGGGAGGCAGGCTGGCCCTTGCCCCACGGCAGCAGCAGAGAAGAGGATAAAAGTCAAACCCGGGGCCTGGGAAATTGGAGCAGTCATACTGGGTTTTAAGTTTCTCTCTGTCGTAATTCTTTTCTCTTCTCTCCAAGTCTGGGTTATCACAATGGGAAATGGGGAAAGGGTCTGTACAGCTCCTGCTGGGGCCGAGCAGTGGGCTTAGGAAAGTAGTCCCCAATGGGAAGCAGATGTTCAGCCCCGGGGATCCTGCCTGTGGAGCCAGGCAGCTGGCTGCGGTGGAAAGCACAGGAGAGACGGGTGGGCTGTGCAGACGTGCCCCAGGGGGAGTTGGTAAAAGGCTGGGTTTTTGGAGATCTCAAGCTCTAATGATTGGGGCATCAAGTAGAAACCTGAGTTTACAACCTGGTGGTGGCACGTATTTGAGGCACGTCAGGATACGACTGTCGACTTCATTCAGCTGTAAAGGGCTTGTGTCGAGGTCAGGTTTTACTAGTGCAGCTACCGTTGTTACTCATAAAAGTGGAATTGGTTGATCTCTGAGACAGCTTCTTGCTCAACGATTCGGGACGTCTCAGGCTTGCTGGAAGCATCAGTGGAGTCCAGCCTGGCTCGAGTGTCCACTGGTTCCCCCACCACATCCTCCTCACTCACCATCCTGCTTCTGTTCAACCTGCACGGCGCGTGGGGTGATGCTGGACTGTTCCAGAACGTGCAGCCAGGACAATGTTGTAATCCACGAGGAGTCATTCTTAAGTGTAGAGAAGCTTGTGCTTCAGATCATCATTCACATTCTTGGAAATGATGGTTCTCAAGTTTCCCTGGTTGCAGGAGGGCCAATTCCCAGTTATCTTGTGACATGCTGAGAAGTGGTTTGAGCATTTTTTAAAAGCAGAAGAGACATCTCAGGAGGAGCATAAACCAAACCTCAGTCTCGAAATAGCAAAACAACATAAATTTTTCTTAAAATTTACACATGAGCAGATCAGGCCATGCCATGGGACAAGGCCAAGGAGCCATGTGGCAGGTTGTATTTTCCAAAGATAGCCACACCACCCTCTCTCCTCACATGTTTTCTATGATGATACTTTGACATTCCTCCTTTTGAGAGATGGGATCTACGTTCCATCTCCCTGAATCTGGGCAGGCTTGTGACTTTGGGGGAAGTAATGCTATGTGACTGAACCTAGGTCATAAAAAATGATACAATTTCTGCCCGATTCTTGCAGAATGCACACTCTTGGAACCTGTGTTAGATACCTATCGCCGTGTAACAAATCACCCCGAAGCTTAGCAATATACAACAACACACTCATGCTATCACAGTTTCTCTGAGTTAGGGATTCAGCTGTGGCTGGGTTTGCTCCTCTGCTGTCAGATCGCTCATAAAGCTACAGTCAGGGTTTTGACTAGAGCTGGGGTCTTTTCCTCCCTGGCTGTTGACCAGGGTAACCCTCAATTCCTTGTCATGGGGGTCTCTCCAGCATGGCAGCTTGCTTCATCAACGTGAGCAAAAGAAAGAGAGTCTGATCTTGAGGTAGAAGTCACAATTTTCAGAACCTAATCATGGAAGAAATATGCACTCAATGTTACCATATTTTATTGGTTAAAAGCAAGTTACTCAAGGGGCTGGGATTACACAAGGCTGGGAATACCAAGAGGTAGGGATCATTGGGGGACATCCTAGCGGCTTCTTACCACAGAACCTAACCACCATACTATGAGGAAGCCCAGGTGGGGAGGCGACATGTAGACGTACCAGCATTAAATGCATGAGTGAAAGAGCCTTCAGATAATTCTAGCACTCAGCCATTGAGTGACCTCCAGCCCTCTAGACTTCCCAGCTGAGGCTTCAGACGTGTGGAACAGATATAAACTGTCCTTGCTATGCTGTTTCTGAATTTCTGATCCATAGAATCCTTGAGAATAATAAACTGGTTGTTGTCTTATACCACTAGGTAGGGACTAGAACAAGTCACGTATCTTGAAGCTTCATTGATCACCTGGTCACCTGGTTTGACCACATGAAACACCCACTGCACAATTTTTGCAACTAAATTGGCATCACATTTCAGCCCAAAGTCTGTAACCTGAAAATACTCTGAGAGTCCACACAGGTTTCAAAGGCCTTGTCCCTTTCTAGTGGCTGCAGGCACTACTTACTTTTGGCTCATCTAAAAAAATTGGCACCCACTTTGGGTGTCTTTCCTATAGCAGCCGTTTATAAAATACTCTCATGGGGCATAAGACAAACTGAATTTTCCCAGGATTTCTGGGATTCAGCTGAGCTTTCATAGCCAAGGGCACACTTCTGAATCAGACAGGATGTTCTAAGCTTTATTTTCAGTCAATTTTGAATAGGACAATTATAGTGTTTGGTCTGGCGTGAACTATGCATCAGAATAATTCTGCATACTTTTGTTTACACACGTGTGTTCATGCGGAAAAAATTGTGAATTACTTTACTATCTGGCACTGGAATTCCTCTATAGGAGGGAAGTAACTTGTTCGAAAAAGGAGTTTGGTAAAGAAGCAGTAGGGGTGTAAGGATGTGCCCCGATCTCACCTCCTGCCCCAGCCTCTCTGCATTGAGATCAGGAAAGGAATTTTTTTCTGACTTTGAGAGATGGTAGGGGAGTGGCAAGAACAGAAGAAAGAGGAGAAGGAAAAGAGAGGAAGCAGAAGATTATGTGAAGGTGGGTACAGTGAGAGGTAGTGTTGGGACCAATAAAGGAAACCCTCATAAGGGGGCAGCTAACAAGGACTGAGGATAGCAGGGATGTACAATGAGGATTCTAGGTTGTCCGTTGTATAGTGAGCGATGGGGGCTCCCTCCCTGTGACACCCCCAACATTGTCAGCAAAGTCTAGCAATCTCATACATGGTATGTTTAACCTTTTTTTCTGCGAGGGACACATGGGTGGCTCCATTGGTTGAGCGTCCAACTCTTGATTTTGGCTCAGGTCATGATCTCAGAGTCATGGGATCGAGCCCCATGTCAGGCTCTGAGCTCAGTGGGGAATCTGCTTGTCCCTCTCCCTCTGCTCCTCCCCCGCTTGCTCTCTCTCTCTCGAATAAATAAAATCTTAAAAAAATTTTTTTTTCCATGAAAGGGATACATTTTGTGCTGGATTGATTTGGAACTGAACAAAGAGCACCCCCGAGAGACCAGGATGGAAGAGTATACCCGTCATGTGCGTTTTCAAGACTCCTAGGGAAAGCTCGGGACTTCCACGGGCCGTTACGTCTGGGTATTTGGAGCAGGTGTTGCCTGACCCTCATGATGCAGACAGGTCCCAGCCCGCATGGGAGCCGCCTGAGCACCCACGTGCGTCAGGCCCAACCTGCTTTCTGGCTCCTAGGTCGTTCCTTAGTTTTCCACCCTTTCCTTTCCCTTGGCCTATATATGTGACCCCCAGACCTGCACATACAGACCCAGCCCTTTCCAGGTCCCTGGGGCATTCTGGAGATGCAGGAGGCATTTAATAGATCCAATCTGACGGTCTAGGGCTCCGCATAAAGTCAACAGTTGCTGCTCAGACTTCCCGACTTTATGCCCCTGTCCTGAAAACCAGAACCTATTTTATTCTCAAATCCTGGGGCCATCTCTCCTTCCGCACCCCAGGGGCCTCAGGACTTATAATTGGACGTCTGCTTTGAAATTTATTCTTAAATTTCTTCTCTGGTATTCCATCCAGTCGTTTCCTCTTAGGAATGAGAAACCTTGAGCTCTAGGCCTAGATCTGACACCAACTTGCTATTTCACTTTTGCAAAGTCACTTTTACTCTCTGGCACTTGATTCCTCACCTGTAAAACATTGTGGTTGGGAAGATGATTATTAACTCAGCAGGCTTGAACACGAGTTATGCAGGCTCCTCGGCAACGTGGACTAGATGGGATGGGTCCCAGCAGTTAACCAGTCCTGGCAGGGGCTCTAATGATGTGGTGAATTGTAGCCAGGTTGGGGCAAGGCTTGTGAGTGCAGGGCTCCCTCCAGTGTTAGAGGGCAGCTGAGGAGCATGACGTACACACAGGCAGGGAGTCTTGGTTTTTAATACTCAGGCCGTGGAACACACAAATGCAGCCGGCGGCTGGGGGCTGTAGAGCAGGGTTTGGCATCACTGTGCTGGCCGGGGCAGACAGGGACTTGTAACCACAACCAGAACCCAAGAAAGAGGAATTGGGCTCACGGCAACACTCAGTTTTCAGGGGGCAATGGAAAGACAGTCAGGGGGACTGAGGCTGAAAGGCAGGTGTATGGCCTGAATCAACACAGCTGGCAGGTTGAGACTAGGAAGCCATGGGGGTTATTTCTAGCTTCTTAGTTTTCATTTGTTTGTTTGTTTTTGTTTTTAACAAAAACAATGAGATTCTTTCTGGGCAACTATACCAGCTAGTGCATTGAAATAGCTCAGGTCCTCCCTCTTCTATTCAGATCTGCCCTAGACTAGGGCTAATCGTGCCTGGGAGGAAGATGGATGGCTGAGACCAGATGTCCCCAGGCCAGATCTTCCAGCATTCTTGGAACAGCCTCAGATATGTCAGGAGGGGTCAGATGAGGACAGCCCACAGCACCCCTCCTGCTCACAGTGAGTCCAGGCCGGTGCACACCTGGATTGGGCCCCTTTGAATCACGTGTGTTGGATCAGTCCTTGAGCAGAACACTACACATACTTGTGGGGTTCACACTAGTGTGGGGGAAAGAAATCACAGTGTCTGACACACGGAAGTCCATCAACATATGTTGGTTAAATGAATGAAAAATGAAAGTTGAGTAAAACGAACAGGAAAGACTGATGGCTGAGAGAAAGGGTAGAATAACAGTGATCCTGGGAAATAGTCCTCTCGCCCTCATGTGATCCTTACTATCAACAACTGAGTCTTAACCTTTCCCCTATAACAAGAAAAATAATTCTCAAAACACATTTTCAGATTATAGATTGCCAGACCCAGGGAGATGTTCTTACCCTTGACCCAGTAATCCTACTCTTGGGATTCCATCATAAGGAAATAGTTCAACAAAAACAAAAATCTAAGTGCACAAAGGTATTTATGACAACATTATCTGAGACAGTAGAAAAATGGAAACAGCTCACATGGCCAACAATAAGGGACAGGCTGAGTAAATTTTGGTCCTTCTACTCAATGTAATATTCTGAAACCATTAAAAAGATCACTGTGAAGATTATGTACCAAACATAATAAATAACTCTATTAAAAAGAAGCACATGAAATGCTACATACATTATTAGTGCAAATGGGTGGGTACTGTTTCTCATGTCAACCGATTTATTTGTTCAATTTCCTATTGCTGTGGTTAAATTCCAAAGGAATGTAAAAGGTACTTCAGAATATCTAAGGTTCCCCACCTTTCCTCTGACTTAAAAAATGATACATGTTAGAATCCTGGGAAGATGGCAGGAGTGGGGAATCTTCTTGAATCATCATATGAAAACAGAGCAACTGGCTAAGCAAGTTAAAAACCTAGCGACAACATTTACAACGAAACTGAGTGACAAAATACAAGCACCGACAACCATGATGTGTCCTGGGCGTCTGGGCAAGAGAGAGCGGCCGGAAGCCACAGGGCATCTGATGGACCTGAACAATTCTGAGAGAGTATCCAACACGATGCAAGGTACATAAGGTCAATTTGAGGGCAGCTGCTCAAACTGGAAGGACTTGGCCCACTCCAATCAAGGATGAGAACAAAGGGCTTTCAGGTAAAAGGCCTAAAGGTACAGGGTATTCTAGCGTCTTTGAACAGGAACTCTTGAAACTCAGTAGCCTGTGTGTCACTTAAAGACAAGATCCCATACTTTGGAAAATTTCTATCAGAGGAATAAAAATTGGTAAGATAGGGAAAAAAAAAACCCTAAAACAAGAAAATTCAGCTAAAAGTGGGAGGGGTGAAAAGAATCAGGAAAATCTCAGAAAGAAAGGCATTTTTTAAAAAATAAATTATTTTATTTATTTATATTTTTTATTTTTTAAAGATTTTATTTATTTATTTGAGAGAGAGGTTGAGAGAACGAGCGGCAGGAGGGGCAGAGGGAGAAGCAGACCCCCCCACCCCCCCACGGAGCAGGGAGCTGGATGGATGCCGGGCTTCATCCTGGGACCCCAGGATCATGACCAAAGGCAGAGGCTTAACCAACTGAGCCACCCAGGTGCCCCTAAGCCATTGTTTTTAACAACATCTTTAAAGTACTAAAAGGAACATCTGTGAATCTAAAATCCTCTATCCATGAAAAATGTCCTTTAAAAATGAAGGTAAAGATTTTTTCAGACAAATAAAAGCTGAGAGCATCTGTGGCTATTACTTTTACTACAAAAATGTTAAATAAATGTTTTTAATAAGTATATTATAATTATATATTAAAGAATATATATTATAATTACATATTAGAGACATATATGGAAATTCGGAGCTACACAAAAGAAAGCAGAGTGGAGAAAATGATAAATATATCAATATTTAGAAAATAATTTTCCCTCATTTTAACATTTTATTAAAAGATAATTCACTGTTTAAAAATAATAATCACGGTGCTTATAACATATGTAGAAATAGCATGTCTGACCACAATAACATGAGGGATGGGATGGGTTCGAAATAGAAGCAAACTGTTGTAAGATCGGTGTTATACATGAAATAGTATATTATTTGAAGGTAAACTGTGGTAGGATAAATATGTATATATAAAATGTTAAGCAACCGCTTAAAACCAGACAAATCAAAAGGCAAAAACCAAAAAAACCCCAAAATAAAACAAAAATGAAAGGCAAATACCAAACAAATCTCCAAATAAATGTAGCTTAAAAACTCCAAGTAAGTGGAGCTAAAATGGAATACTGAAAAGGGTAGCAAGCATTCAAAAAGATGTGAGGAAAATAAACAAAAAAAAGGGACAACAAAGAACAAATGGGACAAGCAGAAAACAACAAGAGGACCCACTAAAGCCCATGCAGTTAGAAGTACTCATAAATGGTTCAGACATCCCAGTCAAAAATAGAAAAAGATACACCTTGCAAACACGTATGATAAACTGGAGTAGCTGTATTAATATCGAAGAAGGCAGACTTCCTGACAAGAACTGTTACAATGGATAGTAAGGGACATTTCCTAATGATGAAATGGTCAGCTCCTCATGAAGACGTCATTCTAAATATGTATACACCCAGTAAGAGAGCTCCAAAATACATGAAGCAGAAACTGACAAAAATGAAAGGAGAAACGCCATTCTCAGTTGTTCATGTGACAGATAAGCAGTAAGAATAAAGAAAATTTGAATATCATGCACCTATTGGACTTATCTGACATTTATAAACATTAACACCCTGCAACAACAGACACATATTCTTTGCAAGTGCAGGTGGAACATGAACCAACATAGAACACATTAGGAGTCATAAAATAAGTCTCAACAAATTAAGATGGAATGAAATCACAGAGAGTCGTTGTCTAAAAATGAATTAAATTAGAAGCCAATAACAAAAAGATAACTGGAAAATCCACAAATATTTGGAAATTAAATGACACTCTTCCAAATAATTCACAGGTCGTAGGGAAATCATCAGATATTTTGAATTGAATGATAATGAAAACACAACAAATCAAAATTGGTGGTATGTAGCTGAAGTAGTGCTTTTAAATATACTTCAGCTTTACATGTTGATATGAGAGAAGAAAGGTCTAGAAATCAATGACCTAAGCTTCTATCATAGAAAACAAAACAAAACTAGAACATGAAGAGCAAATTGATCACAAAATAAGTAGAAGGAAATAATTGAGACAATTGGTAGAAACCAATGAAATAGAACACAGAAAAATAATAGAGAGTAAATAAAATGAAAAGCTTGTTTTTTTGAAAAGATCAGTAGAATTGATAAACCTCCAACAAGACCAATGAGAGAGATACAAATTACCAGCATTAGGAATGAAAGAGGAGATATCATTATGGATCCTACAGATTTATTTTAAAATATTATTTATTTATTTTTTAATAACTGAAAAACAGGTATTTTATTTTATTTTATTTTATTTTATTTTATTTTATTTTATTTTATTTTATTTTATTTTATTCTATTTAAGTAGCTCACACCCAGTGTGGGGCCCAATGTTGGGCTTAAACTCACAACCCCGAGATCAAGACCTGAGCTGAGATCAAGTGTCAGACACTCAACTGATTGAGCCACCCAGGTGCCCCAGATCCTATAGATTTAAACAAAAAATAAGAGAATCTTATAAATAACTTTATGCTAATGAGTGAGTTCTATCAGATAATTTGGGTGAAGTAATACTAATTGTATATAAGCTCATTTAAAAAAATGGAGGAGGAAAACTACCCAACTTGGGGCACCTGGGTGGCTCAGTCAGTTAAGCGTCTCCCTTCAGCTCAGGCCGTGATCCCAGGGTCCTGGGATGGAGCCCCACATCAGGCTCCCTGCTCAGTGGGGAGTTTGCTTCTCCCTCTGCCTCTGCCACTCCCCCTGCTTGTGCTCTCTCTGTGTCAATAAATAAATAAATAAATAAATAAATAAATAAATAAATATTTTAAAAAACCCAAACGAAAACAAACAAAAGAAACTACCCAACTCATTTTAGGAAGTCAGTGTTATCTTGCTACCAAAACCAGACAGAGATAATATGAAAAAACATAAGAACAATGTCTCTCTTGAACAGAGATAAAAGATATTCTTAGTGTTTCAGCAAACCGAAACCAACAGTATATGAAAATGATAGAATGTCATGACCAAGTGGGTTTATCCCAGGAAATGGGAGGTTGACTTAACATTTGAAACAAAATCCATCAGCATCTGAAGATCAGTTAACCATTCACATATTTCGCCTAGTTTTTGTATAGTTTTATTTTTCATCTTAAAAATTTAAATAATCTGGAATTTATTTGGGTGTATGGTGGCAAGTGAGAATTTGACGTTTTTGCCAGTTATTTTTCCTATTCGTTGAATAATGACATTTTCCATTAATTTCTCTTCCTTCCTTCCTTCCTTCCTTCCTTCCTTCCTTCCTTCCTTCCTTCCTTCCTTCCTCTCCTCTCCTCTCCTCTCCTCTCCTCTCCTCTCCTCTTTCTCTCTTTTCTTTCTTTTTGCTTCCAACTGTATTAGTCTCTTTTTATTCTCTTGGTAATCTCTTCCAGAGTTAACTACTTCCCATTTGTAGGTGATGAACTGTGTGAGGGGTCCACTTCAAATGTTGGCACAGCTATGAGCATGGCCCTTCCCTTTACTTGAACTCAGAATTAAGACTTTTGGTTCTTCTTTTTTATATTCCAGTCCCAAAAGTAGTTTTCACCGCAAGGAGTTACCTGCAGACCTTATGCTTTCTAGCAGTCATCTCCAACCAGGCTCTAACTTCTCCAGGACATTATACCGGATGGATTGAAAAATGTATGAAACTAAGGGGCGTTCTTTCAAATGAGTTTAAATGCATTTTATTTTTAGAAAACCTACATGACATGTCTTTTTCTTAAAAACAAAGCCTCCACTCCAAATAAATCAAGGTCAAAATAAATGAAGAGCTGAAGATGACATCGGTCCCATTTGTCTAAGTCCTCGTGTTGTGTGGATGAAAAGTAGCAGCTGGTTACGACAACAGGTGATATATCCAAAGTCATAGCCAAATTCTTTTTTTTTCCATGTGTTATAACTGTATTTTTCTTATAACTGAAGTAAGCTTCACTCATAGGCCTAAGTAAATATATTTTTAACATAATACCTGCTACTTTGGACCATTTTTAATTTTTTAATATTTTTTAATATTTTTTTTTATTATATTATGTTAGTCACCATACAGTACATCCCTAGTTTTTGATGTAAAGTTCCATGATTCATTAGTTGCGTATAACACCCAGTGCACCATGCAATACGTGCCCTCCTTAATACCCATCACCGGCCTATCCCATTCCCCCACCCCCCTCCCCTCTGAAGCCCGCAGTTTGTTTCTCAGAGTCCATAGTCTCTCATGCTTCACTTCCGCTTCTGTTTACCTCCTGCTTTCTTCTTCCCTTTCTTCTCCTACCGATCTTCCTAGTTCTTATGTTCCATAAATGAGTGAAACCATATGATAATTGTCTTTCTCTGCTTGACTTATTTCGCTTAGCATTATCTCCTCCAGTCCCGTCCATGTTGCAGCAAATGTTGAGAAATCGTTCTTTTTGATCATAGCCAAATTCTTTATTATTTTTCCATTGCTAAACCATCCTTAAAGAAAATCATATATGGGGTGTGTGGGTGGCTGAGTCCTTTAAGTGAGGTGGGACTCTTGATTTCAGCTCAGGTCATGGTCTCAGGGCTGTGGGATCGAGCCCCACTTCAGGCTCTATGTTGATATTCTCACTCTCCCCTTCCCTCTGCCCCTCTCTCAAATAAATAAATCTTAAAGAAAAAAAAAAAAAAGAAAAGAAAATCATATATGGGGTCACACCATCCTCAAAGTAGTCCAGCAGAGCAACCATGCCATCTAGATTTATGTTCTCTCCAGTAAAGAACTGGTAGTTTTCGAAATTAGCAACGTTGTGCTTGATGCGTTCTGCAGTTCCTGTCTTGGAACGTTTTACTCTCTCCGGCCTCTGTTCTTCAAATTTGTCTTTGATTGATTGCATCTTTGATGTCGTTCTTGTAGGCTTCTTCTGTGGAGCTGGTTTTGGCAAGTGGTGGTTCGTGACAATATCAGCACCCGTGATGACTGTGTTTTCGGTACTTTCAACCTCGGGGACTTCAGCAGAGGCATTTCCACCAATGAAGGAGTCATCAGTGTTACCCTCTGTCCTACTGACCAACTTTCCCCTCCACCCCCAGGCATGGCGGAAGGCAAGCTCCCAGATCTTGTAGTTGCCTGAGAGCATGTCATCCTGGCTGATGAGATCTGGGTAGATGACCGAGGCAGCGGCTGCAGAGAGGAGGGCGGCGCAAGCTTAGCAGGGCCTGGGAGCTCTGAGCCAGTGGGGTGCAGCCAGGGTGGCGGAAAAGCACCTCATTAGTTTCTGATGTTGCCTTATCATATCAAAAATTGGTAATTTGCATGTTTGTCAGTACTTTCGCCAGTAGGAAGTTTTGTAATGTTTAATAATAGTAGTTTAAATATATTGTCCATCTGGCAAAACAAAGAATCTTCAATACTCTTATTGTAAACATTTTTCCCAGCTCTTCTTTCTTTAGAGCAAATGTATTTATGAACGGGTAATATATTTACTTGGCTTAAAACTCAAATTATAGAAAAGGGTATACAGATACAATAAATATTGCTAGGTTTTTTGTTTTTGTTTTTTTTTTTTAAGATTTTATTTATTCACTTGACAGAGAGAGAGAGCACAAGCAGTGGGAGCAGCAGGCAGATGGACAGGGAGAAGCAGGCTCCCTCTGCTTTAAAGATTTCATTTATTTATTTGAGAGACAGCATGAACGGGGGGAAGGATAGAGGGAGAGGGAGACTCCCTGATAAACAGGGAGCCCAATGCAGAGCTCCATCCTGGGACTCCTGGATCATGACCTGAGCCAAAGGCAGATGCTTAACCCACTGAGTCACCCAGGTGCCCCCCAAGATGCAATGTTAAGTGAAAATGCAAAGTACATAAGCCTATGCATAGTTTGCAACCAACTGTGTGCATATATTTTTTTAAGCAGGAAAAATTATATTTACACATTTACTAATCTATGTGTAAAATATCTATGAATAGATATGCCCAGCGGGGAGCCCAATCCCTGATCCCAGGATCATGACCTGAGCCCAAGGCAGATGCCCAACAACTGAGCCACCCAGGTGCACCTAGTTTTGTTTTTGCTTTTAAGGTTTATTTATTTATGAGAGAGAGAGAGAGAGAGAGAGAGAGAGAGGAGGGGCAGAGGGAGAGGGAGAGAGAAACCCAAGTGGACTCTTTGCTGAGCTTGGAGCCCTACCCCTGGCTGGATCTCATGACCCTCAGATCATGACCTCAGCAGAAAACAAGAGGCCATCACTCAACTGACTGTGTCATTCAGGCACGCCATTGCTGGTTGCTGGTTTTTTTTTTTTTTTTTTTTTTTTGGGGGGGGGTGCATTTATTTATAGATATTTTACACAAAGATTAGTAAATATGTAAATATAATTTTTCCTGCTTAAAAAAATATATATGCACACAATTGGTTGCAAACTATGCATAGGCTTATGTACTTTGCATTTTCACTTAACATTGCATCTTGGGGGGCACCTGGGTGACTCAGTGGGTTAAGCATCTGCCTTTGGCTCAGGTCATGATCCAGGAGTCCCAGGATGGAGCTCTGCATTGGGCTCCCTGTTTATCATCAGGGAGTCTCCCTCTCCCTCTAACCTTCCCCCTGTTCATGCTGTCTCTCAAATAAATAAATGAAATCTTTAAAAACAAACAAACAAACAAACAAACAAACAAACAAACACATATTGTGTCTTGAAATTCATTCCATTTAGGACATAAAAGTTTCCTCATCATTTTTTACAGCTGCATAATATACCATTGAGGGGACACCACAATTTATTGAACAATTTCCTATTGATAGATTTGTTTCCATTTTCTTATGTGGTAACGGTAAATAAAAGTAACATTCCAACACATTTTTTTTTACATAGATGCAAGGGTATCTGCAGGATAAATTCCTAGAAAAGGAATTTCTGGATTAAAAGGCATGTGCTCTTATAATTTTTAAGTATTGCCACATCGCTCTCCACAGAGGCTGCAGCAATATACAACACCATGGGCAATGCACGTGTTTACCCACACCCTTGTCAATGACGTTTTCAAATGTTTTGGATGTTAACATTCTAGAGGTTAAAAAAGTTTACATAGTGTATTGTTTTAACTCACATTTCTTTTATTATGAGTGCTTTTTAAAAAGCTCTACTTAGGTATGCCTGGGTGGCTCAGTCCATTGAGCCTCTGCCTCCGGCTCAGGTCACGATCCCTGGGTCCCCGGATCAAGTTCCACATTGGGCTTCCCGATCCATCGGGGACTCTGCCTCTCTTTCTGCCCCTCCCCCACTCCCGCCTTGTTTGTGCTTTCTCTCTCTCTCAAATAAATAAATAAATAAATAAGATCTTAAAAAAAAAAAGCTCTTCCTAACTACTGTTTCATTTCTGGAAGTATCTTGGAATTTTAGTATATAGCATTGATAACTAAGGTATAGCACTGATAACTAAGGTATAGCATTGATAACTAAGGTATAGCACTGATAACTAAGGTATAGCACTGATAACTAAGGTATAGCATTGATAACTAAGGTATAGCGTTGATAACTAAGGTATAGCGTTGATAACTAAGGTATAGCACTGATAACTAAGGTATAGCACTGATAACTAAGGTATAGCGTTGATAACTAAGGTATAGCGTTGATAACTAAGGTATAGCACTGACAACTAAGGTATAGCACTGACAACTAAGGTATAGCACTGACAACTAAGGTATAGCGTTGATAACTAAGGTATAGCGCTGATAACTAAGGTATAGCGCTGATAACTAAGGTATAGCGCTGATAACTAAGGTATAGCGCTGATAACTAAGGTATAGCGCTGATAACTAAGGTATAGCGCTGATAACTAAGGTATAGCATTGATAAATAATGACAGTTTTGTCTTAGCACCTTTTGTTTTTGTTTTACGCCGTCCTTTACTGCATTAGCCTCCATTTCTAGAATACTATTAAATACTCATGGTGAGACTGAGCCTCCTGTTTTGGTTGCTGGTTTTAATGGAGCGTCTCTAGTATTTCAATTTTATTGCTGCTCTTCATTATGTTAAGAGATTATCTTACACTTCCTACAATTTTAAAGTTTAAAAAAAAGCCCCCAAAACCCAGAAACAGATGTGAGGGATTCTAGCCAATGCTTTTCAGAATCTAGATTTGGGTGATTTACTTTCTTATTGATGAACTGTATAATTTTAATAGGTTTCCTAATGCCAAACGATCTCTACATTGCTAAAATAAACCCTGTTTGGCTACCAAGGATGATTTTTAATGTCCTCTCGTCCAGTTTGTTCAGGTTTTCTCAAAAATTTTCTGTCCACATTTAAAAGTGAGGCACTATTGTTTCTTTTTGTGTATAGGCTGCTCTTGACAGGTTTTGTTATCAGGGTTATGATGACCTCATAAAATGAACCAGGCAGCCTTTCTTCTTTGCTTTTTTGCCTAAATTCCTCTCTGTTCTCCTGGCTGGCGAGAACTGGGCTCGCCTGTGTTCAGAGCTACTCCAGGACTCTGGCGACCTCCAGCATGTTCTGGGCCCTCTCCTCAACGCTCAGTGCTGTTGTCTCTGGCATCTTCTGCTTCCCCTTCTCCTTCAGGCCGACTTCCCAGGGAGCCCCTCCAGCATCTGAGCTTCAACCTGAGCTGCCCTCTGTGTGAACCCAGAGGAGGGGATTTCCTTGGCAGATGGTGGTTCTCCATGGGCTCCTCCCACTTCCTCCTGGAGCTCTCTCCCAGCTGCACTCCTAGTTCTCTTCTGAGCTCCTGCTGCCAGCTCTCTGCTGCCCTCACCTGCCCTCTGGCCACCACGTCTGTCCCTGTCCTGGCTTCCTGCAGCCAGAGGCGTGGAGAATGGGACTCACTTTCACAGGCTCAGTGTTCACAGATGCCTTGAAGTCCTTAGGAATTCTCCAGAGTGACTGGTTTGAAGGGGGTGTTGCAGTGAGTCAATGAGTTGTTCTGGCTGCCTCTGAAGAAAATGCTAGAATAGTCCCAAATGGCTCTGCCCTTATGGGGGAAACACAAATCACATTTATACCAAAAGGCACCTCTGAGGAGATCTGGTGTGGTGTGGCAGGACATGAATCCCAGAGTGAGGAAGGGAGGGGTCACATTTAGTTTAGACCTTTGTCCAACATGAATATGGTGTTCCCCAGAGACAGATGTGGCCCAAGAGGTGTCTATGACTTACACCTCCACACGCGTCAACACCCCCCCCCCCCCAACTGCTTCCCTGTCCTTTCCTGCCACCTGAGACAATTTGTATGTCCAGCCTTTCTGTTCAGCTGTCAGCTGGGAATGACACCAGGTGGTGAGGCCTGAGCTATGCAGTGAATTGTCTGGCTCAGGCTGACACTTTTCTTGCCAATCGCCCCTGATACCATCTAAGGCCAAGGTCATGAGGAGGCACTTATATAAGTATGTTGTTTGTCACTATTTAATCTCATCTAGTGGTTAAGAGTATGGCATCTAGAGGCAGGCAGATTTGGGCTGAATCCTGGGTATGTCACTTACTAGCTGTGTGATCTTGGACACGTCATGTGACTTCCCTGAGCCATTGTTCCTTATCTTTATTTATTTTTTTAAAATATTTTATTTATTTATTTGACAGAGATAGAGACAGCCAGCGAGAGAGGGAACACAAGCAGGGGGAGTGGGAGAGGAAGAAGCAGGCTCCCAGCAGAGGAGCCTGATGTGGGGCTCGATCCCAGAACGCCGGGATCACGCCCTGAGCCAAAGGCAGATGCTTAACCGCTGTGCCACCCAGGCGCCCCATTGTTCCTTATCTTTAAAACAGGAAAATAACAGATATACTCATTCGGTTGCTGTGAGATGATAATGCATATAAAGCATTTGGCCTAATGCCTAACCTAATAAATATTCTATGTATGTTACTTAAGCTACTTCTTTATTCTTTAAAAATAAAAAAAATAATTTATTTATAATCTCTATATCCAATGTGGGGCTTGAACTCATGATCCCGAGATCAAGAGTCACATGCTTTTCTGACTGAGGCAGTCAGGTGCCCCTTTTCTGATTATTACCGTATCTCTCCTATGAATCAAGGTAACTTCTTAGCAAGAGTCTCTAGGATCAATTTTCAGGCTGTGTTTCCAGCCTGACTTCCTCTGCTCCGTTGCACTTGATCTGTCAATCAGCTGAAGTTTCACCTCCTTGCTTTAGTTCTCACTGTTCCCTTAAACTAGCCTCCTCCTTTCTTGTCATCATGTGCTGAGACTCTTACCAACTATCAAGGCCCAAGTTAAATACCACCTAACCCTAGAGGAGTTCCTGGCTGCCCCATTCAGAGGTTCTCTCTGCTTCCTCCTGCATCATTACAAACGTAACTGTTTTCAGTCAAGAACCAGGAGATGAGATTGGCGCCTGAGCATAATACCTAGTGACAATGTTCGTGTGACAAATGTCCTGAGCTTCTGTGGATGTGTTCCTCTCCTCCTGGAGAGTTGATCTCTGAATGCCTTGGGCCTTACAGGCACTGTGGGCTCCAGAATTTCTCCACTGGAGGGGCTAGGAGGCAGTCTGGTGGAAGGGGAAGCTGGAAATCGTGTTTGGTCTGGCAAGGACACTGATGTCACTTGTGTTGTGTGCTTATCAGGGATGGCTCAGGGAGGGGATGAGAAGTTGGGGTTGAGCGCCATGGAGGTTTCTTAATCTGTGAGTGAGGGATGGAGTCCGTAAGCCTGGCCAGTAACTAAACCGGCTCTAACCGAGGATGTTTTTGAAAGTGAGCGTGTAAAGACAAATAACAACCCATGAGGAGGTCATGTGGAGTCTTTGGGGGAAACAAGCCAGAGTTTTACAATGTCTTGTCCCACAGCCACCTCCAGGCCTTTGTGAAAGGCCTGCTGGAGACCTGGGACCTTTGCCTGGGTTGGGTGGGCTGGGCTGGCTAGTGCCGGTGAGAGCTTGAGCTTCTAATCAAAAGGCAGGGAAGTGGGGCCGAGGAAGGAAAGGACCTCACTTCTCCAGGGACCTCTCAGGTCTGATGGGAGGAGCTTGTTCTAGATCTATCTGCTGGGAACCATGGTTAGGTGGTTAGGCTAGGGCTAGAGGTATACTCCTCTCTAGGAAGTGTGTTGAGGGCGGTCCCCAGGGATCTCAGCGGTGTGGCCATGCTTTGAAGCGTGAAATTTGGTGGGTGTGTGACCTGGTGTCTAGGCATCCTCCCCCGGGATCGAAGGGCCATGTGAGGGAGGGGTGCAGTGTAAGGGGAAAGCCAGGGAATGACCCAAGCCTGACACAGAGGACTCGAGAGACGCTTGCCCCTTTGGATTGCTATGTGAGGCAGCAAAGGACGAGTTGAGCCCGGGGTGATGGAGTAACGGCAGAGAGTCTTTCAGAACACAGCCCCGGACAAGCCTCATTTTGCCATACTCCAGGCTAGGTCCAAGGATCTAGCCCTCAGCTCTTCTCTGACTTTCTCTCTGGAAAGTTTGTTCCTCTCGTAGACTTTGAGGAATCATGAGTGCCATTTGCCAAATATTTCCAGTTCTCTATTCCAAGCATGTGGTAAGATTGCGCTTCCGGGCACCCTTGTGGCTGGCTGGAGCCAAGCGACCATTTATGGCCAACGGGCTGTGAACGAGAGGCATATACATCACTGCTGGTCCAGAGCACCTCATTGCCGATACAAGGCCCTTCAGAGCTCTCTTTCTGGCAATGGTTTAGGCAATGTTCAAGAAGATGGCTGATCTGTTGGCTTAAGTTCCCAAGTGGGGAGATGTGGAGCGGAGCCACTAACCATGGACAGAGAGCATAGGAGGAAATCCACCTTTGTGGTTTTAAACCACTTCTTTCTATCAGTCTTACCTCACTGAAGAGCCAGTTGTCTTGTGTATTCCCAGGTTTTACTGTTTCACAATATTGCAAGACCTGCTAGCTCTCTTTTTTTTTCAAGATTCGGCACCTCTTGATTTACTTCTGTCCTCCTCTGTCCTGCTGTCTCTTTTCCTGGTTCCTATTCTTTGCAAACATATTCCTGGAACCCAGTACTACCTTGTCACTGCTTAGCTCCAGCCTCAGGGTCCCTGAAGTGCCCTCTTTCCCATGAAGAGAGGCGGGCTCTCTGCAGGCAAGGTGGTAGACCCGGAGCAGGAGCGGGCAGGGGTGTGTGGTAGACGGCTTTGGTGACGCCGTCTCCTGGCGTCACACCCTGTGTCACTTTCTCCCACCTGGTGCCCGCGTAGGTCTTGTGGTCAGTAGAATGTGGCAGAAGTGGTGGTATGTCACTTCCAAGACGAGCTTATAAGCAATTGCGGTTTCTGTCTTGGTTACTCTCTCTCTCTATTTTGATAATTCGCTCTGGGGAAGACCTGTCATGAGATACTTCAGCGAGATCCATGTGACAAGGAACTCCTGTCCTGTGAGCAAGCTTGAGACTCCAGACCCAGTCAGCCTCAGTGACTAAGCCCTAGCTGACGCCTTGACTGCAACCTTACAAAAGACCCTGATCTAGAACCACCGTGCTAAGCCTCTCCCGAATTCCTGGTTCCATAATAAATGTTTATTGTTTTAGGCTAGTAAGTCTGGAGTTACTCATTATGCCGCAATAAAGAACTAATCCAGGCCAGGTGCTAAGGAGGTCGTGTTTTTGGCTATCACAGTGCAGTATGATAACGATGCTAGATCTCTGCTTGGCCTGGCTGTGTCCCCTGCTCTGGGACAGACCTGTCCCATGCCTCCGTGCATGGTTGCTGAGGAACCTCTAAGGACAGCACTCAACCCAGGGGAGGAGGGGACAGGAAACAGGAACACAGCTTGGTGTCTATCACCTAGAAAGTCTCTTAACCCCAGTCCCAAGAGACTCGCTCCAGCCTGTCTTGTAGCGAACAGGGAGTTCTAAGCAAACACTGAAGCCATTTTACAAAGAATGTAAAACACTGGTGTACCAGCCACATTGCTTTGGGACAGCTTTGTTCACCATGGAGAGAGAGAGAGAGCGCGAGCGAGCTGGTGTGACACCATGAGAAGCCCAGCACACCTGCGGTGGTGCTGGGTGCAAGGAGCAGCAGCAGAAGCCAGAGCCCGGTGGAGTAATGGGTGGTGGAGATGGGTGAGCAGAGACACCCCTGGGGGCACATTCCGTAGGATTGAGGGCCGAAGTTATCAAGGGGAGCAATAAGCTGGTGAAATCAGAAGTACCGCTGTTGAAGCATCTTCCCCCAGGCTTGTAGCCCTGCAGGGCTTGGGGGAATTTGGGGTTCAAGAGTAGTAACAACAGATACTGTTCTTCCTCTTATTAAGCACTTGCTATGACTGACTTAAATAATTTATGCACATCATAATTTTCAAGCTCTGAAGTAATCTGTAAGGTAGATGCAATTCTCATTTTACAGATTAAGAAACTCACATTACACAACTTGTTTCCTCCAAGCACCTTTCCCAAAAGTCAAAGCAGGGACCACATGCGCAGACACCTTCCATCTTTATTTTTTTTTAAGATTTTATTTATTTATATGAGAGAGATAGAGCAAGAGAGAGCACGAGCGAGGGGTGGGGGTAGAGGGAGAAGGAGACCCCCTGCTGAGCAGGGAGCCTGATGTGGGGCTCGATCCCAGGACTCTGAGATCATGACCTGAGCCAGAGGCAGATGCTTCACCGACTGAGCCACCCAGGCTCCCCGACACCTTCCATTCTTAAAGGTGCAGCCCTCTGGTTCCCGCATCTGACTGGAGGACCCAATTCCAGTTGCGTGATCAGTACATGTACATCTCATCCCTTTGTGAGACCTAAGGCTCCTGGCTGCAGGAACTGACCTGCTTTTATCCACGGAGTCAGCAAAATGTACAGATAACTTACAAGAGCTGTTGGCAGCTCTTGCATTGGGGATGAAGGAGGAACCTCTTGCCCTTCAGCTCTACACACGCAGCCGTCTACAGATCGGAGTCAAGTCCCTGGAAGCAATCCAGTTACAATGAATGAAGCCTCTGTCCCTTCGAGACTGAGCTCCAGGTAATGACAAAAGGAGAGGTGGGGAACAACAATGTGGATATGCTTACCAACACTGAAAAGACTCTGAAAAATGGTTAAGACGGTAAATTTTATGGTTTTTTTTTTTACCACAATTAAAAATAAAAATAAAAAAAGGGGATATGGGGAATTGTCATTAGTAAATGGAATCTGCTAGAAGGAAGTGACTGGGCTGGGGAGGGTTAGTGTGAGTCTGTGTGGGATGTGGGTCAGCAGGTGGAAGGGTGAGTGAGCAGGGCATACGCCGTCAGGTCACGGCAAGAAGACCAGGTAAGACTAGCACAGAAACTCCACCTGGGTCCAGTACTGCTGAGGAGGGACTGGCAGTTCATCTTAGAACCCGATGTGGTGGGGACGGCTGTACACACACACACACACACACACAAGACATAATGTAACGTGTATCATGTTATAACGTAAGTTGTAAAATATATATGTGTAATATGTATACGTGTATGTGTATATATACATAGATAATTAATAAACAGTAATATATGGTTGAGAACATAGGATGGGTGCAGGTCTTTCAAATGATCCGTTTGTCCCCTTTACAAAGTCCTGGGTCACAGAGGCCTTTCAGATTTGCTCCAGAGGGAGGCCTGCATAGGTGGGCCCGACAGCACGTAGTCAACGTTCCAGGGCTGAGAGGGGGCAAGTCCCAGAAGAGCTGCCCCCGTTCCCATCTGTTTGGCCTACATTCAACCCACAGAAGAACACAGAAAGCCAGCAAGACAGGAACAGCCTTGTTCCTGATAATGTAGTGGGAAAATCTAGCCTCTGTCCTGCTCCTTCAGGTTCTCTAGGACGTGGGACGCTGACCCGGCTCTCAGAGAGAAGCCCTGTGGGTAATAGGTGAGTGATGAGTCTGGGAATAGGTTTGTGAATCCTGGCTTCTGAAAGGTTATGAGGCCTTGGTGCTGGAGCTGGGCAGTTGGGAGGGGCGCTGTGGCTCCTTTTTGGCTCCCCGAGAAAGGGGCATCCTTTAGAGAAACAGGGCTTGACTGAGGTGTGAAATTGGAGTGACATCTGATTTCCTAGAGCTTCTGAGCGCTCTCCTTTTTGCCAAGGCTCTGGGATGGCATTCTAGAGTATCCCTCCTACCTAGCTAGCTTTCCTACCCCCAGACCAGGGAGGATCTCCACCCTTGACCACCCACACCTACAAGAGGATTTGAGAATGGCTCCACACCCCTTCCTTCCTCAACTCAGTCCACGACTGTCTCTTACCCTAGATTATAATTCCTATGACGGCAGACACCATGTCTTATTCATCTTGGGAACTCCTGGAACTTCTCTTTCCCTCTGTCTCTCCTGTGCCTTGCATGTAATATAAAATAGAGGATCCCAGTGACCACTGCTTAAAAACCCCTGTCCCCAGATGCTCCTCTTGGCTGTGCTGTCCTTTCTTCTTTGCCCTACAAACCAAGTGCTCTGGCTTTATCAATTTACACTGTCAGCCAGAGTTCCTAAACTGCACTTTATCTTAGCCCTTGGTCTCTAGATTCTTGCTTGATTCCTCTCTGTCTGGCAATCTCCCAGATAAATCACAGTCAGTCATATCCGTGCTGCACCTCTCCCCAGAATATCCAGCATGAGGGCAGAGTTAGAAGGGCCTTGGGAGAACATCCAGGAAGCCCTGTATTAAAGACGGGGGCGGGGGGGATCCCTGAGGGGAAAAGGGACTTGCCCAAGGTCGTGGTTTTGAGTCCGGGCCAGAAGTCAGCTCTCCTGCCTCCTAGGAGCTCCGGGGCTCAGAATGCTGGCCCCGTGGCCTCCTTCTTCATGCCGCCTGCTGTTCTGAAAGGGCCTTTCTCTGATCCTCACCTTTTAGGCATCACATCTTGAGAGGCAGGTTGATAGCTTGGCCAGACAAAGGGTGTCTGCTCCAGGGCCTGAAAGAAAAGAGCTGGCCTGAGGGAGTGGAGGCAATAGCCAGTGACCCCCTTGACATTCTTTCCATGCAATGACTTCTGTCAAATAGCAGTTTGACAATGAAGCCAACGAACACATAGTGTCTTGCTCGAAGTCACCCTGAATATGAACTCAGCAAAGCGTTCACGGCGGTCGGAACTCCCCGCCTAGTCCATCTAACTGTCTTCTGGCAGGAGGGCTGTTTTGTTTTTGTGGCCTTGTGGTAATGTTTTTCTCATCAGCAGAGGTTGATTCTTGCCCGAGTCCCGCCCAAGGCTGCCGGCTGCCGGCCCTACAGAGTCCAGGAGAAGAAGGTGGTATTGCTGCTGAATAAAGCTCTTTGCCAGGCACTGCTCACTTGGTCCCCAGTGAATCCCTGGGTAACAGGCAGGGAAATCCTTATTAGTCCCTGGTTTGTAGAAGACATTATGGCCCAGAGAGGATGAATGATTAACGCAAGGCCACACAGCCAGTGAATTACCGATTGGGCAAATGTGCAATGCTCAAATTCTAGCTCTGCTGTTTATTAGGAAGATCATTTGAATCTAGGCTCCCTGCTCACTAGTCGTGGGATCTTGAGCATTATTTAACCACCCTGCCTCAGTTTCCTCACTTTTACTTATTTATTTGCTTTTTTTTTAAAGACTATTTATTTGAGGGAGAGATAGAGATAGCAAGCCAGGAGGAGAGGGAGAAGCAGGCTCTGACGCATGGCTTGATCCCAGGACCCTGGGATCAAGACCTGAATGGAAGGCAGACGATTAACGTACTGAGTCACCCAGTGACCCCTGTTTCCTCACTTTTAAAATAAAGGACATAGCATGTGTCTCATTGGAATGTTGGGGGATTAAATGAGCCAATATATGTAAAGTACTTACCCCCTGCCTGGCAGTCAGTAAGTGCTGACTAATGTTAGAAATTGTTGTTATTGTGAAGTCTGGCTCCGCTGTGAGACGGGACAAGTGTCCTGTGAGCTCAGATGGGCAAAAGTCATGGTGCTACAAAAAAACCTTAGAGATAATCCAGTTTGTTCACTCATTTACTTTTATTATTATTTATAAAGCCTAACATTTGAAGATAATAATATAAAATTACTCTTGTGATGTATAGTGATTAGGCAGAGAAGGTCAGAGTTTCACATAAATGGTTGAAATTATTATGTTTTATGTAGCCAAAAAATTTGAAATTTTTCTCTTTTTTATGTTATTCTTTGGAATCTATAATAGACATCCATGTCAACACATTTCTCCATTACATGCACCATTTAATCCTGATGATATGCACTGACAATGACTCACATTAAAAGACAAAAATAGAAAAAAACAGTATTACTCATAATATTCGGGAAGCGGGGGAGGGGAAATGGGAGGAAGCGTAAGGGTGTTAATTTCCTTATCTTTCATAGCAGCCAGTCAATTGATAGTTACTGTCTAAAATTGAAGCATGTTTAAAAAAACATAGTGATTCCAGCCTCTTAATATTTTTTACAGTATATTTTCTTAACCTTAGAGGTATCTTTGAAAAATAATATCTCTTGTGGAGAATAAAGGAAGTCAAGCAATTCTATTAGCTTTTCTTTAGTGTCATTGTCTTTTGTTACGTTCAAGGAAAATTAAATTTTATACCTTTTTTTGATTTTAATTTTTTAAGTGATTGCTACACCCAACGTGGTGTTTGAACTCATGACTCTGTGATCAAAAGTCACATGCTCTACTGGCTGAGTCGGTCAGGTGCCTCTCCTTTTTTTTTTTTAAGCTTTTATTTATTTATTTGAGAGAGAGAGAGAGAACAGGCCAAGGGAGCGGCAGAGGAAGAGGAGAGGCAGACTCCCCGCTGAACAGGGAGCCCGCCATGGGGCTGGATTCCAGGACCCTGAGATCCTGACCTGAGGCAAAGGCAGATGCTTAACTGACAGAGCCACCCAGGCGCCCCACCAGTGAGGTGCCTCTCCTTTTGTTAAATAGTATATAAATTATGATCCCTTTTTAATCAACTATTTCTTTATATCCATCCATCCATCCATCCAGTCTCCCTTATTGGTTACCTGACTATCTATCTATCCTTCTCTCTGGGTATAGAAAGACAGAACTATCTGCAATCATGTTGACTGGTGTTGGCCATGACTATTTTGAAGTGGTGGGATCTTGAAGATTTTTAAATATCTTTTTTGTGCACTTCAACATTGTGTGAATTCTTTATAATAAGTATGTATCATTTTTCCCTAAAAAATAAAGTTTATTAATAAAAAGTCCTTCATATTATAAGAACAATATATTGTCAAGTAGAAAAGTTAGAGAATATAACTAAGTAAGAAAAATAAAAATTACCCACAATCCTATCATTCTTTCCTATCTTTTTTCATACACTTTGGTACAGGTTTTGTGTATACACATTGTTTTTTGTTACAAAGATGGGATTACGGTATATGTAATTAAAGTTTTTGTTTTCAGCTAGTGATACATCTTGAAAGACATATATCATTTTTATAAAAACAAGGTCTAATCTTTAAAAAAGAGAGGGAAACAATGCTTTAAGATTTCCCCAACATTTGACATTTCCTTGCCCTTGCCACACGCCCCCCCATTATACATACTCCAGAACAAAGGGCTTCAGGCTCATACAATACCCACAGTGGTCACACCCCAGGCTCCCCTTCCCACAGTTTACATCAGGGGTCCTTAGTGTTGGAGAACTTGAGTGGCAGAAACCTTTCGCAAAAAGTTGGTGAACAGCCTGGTAGGGAAGCATATAACTGAGGGAAGATGACCAAGGACAGGGAGGCAGGAAAAGGGCTCTGATTCCCTGACATTTCTTCATTTTACATGTGATGAGACCAAGCTTAGAGAAGAGTGACTTGTTCAGAGCCAGCCAGCCTGTCACAGGCATCCAAGGCAATCAGTTGCCCCTTTGATGGCAATCAATTCTTTTCTCCAAGGCCTACAAGTAAGGAGAGACGGTAGGGCCTCAGGTCCTTACTCTTGGAGTGGAAAATAGAGAAAGAAGGGGAATTTCAGGGTGTTTTAGAGGGAGGGTGTGGGTAGCTCCCCCTCTAGCAGTGAGTCCTGTTTTCCTATTAAGTCTGCCATAATTAGCATCTGTAGGGACTGCAAGACCCCCTGGAGGCATCTATAGCAGCTTTGCACTGAATGTTTAGAATCAGAGGAAAGGTGTCTTGGGCAGATATATTTGAATTTGAGTGGAGAAGATGCAGAAGAGTCTGGCAACTGGTTATTGTCTTCCCTATTCCAACCAGGAGACCTTGGCCTATGTTTACCTACGTTCTCATAGTACTTTATATTTCTTTGGGGATGGAGTGGTGGTAGGGGTGTGGAGGGGGCTCTTTCACAACTCTTGAGGAGGGCAGCCCCTGTCCAACCCTAGGATATTGTCAGCACCTCCTTGGTGGACAGCTCCACAGCAGCCACCAGAATCTCCTCTCAATGGGACCACTGGGCCGCTGGTGTTCTCTCAATGACGGCTTGTCTTTCTCTTGTTATTTCTCCTTTCTTTCTTAAGAAAATTTGCTTTGTTGTAAGGGGACTTCAATTCAAGTGATTTTATTCTTTAAAATACACAAGACAATGTATAAAAAGGAATATCAAGTTGTTCTGAATAAAGGATTCCTTTGGCTAAATATAACAGTCTGAGTGATTGAACTAGGAACAGCCCAGGCATGTGCCTGTGTGTCATAGCCCAAGAATCTTTTGTAATCAGACTTTCAGATCCAAACCAACATCAAGGACACATCATCTTACAAAAATTGTTTTGGGCTACTTCCCAGTGTTAATGCAATATGGGAGAGGTCAGTTAGACACTGAAATCTTAGAATTTCAAGGATTTTTACATATTGTAAGGTTAGTGCTCATAATATTTGATATTTGGGCTGTCTCAGAAAACCCAGAATTATGATTATCATGCCCATAACCAGCAGTCTAGAATGACTCAGGTAGAAGAGAGAAGTCTAACTGGAAACGGAGGTCTTGGAATTAGGAACACCCTAGGGGTAAGAAAAACGATGATGTAGAGAGATTTCTCTGTGAACAGTGAACAGAAAGCTTTGAAAAAGTGTGATGCCATCTATTGCTTCACTTAATAGGGGTAGAACATGACCACCGAAGCCTGTAGGAAGGTTTGTGTTGTGGCCAGGTCAGGTGCTGGCAGGAGAGGCTGGTTGGCTTCCATTAGGCTCCTTATAAAGCAGTCTTTACCTGGAGAAGTCACCTTGGCCCAGAGTCTTGTTCCCAGCCTGGTGGGCTTAGAAATGCAATTTTGTCAATACTGAGAGTGGCTTTACTTCATGCACAATGAGGTTTCAATATCCAAGCTTGCAACAGCTTGTTTTGCAAACTATTTGCCAGTTCATTGGCAATGAGAAAACAGAACTCCTTGGGGACTGGACATTTGCTTCTAGTCAGTATCCCCTCTTTTTCTCTAGAAAAACCATCAGGGAAACCAGGTTATATTCAGAAAGTTGCTTAGTGAGCTTGGAATCAGAATAAGGGGAGGTTGATTTATGAGGGTGGGGTTTGATGGCAACAGGTCTGATCAACCATTCGTCTCACATCCAGGAGAGAGGAGGACCTGCCGCTGGAGCTGGAGAGACTTAGGCCTTGGGTCAAGGAGCTGACTCTCTTTCGGAGCCCCCCAAAGCAAATCCTGAAATGAGGATTTGAGTGCAAGTAGTTTATTTGGGAGGTGGTTCCAGGAAGCAATGGTAACAGAGTAAGGAGGTGAGACAGAGGAGGGAAGGAAGCCAATACAGGTGTCTTACCAAACAAGTTACCATCATGGGAAACTAGAACTTAACCTCGCAGTGTGCAATACCCATCTCAGTGCTAACCTACCCCAGGGTAAGAGATCTGGGCCCTTTATCCACCCACCCTCATTAGTCATTGGTCGAGTGACGATCTTGACCACAGGGTTAGTTTGAGTAGTTAGTTTGCCAACATATCCATCCCACTGCATTTGTAGACAGAATGAGCTCTAGTGGTCAGAAAAAGTCCTTAGGTCAAGAGACATAGGTGTGCCAGTTAGAAGACAGTCTGGTGGGCACCAAAATGAATAGGGCCGAGGGGATAGAATTGGGGGCCTAGGGAGCATAGGCTATACCCTCTCTCCATCCTCATATTGTGGATACTATCTCTGCTTTCTTTCATGTTCATCCTTTTTGACTGTACTTGTACCACAGACCAATACCCTTTATGATTGCTTCATTCTTTTTATTTTTATTTTATTTTATTTTATTTTTTTAAAGATTTTATTTATTCATTTGACAGAGATAGAGACAGCCAGCGAGAGAGGGAACACAAGCAGGGGGAGTGGGAGAGGAAGAAGCAGGCTCCCAGCGGAAGAGCCTGACGTGGGGCTTGATCCCAGAACTCCAGGATCACGCCCTGAGCTGAAGGCAGACGCTTAACGACTGAGCCACCCAGGCGCCCCTATTCTTTTTATTTTTAAAATAAGTTTGTTAAATCTAATAAATTAGATTTGCTTTCCCTACTTCTGACCCCAGGAATAGTCTAGGATTATTGCTTTTTACGTGTTTCTATTTTTATTTAGAATGTAGGAGTTTTAATAGTTGAGTTAGAATTTTGGGAGTGCCTTGCTGATGACCATATGTACTGCTTCCAGGAGGTGGGGGTGGGGCTGAGGAGAAACACATCAGTAATCAGAAAAAGAAGAACATTTAGAAACAGATTATTTGATGTGTTCTGAACTTTTTATGGAACTTGACCGCTGATTCTTGAGTTCATCTGGAAGAGAAAGAACACAAGCCTAGCCAAGAACATTTTGAAAAAAACAATGGTGAAAAATTTGCCCTATCAAATATCAAAATATACTATGAAGCTACAGTGATTAAAACACTGTGGTTTGGGCACAGGAATGGAGAATTCTGTGGAACAGGATACAGTCCAAAAACAGTCATCTCCGTGTGGGAGTTTAATATATGATGAGTATGGTTTTTCAAATGAGAGGATAAAGGGAAGGGAAGAAGTGTGAATTATAAAATGGTGTTATCAGATATTCCAAAGATAATTCTTTGGAAAAGAATTAAGTTAGATTCTTATCCCACACCTATATGAAAATAAAATTCAAATGGATGTAATACTGAAGAACAAACTAAAACATTTTAGAACAAAATATACGAAAGTATTTTTTTAATCTTGTGGGGGGAAGTCCATTTTAAATAAGACACAAAAATTTAGAAGTCTGGAAGAGGCTTGGAGATTTGACTACCTAATATTTTTGTGCAAGCCAAAACGGCATCAGTGAGTTACAAACACAAAAGAAACTCTCTGGAATTCGGTCCCCCTCTCTTGAGTTCTTGTCTTTCCACTCTTCCCAGTCCCTGACCACCTTCCCGAATCCCTGGCTCTCCCTCGCTGAGTCTCTCATTCTTCCTCCTTGGGTTCCCCCCCTTCTCCCCGCTTCTCGTCTCTGAGTTTGTCTTTCAGTCCATTTCCTCGAGAAAACCAACAGGTCCCAGAGAGACAAACAGTAAAGCATAGATTGAGGAAGCAATAAGAAAAAAAAAAAGTTGGGTGAGGGAAAGATTTGCAGGAAATACATAAAAAATATTAAGATTTGCAAAGTATATGTGGCAACAATAAATCTGTAAGAAAGGCTAAGTTGTTGTTAGAAAATTAAGATATATAATAAAGGATCTCCATAGGCAATTTGAAGACCTTAAAATGTAAGTGGCTTGGGGGGGTGCCCTGGTGCACTACTGATCCCTCCTTCAGAGCACAGCACCCATCTTCTAGATTCTGGGGCTCTCCGCGCCTCCTGGCTCTCAGCTGAGTTCCCCTACAGGAGTTGTCATTTATTTGGAACAAAAAGACATTCTGTGGTTCCTAGGGCAGCAGTCACACAGAAGTCTGACATACACTAAACACGGTGTCATTGTCTGTCATTTATAAATAAAAGTGGTCTTCACGGCTGCCACCACAATTGTCGATTTCCTAAATGTAACTTCAGTCTTTTTAATTTAAACACTTAATTCTCTTCCCATATAAAAATTAGTATCTGCTTGCTTTTGTGTCAGCCTGTGAGATGATTGGGAAATTTGCCTTGCCTTCCCTGTTCTCTCGGAAGGAGATCTGCCCCCTGTCCGGGCTGCCCTGCTGTCCATACACATTGGTACCCTTGGGTACCAAAGGGCTCTCTGGGGTCGGATTGTCCTCAGAACACAGAAGCCCCATGCGGACTGGAGCAGCACTGCAGTGATTGGAAATGTCCCTGACAACAACAACAACAGCTGGGGTTGTAATCGTGATTCTTCTGGCAGCTTTTCGAATCCATGTACTCACCCTCCCACCCTTCCACGTCGCCTCCCCCCATTCACAATGTGATAGGATGTTTACTGCCCACCTTAAGCAGTTGAGGTCCAGAAAGGCCAAGGATCTCAGCAAGGAGGACAACAGCAGAGCTTGAACCCGAATGTCAGACTACACATATTCCTGAATGAGGGTGTGGCTCCCCTAACACTCACATGCGTGGGTGTGAAGGTGGTTCCAGTCCACCATCCGATGTACCTCTTACTGTCAGGGGGTCATGTACACTAGTAGAGTCCAGAGCATGGAGCAAAAGATTTGTTAATTTTCTCATCAAATAATTCATGGATCCAGACAGAAGTAGCCTTAGATATGAAAACGGGAGTTCCTTTTGCTCTCTTCACTTCCCTTATGGTTCTAATTCTTTTTTCCACTTCTTGGCCTCCCCCAGGGTCTGAACTCCATTCTGGAACTGTTGGCATCCTACCCTGAGATCCCTGTTTTAACGTCTTCCAAATCATCAGATAGAAGCATCCATAAAACAAGTCATCCTCTTTCTTGTATCGATTGTCTTCCACACCCTAGGGTTTTTATGCTAGCAGAGTTTCTGTCCCTCTACTGTGACTATCACAAGCCTTCCCCACAAGAGATGGTGGGGTTATGTGTAGGTAAGAAGTGGGGGAGGGGGAAGGAAAACCTCATCCCGCTGCTGTGTCCCCTGGGTGGTCTCCTCGCCGGATGGTGGGCTCCTTGAGGGCAGGGATGTGCCACAATCCCTCCTACCCTACACTGAGCACAGAGTCTGCTGCAAGTAAAAAGTTCAACAGACGCTGGATGACTGAAAACACTCAGGCTGGAGAGCAGCAGACCCCAACAGCATTCTGGAAACCCATGCCTCCTCCACATGTGGCTGGGGTGGCTCCTTTTTCTTCATCCATTCGACATTAACAACTATCATCACCGGCTCCGGGTCAGAGAGAACAAGGCTCCTTCCTTTGCCTCAAGGAGCTTCCGAGCTGCTCTTGGGGGGACCGGGCTCCAAACCAAACGATCACAGCACTATCTTATTATTACCAGGACTGGGGTTGACACAGGACATGGTGGGAGCTCAGAGGAAGGGCCTCCATCCAGACGGGGGAGGGGGGTTTTGGGGAAGGCTGGAAGTTTTTTCTAGAAGCTAAGATCCTGGCCAGAAACGGGGAGGGCGAGGGAGCCAGCAGAGAGAGGGAGCTGGCCTGCAATGGGGCCAACAAAAAACTTGGCTAGGCCAGGAAGGGGAGTGAGAAGCCTCAAATGTAGCTTTGACACTGTTTTCCTTTCTTCTGGAGAGCTGCCACGTGCCGCCACAGAGAGCATTTCACGGGTAGATGCATATTATTGCAATGTGTTTATCTAGGAAACCAGAGCCCAGCTCCAGCATCTGGTTTTCAGCACAATCCTGAATGAAGTCCAACTTTCCAGTTGGGTTAATGAAAATAAAACTTGGGAAGTTGTGGGCTGGCTGCATCAGGGGCCGAGTCCTGGGCTCACGCAGGGTCACGGGTTGCAGGGCCGGAAGGGCTCGGGCAGGTCACAGATTCATTGTGGGCTGGCCATGAGGCCGGCACCAAAGACAACCTTGCACAGGGAGGGAGAGCTGCTTGGACTGGCCCCGAGGAACACGCCTCGTGCAGGAATGGATGTTTGTGGATTCTATCTGTTTCAACCTGACAAAAGTTGACCAAGCACCTACTGTGGCCAAAGGACTGGGCTGGGTGGTGCAGTGGGGGTGAGATGCCGACATGAACTCGAGCCTGACTCTAGCCTGCTGGAGCCCAGACCAGTGGGGGAGAGGCCTGAGCACGAGAGCTGACCAAGGAGCAGGATCTGATGACAGCCCCCATCAGCGCTCACCACTTTGAAGCTATCAGGAGGCTTGGGATCAAAGAGGGACCCGTTTTTAAAAGCCAGCTTCGAAAAAGATACTGTCAGGCTTCAGAGAGACCTGGAACCCCCCCTCCCCCGAACGTCCACGGGCTATCCCTGCCCCTCACGTCTGCGGGCTTGCATATTTCCTTCACTGTCCTGTCTTGCTGCAGACTGGGTTTCTCTGCTCTCCAGACTGTGTGGCAAGAAAACACAATTTCCCCATAGCTTCTGAGTTCCCATGAGCCTCTTTCTCTCTTGCTCTCTCTTCCTTCCCCAATTTCAAATTCCTTAGGAAAGGGTTTTAATTGGCCCTGCTGGTGAGAAGCTCACTCTTGGTAAGACATCAGCTATGGCTAGGGATCAGAGTCACATCTGTAAATGCCGCTAAGGGGAGCCCAAGCTGAGATCCCATGCCCAGGGCTCTTTTTCATGTCAAAGTCCTTACAGTAAGACACAAATCACAAATAGCTTCTCCTCTGACCCCAACTCTACCTTTGTAAAGGAGACAGAGCAGGGAAATGGAAGCTTGCCTGTTAGTGTCAGAAACAGGGCTGGACCCAGAGCTCCTAACTCCCAGCCCAGTGCTCTTTCCACTACACACTGTTCCTTTGGTCCTGATGTGAAGCCAGCAATTGTGAAATAGACTTTGCCTATGCAGTTTCCCCTCGGGAACAACTACAGAATGAGCAGTGTTGATTAGAGAGAATTTTGTTGGCGGGCCTTGGAGTGAGCTGGGAGCCAAATACCAGTGGTGAGGCTCGTTGTGACCCAGAAGGTGTGTGTCATAGGTTCCTGATAGGGTGACCTCACACAGGGGTGTGAGGATCCTGGGGGTAGAACAGCCCCTTACTCTTATCTTCTTTACCTGGAGGCGGCTTCTTAAGAGAGAAAGTAGGAAAGGCCAGGGCAAGACAAGGGGGAGGTGCCTCTTTCTCCTGAGTCCTGGCTCAAACTAGGGAATCAGAGAGTCATAAACAGTCCTTTGGTGGAGAAGCCTTTTCCTGAGGCTACAGAGGAGAGTGCTCAAGCCAGGCCAGAGAGCTAGCTCTTGAGGACCCCAAGGGGAAGGAAATTTGGCATCTCCTGGTCATCCTTCAAACCTCCTGGCAATGACATTTTTCTTTCATTTCACCTCTTGGTGTAGGAAGTGCTGTCACTTTCGCATACGCCTCGCTGCTCCTGCTTCGATCTCTCCAGAACTTCATGATTGTGGTCATTGATGATTACCATTTCTAGGCCATGGGACCCTCAGTCTTCATTCCATGGGGCTTGAAATCGTTTTCCTATCAGTAGACTTGGTGTGGGGAGCACCAGGCTGGGCCCCTGGTTGCGCTCTTCCAGCCTTACTGTGTTGGTAACCTTATAGACTGGGCTGCTACCTTGGTCCCTTCTTCCTAATTCACTTGGTTGCCTTCCTGAGCCCAAATTGTCTGGGGCTGTATACCCGCTTACGAACTTGAACCTGCTGTCCGTTCCTCCGACCACTGATGATGGAACCCTGTGCACCACACTGCAGCTCTGCCTGGTTTCACGTTCCTCTCATCTCTGTCATCCCTGCCTTCTGGACGGGCTGGCTTTAAGACTAAGGCCATCCAGCAATGCCCTCTGAACTGTGCTCCCGACCATTTTGTAGCTGGGCTGGAACCCCTAGATCAGCATTAATGAGGAGGCTCTCTCCCTTTTCTCTTGTTCCTCCCCGTGGCCCTGCATACTTCTGTGTGTCCATTCTTGTGACACTTGCATGGGCTGTGCTTCCTGTCCCACTGGCTCCTGCACTGGTCTTCTCTCCCTCCCATTTGCGTCTCTTCCGCTGGTTGCAAGGGTTATTGAGAGTCAGTGGGCAGCAGACCTTCCCCCGGAGGCAGATCTCCTATTGAACCAGCAATCCAGACTGGCATGTAAATATGTCCCAGAGGACTGCGGATCACCTACCGCAGCTCACCAGCCAGCAGGATGACCTGAACGTGAGCAGCTCTGCTGAAGGTGAAGAAGGAGAAAAGCAGACTGTATTCTTCATTCTTTTGATTTTAATTCTCCTGCCCATGATGCAGGCAGGTATCACCTGAGGACACTCACGGTTGACCTTTCCTAGCCTCTTTCTCAATGCAGGTACTGAAATGACCTTGTTTACATCTTTGAACTTGGGTCTATTTAAGTTTCCTGCAGGTGCAGAGTCCGTTCTGTGTAATCACCTCCCCTTCCTTAGACATGGTTTCTATAGCTTTTGCCCAAGGCTGAAATTCCCTCATTCACCTACCCACCCACCTACCCACCAACCCATCCATCCAGTCATTCAGTGAGTGCTTCTGCCAGATTCTGTGCTAGGCAGTGAGAACACAGCAATAAACAAGCCATGGTTTCTTCCCTCAAGGAGCTTGGTGCCCTGCCTCTGCCTCCCCAGCACCTCTCAGCGGGACTCACGGATGCGTCTACCTCTAGGCCTGGCCTCACTCTTGTGGGGATGACAGACAAAAGTGGGGGAGATGGATGGTAAACATGTAAACATAGAATTAGCTGCTAATTGGGGAAACACTGTATAGGAAATAAATGGGACAGCCAAAGAGAATCACAAGGAACTAGAGGGAGGACCTACTTAGAAAGGATGTGGAGAGTAGGCTTTCTGAGGAAGTGACCTTTAAGCTGAGATCTGAAGGGTATTGTGGAGGGATAAAAATGTACAGACAGCAGGATACAAAAAAATGCCAGGGCCCTGAGGTGGGAAAGAAAACATGTTCCGGGAATGGAAAGACAGTGTGGCCTAAGTACGCACAACAAATGAGAAAGTGGCATGAAATGAGACCAGGGAGGCAGGCAAGAGACATATTGATGCCCACCTTTTTGGTTATGGTGAGGAAGCTGGAAAGGGACACGGCTTAAACAAGGATTGATGTGATCTGGTTTATAGTTTTAAAATGTAATGACAAAATATGAATATAAATGGAAACAAATTACTTTAACTGCTATGTGGAAAATAGATTGGAGAGGGGCCACGTGGAAGCAAGGGACTAGGTAGGAACAACTGTAGTCTTTCAGCTGAGAGGTGATGGCGGCTTGATCTGATGTCATGGCATTGAAGACACATTTTGGATATAGAACAAGAAGATCAGATGTGGTAGCTGAGGGAGACTCCCATGTTTCTGGCTTCAGAAACTGCATGAACAGTGATGCCTTTAACTGGGAGATATGGAGACAGCAAGGAAAGAAGCTTTGGAGATTGGGGGAGGAAATCCGGAGATCAGACTTGGCCATGTTAAGATTTATTTATTTATTATTTGAAGGTGGGAAGGGCTGAGGGAGAGGGAGAGGGAGAGGGAGAATCTCAAGCAGACTCCCTGCTGAGTGCAGAGTCCGATGCGGAGCTCCACGACATGGGGCTTGAGGTCACTATCCTGAGATCGTGACCCGAGCCCAAATCGAGAGTCCAATGCTTAACTGACTGAGCCACCAAGGTGCCCCAGACTTGGGCATGTTAAGATCTCCATTAGACATCCAAGTGGGTCAAGTAGGCAGTTAGATGACTGAGACTGTCACTCACCCAAGAGGTTTGGGCTGGAGTTAAATAAATTGGATTTGTCAGCACATGGAGAATTGATAAGACAGGAGGGACACCTTTTGATCTGCTTTCCTTGGAGTTTTGCACCAGAGCAAACATCTTCCATGCTGTCTTGAGGAAAGAGGTCAGGGGTGAAGGGTCCCAGAAGACCCTTTTAATAGAAGTGAGAGCTCTTGGGTCCCTGCAGGGCCAGGACTATGCAAGAATAATGATTCAATTGGGACAGGAGAATTTTCTCTTCTCCACTGAGACCAGCCTTTCCTAGGATTGTTCAAAATTCCATTGATTATTTTTGCTTTGCCCTGGAAACAACTACTTTTTATGTAAGCCCTCTCAGAAAGTGACAAATCATGGAAAAATTCTCTTGAATTTGGATTCAGCCGAGGCGGAGATGGCACATCTTGCTCTGCGGTGTGGAGGACATCCCGAGGATGCACCACAGGCACAAGAGCTGGGAAGTGGATGCAGGTGGCCAGGCTGAGTCATCGCAAATCTTCACCCCTGAGAAACCGTGCATAGCTTCACGCAATGTGGAGGGACGGCAGGGTGGGGGGAGCACTCGGACGTGTCTGATATTCAAGGCAGGAAGGAAAGAATTGGAAAGGGAGGAGAAATTGTCATTTCTGCGGGACAGAAGGACATGGCGTGCTTCTCTAGCGTCCAGGAGGAATGTTTCCTGCCTGGGGCTCTGGCCTCTCCCTACGGCTGAGCCCTCTGGGAGGGAACACTATGCCTGGACCTCAGGGCCCCTCTAGTAGAGATTCCTGCTGCCATCATTCTTTATTTTTATTTTTTAAAGATTTTATTTATTTATTTGACAGAGAGAGAGAGAGGGACAGAGAGACAGAGACGGAGCACAAGCAGGGTGAGCAGGAGAGGGAGAAGCAGCTCCCCGTTGAGCAGGGAGTCTGATGAGGGGCTCCCTCCCAGGACCCTGGGATCATGACCTGAGTGGAAGGCAGATGCTTAACCGACTGGGCCACCCGGCTGCCATCATTCTTAACTTTAGAGGTCACATCTGGGAAAGCCCAGTCCTTTCCCTGCTCCCCACACGCAGAGGTTCCTGAGAGATCTCTTCAGCGGTCAAGCCTTTAACTCCTCCCTCCTGCTCTTGCTCCTAATTTCTTTGATTTATTTCTCCCTTTCTCTCTGTTTCTTATCCCTTCTCATATCTTTGTTTCCTGACCCTTCACCTCACAATGGAATGAAGGAGTGTGTAGGGGGTGATAGAACGGCCCTAGCTGTAGAATACTGACAGTAGGAACAGAAAGTGAGGAAGGAATAGAGGCTTCTGGGAGCCCTGACCCCAGAAGGAACCTCTTCGAGCCTCAAGGCTGCAGTACTCAGTAATCAAGGAGGAGGCACAGGGCAGAGATGAACACTCTGGTGACAGGGAGAAGGGGAGCAGCTGTCTCCACGGGCACATTTGCTAGAAGACAGCTTTTTGTTTTTAAAGATTTTATTTTGAGAGAGAGAGAGAGAGCATGAGCGTGGGCAGGGAGAGAGAGCAAACTCCTTGCTGAGCAGGGAGCCTGATGTGGGGCTTGATCCCAGGACCCCAGGATCATGACCTGAGCCGAAGGCAGACGGTTCACCGACTGAGCCGCCCAGGCGCCCCTAGAAGACAGTTTTCAAGGTGGTATGTTGACATGACAAGATGATAATGAATAAAGGTTAGTGGAAGCAATGTTGACAGCACAAGCATAAACTTGTAGAGATGATAGTCAAAGTGTGGCCCCCTGGTGGTCCTTCCCCCCACTACCCTTCTCCAATTGCTAAGTGGTTCTCCCTAAGGTTGAACCCTGTCCCATCTCTGAGGGTAAGACAATGTAACTGGAGGCAAAGCAACGGCTGTCGAGAATTCAGTCACAGAGGTGCCTAGATATGCTGGCACAGAGCTCTGACAGTAACATCGCCCCTCCCTTTCTTCTACTGTCCACCTCTTCTGAGTTTTATAGAGTTATACAACAACCCTGGACAAACACTCCATTGGCTTCCTCATCTTTCTCAGTGTAAAATCCAAAGTTCTTATCACAGACTTTTGATCCTATCTGACTTGGTCTCCCACTACTTCTACTACACTCTCTCTTGTTCACTTTCCTGAGCCATACTGGCCTTCTTGCAGCTCACGCATGTCAGCATGCCATGCCCCAAGGCCTTTGCATTTGCTGTTCCCTCTGCTTGGAAAGCCCTTCTTTCAAAGACCTGCCTGGCTCACTCCCTCACTTCTTTCAGGTCTCTGTTCAAACGCTACCTTCACAATCAGACTTTCTGTAGGCATTCTACATAAAGCAGGCCCCTCCCTCACGTGCTTCTCCACTACCCACCCTCTTACCCTGCTTAAGTTTTCTTCCTAGTTCTTTAACATCCTGGAAAATAGTATACCTATCTATTTCTTGTCTGTTTTTCTATCCTTGAATGTAATTTTTTTTTTTTGTACACTGCTGCATTCCCAAAGCCTAAAATAGTGTCTGGAATGTGTAGAAATTCAATAAATATTTGTGGAGTGAGTGCATGAATGACTAAATCTGATGAGAACAGAGGTTTTGATGACTCTTCAGCATTGATATGTAATCTGCCGAGTGAATGTTTGTTACACTTATCAACATTTTCTTTAAATTAGATCCATTTTCTCATAATCTGGTCTCATCAGTACAAGGGACCTCCTCAGTGTTGGGTCACGAGCCAATCTATTCCTGGAAGGGTTGCGAGGAGTAGGACAGGCCAGCAGGGTGATGCTCAAGTTGGATCCTTGGTGCCTGAGAAGAAGGCCACAGCACTGCCAGGACCTCCACAATGATCTCACACTTATTTGAATTTCCCCAGGAAGGAAGCCTGAGCCATGTCCCTCTCTGGATGAACTGCAGAGAAGGGTTGTATTAGTCAGGGTTTTCTAGAGAAAATAGAATCAAGAGGATACACAAACATCCGCACACATCCATATAAGTCTGTCTGTCTATCATTATCTATCTATATCTATCTGTCTATATCTATCTATCTATCTATCTATCTATCTATCTATCTATCTATCATCTATCTATCATCTAACTATCTATATCAGAAAGGTGGGTGAAGCATGCACAGGACCTGGGTAAGACCGGAAAGGGGGAGTCAGGAGGAAAGAATGAGAGATGAGACAGGTCCAGATTTGAAGGAAGAGAAATTGGGAGTGTCCACGGATTGAGCACTGCCTCAGTAGTAGATGGAGAGGATATGCTGAAAATACTGAGGTTGGCAAAGGATGCTTTGGGGGCTTGAGGGGAGAAAAGAAGGGCAGCATGTTGGCTAGAAAAGTGGGGAGACCTTGGGGCTGAAGGAGGGTCTTCAGGAAGGCTCCCTGGCAAACAGAGATCAGGACTCTGCTGTGGGGCCGAACTTCTCCTGTAAGTGACCCCCCTCACTGGCAAAGGGTCTGAGATCAGGGAAGAGGGGACTGAAAGTCAGGGAAGCCAGAGGTGCGTGGCTGACTTGCACTGGGAGACAGGGAGAGGTCCAGAGCCTGGAGGTCATGCGGAGGCTCCGGGGCAAGCTGTGTAGAAATAAGAGGTAAGGCTAGTGGCTGTGCTCTGGAAGGGGGACTCAGAGCTGGTGGAGATGGCAGGTTTCTTCATGGTGACCGTGTCTCCTGCCCCCGTATGTGCTCTTTCCTGAGCTAAAACTCCGCTGCCTCCAACAAACCCTAACAGTGGCAACTCCATGCCCCCCTTCTTCCCTGAACTCTCGAGCGGAGACAATCACCTCCTTCTCTGCTCCCCATCGCCTGGACTTGTCTCCTCATGGCACTTTTCAGGCTGGATGGAAGGTGACCCTGTCTGTCTACTCCCCACATTCCTCACTCCTCCCAGCCGTGAGATTTGTGACTTCTTGGGGGGACAGGCTTGAGTCTTGCTCATCTGTGGGGCTCCTGAGCCTGCACAGCTGGTCCTTAGCAGCCCCTGTGGGAGTTAAATAACTGTGTCCTGAAGTGGGGCTCTCCTGACCGGGGGTTTAGGAAGGGACCCTGTCGAGGTCTGGGGCTCCCAGACCGGACCGACTGAGGGGGGAGGGGAAGGGCCCTCCGGGGGCTCGATGTCGCCTCTCTGTAGCCTTCTGCTTTCCCTGTTCTTTCTTTCCTGCCTTCCTGGTCGGCTCTTCCACTCTCTCTTCTAGGAAAAGGTGATAGAAAGATCTAGATCAGATAGTGGCCTCAGACGTGCCCAGTCAGTCCCCGGCACCCAGCACCACAGCACGTTCAAGCCCGGCCGAGGCTCCCCCAGGCGACGCAAGCGGCCTCCAGGCTGGGGCGCCCCCGCCTCCACCCCAGGAGTCTGGGACTGCGTTCAGAGACCTCAGATTCACAGGTGGGAAGCGGAGCCAGAGGGCAAAGAAGCTGCCTACTGCCCACGGTCACGCAGCCAGCTCACAGGATGAGACGAGCCCCTGCCCCGCCACTCCGCGGCCGCGTGACCCAGTGCCACCCACGATCTTACTTGTCATATTCATAAAATGGGGATAATAACAGGAGGATTAAATGTGAAAACGTTCTGAAAGTGGTTTTTCCTATCTGTCCCTGATAGAGCCTGGAAGTCTCTAGAATTCCCATTTCCTGATTTCCACCTAGTGCCTTTTGCATCCCTCCAACGTGCTTGGCGGAGCTAAGGTGACATGTGCTACTTGGGGTGGGCCACCGCCCAGAGAACAGTAAGCTCTCAATTAACCACTGTAAATGCTGTTGACTTGACTCCTGCCAGAACTTTGCATTACATGGTCGGGGTGCAGTGGAGGAGATTGCAGGCAGCAAAAAGAGTGAAAAATGGCTTCCCCCAACCCTTACTGAGTCTATTATTTATCCAACAAATATTTATTGACCATCTATTATGTGTCAGGCTCTGTTCCAGGCACTGGGGAATACGGTGGTGAGACAGATGCCACGTTCTTGCTCTTATGGAAATTCTGGATCTCTTTTGATTTATTCTGCCTTCGATTAGTTTTGGGCTCCTCTAAACCAGGGGCCAAAAGGCTCTTCCCCTCCACCCTCAATCCCAGTCCCTGGCCTCTTTAATGGCAGCCTGGGAGGAGCTCTGTGCCTGGTGCAAAAGGCCAGGCTCAGCAGGAGAAATGCCTGCCCCCCATCCCTCCTGAAGCTTCCTCAGAAATTGCACCCCTATAAGGGTGGTGTGGTCTGGGTTTTGTCAGACCTGGGCTATCCTCAGAGTCTGGCTGAACTCACTCAGAACGAAATGCAGCTGAGCTTCGGGCTGGTTCCCTGCCCGTCCTCGACTTCACACCCAGAGAATTCACTCACTCAAATTCCCTCGCCTCAGCATTAGATGCCAGCTTACGCCTTCCTGAAGTTTCCCAGTTGCTGGTTCCCGCTGACCATGTCCAAGTTTCTAATCCCTAGGCTCCTGCTTTTGCTCCAAGCTCAGGAGCACAGGACTAGAGCCCCTGAGAAATGAAGCTGATGGTTGATAATCTTCAGGCTGCCCAAAAGGCCCTGCTGGGGTAGAGGCAGCCTGGGGTCCAGGACAGGCACGAGGAGGCCTGGAGTTTGGTTCTACTTCTCCTATTTGTTTGCTGTGTGATGTAGGGCAAGTCACTTGCCATCTCTGGGCTCAGGTTACTTGTTTGCTCATCTATCCATTTATCCATTCAACAAGCCATTTGACTATTGTCTATCTGCTGGGATGGTTGGATAAAGTCTCAACCCCTCAGCATGGCATTTAAGCCCCTCCACAGTCTGAGCCATCTAGAAGGAAGCTGGACGCTTCCTGCACGGCTCTTATTTTGCCCTGACTTCCCAGTCGTTCACATATCACACCTGGAGCTGCAGCTGGTCCCCTGTGCCAGGCAGGCTGGCAGGGGCACACTCAGGGCACCTGAGTATGGAGATGCTCTGTCTTTCCCAGAATTTCCTGGGAATTCTTGCTGCCTGCTGCTAAAAGCCCCGAGTGGTTTGGACGAAGCTCTCCCAGTCCCTAAGTTCAGGCCTAAGCTTGAAGGTGGTGAAGCAGGTACAGTGAAGTAGATTATGAAAACCAGGGAGGGCCAGCTGACCTGGACAGGCTCCGTGGGGTAGGCCTCTGGGTGGACAGCCCAGCGAAGAGAAGGAAAGATAGGAAAGAATTCTGTAGAAATGGGGACTTGGGGCGCCTGGGTGGCACAGCGGTTAAGCGTCTGCCTTCGGCTCAGGGCATGATCCCGGCGTTATGGGATCGAGCCCCACGTCAGGCTCCTCCGCTATGAGCCTGCTTCTTCCTCTCCCACTCCCCCTGCTTGTGTTCCCTCTCTCACTGGCTGTCTCTATCTCTGTCGAATAAATAAATAAAATCTTAAAAAAAAAAAAGAAAGAAAGAAATGGGGACTTGACCCATGGAAGCGGTCATGGGCAGGTTGTCTTGACCCAGAAATGGGGACTGGAGTTTGCTGCTGCCTTAGGAGCCTGACTTCAGCCTGGGTTTGCTGAGCATGTGTTCGGTTTCATCACCTGACGGCAGCATGCGGTTCAGCGCGGCTCAACAGCTGCCTAGCAGCTCGAGATGCCAGGACTGCAGCAGGAGCTTTGCGAAGAGACTTGTTCTTTTCCCACTGGCCTGTGATCTGGGAAGATGAAGGCCTGAAGTTGCTAGTAGTCGTTCTCCCTTAGCTGTGAGATCTGAGATTGAAGTCCGCAAGGAGGAGAGCAGAGCAGAGGCAGAGGAGGCTGGATAATGCCATCATTTGAGCCCTGTAAGATGTTTTGCTTAAAGTTAGCCATCTCTGGGACTTTTCAGTTTCATGGGCCCTTTTTATGCTCTAATCAGTTGGAAGTCTGTGTGTGTGTTTAATTATTTGCAACCAGTTTGTTATCCAATATGGAACCTGTGATAAAAGTTGTCTTCAGAAAGAACAATGTGATTAGGGAAGATTCCTCAAGAGATCTTGAGAACTCCATTCCACGGTGACTCAGTGGCACCCATCTGCTGAGGACTGCTGTCTTGTGCAGGGTCCAGTGCGACCGCCACTAATCCAGCGACTGGCAGCCGGTGGGGGGGTGGGGTGGGGCTCAGGAGAGCCGTTTTATGGCTTCAAGTGAGGCATGCCCAGAGCCAGCCCACCCGGACACCATTGCACCTGCCTTGTTGTGTCAAATGTATCTGCGACCAGAAAGAGGTGGGGCTGGTTACCGTCTACTTCTGCTGCCCAAGGCAAGTCTGCTCACAAAGTCTAGGGCGAAGGGAATTATTAGACACCAAGACTGGGACTTAATCTCCTGGCAAGAGTACCTGGGTAGGGGGTGTGTTCTTCTGAAAGTCTCACTAAGAAGCAAAGCCTGGGAGAGAAAGCCTGTGGCCTTCTGATGCCCTTCATCCCAACAGTCATGAAATTAACACTCCCTCTTTCGACAACCTTTCCCAAAATGGACTTCTGGGTCTCCTCCTGGAAAGGTGGGGCCTAGACAAGGAGCCAGGCTGTCCGGCCTTCAGAGGTCTGCAAATGGATGTCAGGCTGGAGATGGCTCCAAGGATGGGGATGGGCTAGAACTGAACAGCAGCGTGCGTTACGTGGAATTTGTAGCTTGCTGGATTTGCGCTCACAGCATAAGTGCAATTACCGCAGGACCAACGGTGGTTCTCATTTCAGACGAACTCTGTTGTCCTCAACAAAGGTTTTGCTGCTTGCATGAATTATCCCCAACTTTTATATGTTCCAATTTTCATAGAACGTTGATGTAATTACACCTCGATATCTTGAAACTGGTGCTTTATGTATCAGTTGATGGCTGAGGGTCTGTTCTTTCTCTTGGTGGCCGCTTGCTACCTGCTGCTGCTGGGGGTAAAAGGCCAGGTCCCCACCTCGGTGATGGGGTGGACGTACAGGAGCAGTTCACGGTGGAGCTGGCCCTGTTAGCCTCAGCGTGCCAGGGGGACAGGCAAATCCTCTGGACACCTGAGGCCTGGGGCTTGCTTGTTGAGATCAGACCATGGGACAGAGCGGCTGCTTTCATCTTCCCTCTCTCTTCCTGTGGTCTTTGCATCTGGGGACTGGGGAAGGGGTTCCGAGGCTGGTGGTTCTAGGGCGTGCTAAGAGAGGTCTTCTGGCCAGGGATGGTAGAGATTTTCCCTATGGCAGGCAGAGAGGAGTGGCAGAATCACAGAGTAGACCTCTCTTCAGGCCCCATGGGGCACCAGGGGAATGCCATGAAGGCTTTCACCTGCCAGGACCCAAAGCAGGCAAAATGTCTGCATAATAGGGATGATATTTTTGCAAATATAAAACCATATATTTAATAAACCCTTATGTTATTGTTTTTCTGTGGAGACCCAGCCACACAGATCATCACTAGAGGGCAGGAGAGACTTCGTCAGCAAAACAGAAGTCTTCCAACCCAGGCCTTAGTCCGAGGCTGTGCTGCCTGCTCTTTCTTTCCCTGTCACAGCACACACAGATGACAGTATGTGTCTGGCAGCCTGGGGTAAACTGAAGGGGACTCGGGGACCCGTATATGGGGCTCACTGAATGCATAACCTTTCTTCATGTTATGTAATTATAGTAAGATACAAAGTAAAGGAAAACACGAACATTGAATTTGTATAAAATCCTAAATAAAATCATTTCAAATATTTTGTTGTTAAACATGAACTTCCTTGCATTAATATAGCTATTTTTTTTTTAGTATTTTATTTATTTGCCAGAGAGAGAGAGAGTGAACACAAGCAGGCAGAGGGAGAAGCAGGCTCCCTGTTGAAGAGAGCCTGATGTGGGGCTCGATCTCAGGACCCTGGGTTCATGACCTGAGCCAAAATCAAGAGTCCGATGCTTAACCGACTGAGCCACCCAAGCACCCCTCCATCAGACCTTTTTGATTTGAGAATACTGAAATAATGATGAAGCGTCACATGTGTTTTTAGAACAGTCACCCTGCAGCCAGCTTAGATTTTTTTTTTTAAGATTTTATTTATTTTTTTGACAGAGAGAGAGACAGCCAGAGAGAGAGGGAACATAAGCAGGGGGAGTGGGAGAGGAAGAAGCAGGCTCATAGCAGAGGAGCCTGATGTGGGGCTCCATCCCAGAACGCCGGGACCACGCCCTGAGCCGAAGGCAGACGCCTAACCGCTGAGCCACCCAGGTGTCCCAGATTTTTTTTTTTAAGAGAGAGAGAGAAGGGGGTGAGAGGAAAGGGCAGAGGGAGAGAGAGAGAGAATCCCAAGCAAGCTCCACGCCCAGTGCGGAACCAGACATGGGGCTCAATCTCATGACCCTGATATCATAACCTGAGCCAAAATCAAGAGTTGGATGCTTAACTGACTGAGCCACCCAAGCGCCCCACAGCCAGCTTAGTTTTGGCTAAAAAAGCCCAGTTGCTACGAAAGATAGAAACTGCCCACATACATAGAGTGACCATTGTCCTGATTTGTCCTGAAGGTTCTCACTTAGGCCTTATGACCTGACGTGACTATTCGTAGCACCTTCCACTCAAAAAAAAAAAAAAAAAAAGTGCATCAGTTTGGTGTTGACACATAACATGGATGAATCTCAAAAACGTTATCCTGGGTGAGGGAAGCCAGACACAAAAGTACATGCTGTATGAATTCTAGAACAGACACAACTAATTTGTAGTGATGGAAAGCAGATGAGTAGTTGTCTGGGGCAGTGGTGGGGGCCTGGGAGATGACTACAGAGGGGTGCACAGGAAATTTTGGGGGTCACGGCAGGCTTTCTATCTTGGTTGGAGCAGTGGTTACGCTGGTAGATAACTCACTCATAGTACAACTTATTTAAAATGGGTACATTTTACTCTATGTCAATGATACCTCATTCAAGTTGATTAGAAAAGAAAAAACTGTACCGATTTGGACGAGTAATGATACAGTCCTGTACATACGAGTGAAGAGAGAGCTTCAGGGCTACCATCCGATGCTGGGACCCCCCCTGCCAGGAGCTCCTCTCCTTGCCCTGATTTTCCCCTCTTGGCCCATGCTCTGCACTCCCTGGGCACATAGGACACACACACACACACACACACACACACACACACACACGCCTCCTTGTCCACAATGGGAGGGAGGGAGCACACTCTGCAGCCGGCTGCTGAAGGACATGTCCGGGTGGTGGAGGCCTCCCTCACCGCTTGGGGGAAGGTCATTGCTCTTACCGCCACAGGAGCCACCCTCCAAGGAGCTGTAGGTGAGGGTCTCCCCCAGGAGTCACCAGCCCACGTGCTCCAGTGGCCCACTTACCAGAGAGCATCACCACGCCGCCTTGCTGCAAACCCGTGACCCATCGGAGGCACGCCCGTGAGAAAGTTCTGGCCTTGGGAGGATTCTTATGCCTGTCCCTCCGGCTTACTCATGAGGTTGGAGTCAGAAAGGGGCAAGATCTTACGTAAGGGAAATGAATAAACACCCACTCCTTGGTCCCAGCCAACTGGAGGAGGAATAAGGAGAGGAAGAGGGGAAATGAGGTGGGGAGGAAGGGGAAGAGGGAAAGAAGAGAGAGCAGTCAGATCCAGGGCTTGTAAATTTCTGTTCTGGACTTTGGTCTACAGCAGGTGTTGGCACACCTTTCTGTAAAGGGCCAGAGAGGAACTATTTTAGGCTTTTGGGTCGTCCCTCTCTGTTGCAGCTTCTTAACTCTACACCGTAGTGTGGAAGCAGCGGTGGACAAGACTGGTGAATGAAGCTGCTTGTATTCCAATAAAACTTTATTTACGGATGCTGGAATTTGAATTCACGTAATCTTCATGTGTCACAAAATAGAATTCTTCTTTTGGCTTTTTTTCCTAACCACTTAAAAATGTGAAAACCGTTCTTAGCTCCCAGGCCTTACAAAACAGGTGGTGGGCTGGGTTTGGCTGGCCGGGCATAGTTTGCCAGTGGTTCTAGAGATCCTGGGGGGCAGGACTTTTGGAAAGGGATGACCCTTGGATTTCTGAGTTTCAACGTAATTAAAAAAGCCATGCCCTTTAGCTTTACTGAGATGTTTGTAGTTTCTATTTGTTTTTTGCACGGAACCCAGAAGTTCTCCCAATCCATAAAGGGGCTAGTATATTTTAACTTTCTCAGTACACCCCCCACCCGTAATATACAAATGTATTATTTGACTTTCAGTCGTTGGAATTTGACTTTTAAAGAAGGTTTCAGAAATCATTCAGCATGAGATCAGATAAAATAATGAATGAAGGCCATGCATTGATATAAAAATGTGGTAAGAACCAAAGGTTATGAGTAATCAAATTCTGTGTTTTGAGGTCTATAAAAAGGTGTGTGTTAAGTGACTACCTGAATAAAGTCCAGGGTGGGAGCCCCTTCAGATCCCGTTGTGGGCTGCTCACTGGACCCTGGGTGAAGAGTCCATGGCAGCCACTCCCGCGGTACCGGGCTAGGCAGGCCGGGTAAGCAGCATCCCCCACGGGACGGCCGAGGAAGCCTCTTTCAGGGCACGTGTGATGCTCAGCCCCGGCAAAGCTGCAGCTCGCCCTGCGTTCTCAGGTATCCACAGCCAACTCTGCCTTCTGCTTCCTGTCTCCTCCCTCCTGCGCCCACATCTCCCCCTCCTCTGCACCCCTGTATCCTCTCTTGATTCCCTCTTCTTCCTCCTTGTCACAGTGCACAGTCCTGTTGGCTTTACTCCTGGGGGTTTTTGCTGAAATCAGGAAGTGGTACCCAGGATGTGGTCGTTGCAGAGCTTTCGGCCCTCCCATCTTGGACACTTGGACACTCTCCTGGGCCCACTGTTTGTGAATTGAATGGGGGAAAATGGTAGTTTAGCTCCGGGAAGAGTGAAGATGGATGGTCTCCCTGGTTCCCTTCACTTGCTCCCATGTCGGAAGGCAGCCTTCAGCGTCCTGCTCCTGGGGTGGGGAGGCTACCCTGATTTCTTGTCTGCTCCCTTCCCTCACTTCCTCTGCTTTTCCCACTCTTTAGGTGTCTTCTTCATGCAGTCAACAGACTGTAACAGTGGGTCCTTAGGCCTGCCTTCTGTCAGGGGCTGGGCTGGGCTGTGTGTGTCCCTCCAAGACCTAGAACAGGGCTGGGCCCAGAGTGGGCCTTGATAATGTCTGTTGGCTGGATTCGAAGCAGTCGCTCCCTAGTGGGACGTGCTGTCTGGCTGGAAACTGGGAGCTCTAGCCAGCCCCGCTGCCATGTCCTCAAGGGCCCTTGGCCACTAAGGATGCCTGCAGGTCACTGGACTCCAGAACACTCCGTGGTGTTTGCCAACAGGACATTCAGGGGTGGGGAGGCTTGGGGACCAAGGAGAGAGCCCCATAACAGCACAGGGTGGAGAGGGGTGGGGACAGGAACAGGAACCAGGTTAGAGTTACAGAAAGGGGCTTTGGCAGGAATGCTGACATGGGATAGGGACAGAGAGAGCAGGAAGCAGAGTGAAGGGGGAATGTGATCTATGCCCCAGCCCGGGCCCTGGGTTTCCTGCTGGGGACCTGCCCTGCGGGAGAGAGAAGCTAGCTGCCTCTCCTGGGAGACCATGCTTATCAGCGGGAGTGTGGGAGCTCCTTCAGCATCCCTGGGGCCTAGTTATGGAGGCCCAGAGACCCAGGCTTTCACCTCCTCTGGGGCCTGAGCAGAGACAGAGTTCAAACCCCAGGTTTCTTCTGCTGGGGGCTCCAGAGGATAACTGTGGTGGGAAAGGGCAATTGGGGGTGGCAGGAAGGGGACTTCTCTAAGGCCCAGTATATTTTGGATTGAGGCACCTGTGAGGCCTGGGAAAATCGGTGGTGGAACCACACGGCGTGGCCCTCCGTGCCACTGGCCCGAGTTGCTGCTGCTTTCCTCTTTAACATGTTTGTTCCTTCCTTCCCAAGGGACATGAAAAAGAGATCTTCTGGCATCAGATGTGTGTCAGGCACAGATAGAAAGCTCAAAGCCTAGAAAGTGGAGGGGGGTGAGTGAGAAAGCAGCTGACTTGTCAGATGACATGCCCTTCAATAGGGAACTGTACAAAATGATGGGGAGGTGGGGGGCGAGCGGGGGAGGGTGCGGGGAGAGGGGGTGTTTCCAATTCTGCCTGGAGGTGGGGCCCTTGAGGACACTTTCCTAGAGCAAATGGCACTTTTGTAAATCCACAGTGGAGAGGCAGGAAGATGGCAATTTCAAGTAATGGAAACAGCGCTTACAAAGGTGTGGAGGTGAGAGAGAGCTCTGGTCCCTCCCTTTGGACAGGAAGCTTTGACACCAGTGCTTGGGGGAGTAACCCAGCCTGAACTCCCTCCCAAGACACACACACACACCCTTCTGCTTAAGAACTCCCAAGGCGCCCGCCAGTGAGGTATGGTCAGCATTGTTGGGGGGCCTGAAAGTGTTACGTACTGCAGCTTTCCGCTATAGCCTTCAGGAGAGGAGACCGCTGGCTGCCATGCCCTAGATGTGCATTCCACTATTCCAGTCTAGGGGACTCTGCATTCCCCCTCTCCGATGACTCCTCCACCCCAAGTGCAGGCCCTAGAGAAAGCCTTGGAGTATGAGAGAAGCTCCAAACGAGGCTCTCAGATGTGCCGTCATGCGAACGGCTGTCACCGGTATTAGACCGCGGTTGTCCCTTGCGTACAGATCAGACTGAAGGAACGTGGGGCCGGCTCCCACCTAACTCCTAGGTCTTCTAAAATGGCAGCATATTCACCAGGATCACCCCTGTGCATCCTGACCAAGCTCTGGTGTTGGAGGAGCTTAATAGCACCAAGACTTGACTTCTGTTCTAGAAATGGATGGTTTGGATGTGTTGGCTTCCATATTGGCAGAATGGAGATTGCACTTGTTGAAGTTTGCAACATTTTAAAGAATTTTAAGAGCTGACAATTCTCCTAGCATTCTTGTCCTGTGCTTCTCAAATTGAGATATGTAGTGCTATGCCAAGGATAAGCAATGCTAGCATAAATACGGACCATCTTCCTGAAGCATCAGTTTGATGTAAATTATTTATGGGGAATACCACCACCACCCATGTTTCTGTTTAAACAGATATATATATATATATATATATATATATATATATATATATATAGGACTAGAATCCCAAATTCACGTCAATGTTTAAATGAATAGGGAGACCTGACAGAAATCTCGAGTGTCAGAGGCACAGTCAGGCTTTCCTCCTAGACCCTTTATACCTGCACTCTTTCCTCTGCTCCTCATACTGCTACTCTCTCCACATTTTACACGTGAAGAAATAGGTCCAGAGAGGTGGTCAGTGACCTGCCTAAGTGATACCACAGAATAAGAGGAGGGGGTGGGACTAGAACCCACGTCGCTGGACTCTGCATGCAGTGTGTTGTCTTCTACACAATGGGGAACCTGAAGTTTCACGTTTTAGTGGTTTGGTTTCAGTCGGGCCATGGAAATAACCAAATCCCACCTGTCAAAGCAGTCTTTGAGCACCCTGGGAGGGCAAGTGGGGCAGAAGGAAGAGTCAGGGACCAAAAGTCGGGAGACTAGATTTTATCTCCAAGCATTTCCTTCAATAAATAAGCTCTGGGACTTTAGGCAAATTGTTTAACTCCTCTTCGCTGCCCGTAAATGTGGTGGTTACACAAATACTGTCTAACAAGTTGGCTTTTATGAAGCGGGGTCACTGCTTGCCTTCCCAGAACCTCTAGAGCTGTCCCGGGCTGTCCCTGGCCATGAATTCCGGAGGAAGGGGCAGCGGGAGCTCAGCTGGCCACCTCTGCATGACAATGACCAAGGAAGCCGACAAATGGGGCTTGGACAGGGTCTGGAAAAGCAGCCTTTTATAGGTTGCCCCTCGGCTTGTCTGAGGAGCATCTGGCTACGAGGTGAAGGTCAGAGCCGCTCAAGCGTACGGGTGTTTGTGGGGAGGGTACGCTGGGCAGTCTCACAGCCCGGGACGGGGAGAACTGCCTGCTCCTGGCCTGAGGCTGAAACCCCAAACCGTCCCCATTCCCGGGGGCCGCAGCATCTCTCATCGCTGCTGCTTTCCTCTCTGTCCTCTTGACTGCCTTCTCTGCTCGCACACAGCCAACCTGGCTGCCCGCCTGGCGTGGGTGTAAGTCCACCGCTGCTCAGTTGGCCACAGAGAGAGAACGCGAGAGAGCCAGCTATGAGCTCGGCTGCCGCTGAGCCCCGGAGGGTGAGAGGAATCTCACCACTTAGTACGGAGATTTTACTTCCCTCCCCTGCTTTCAGGACAGTGCCCACCTTTAGCTCCCCTGTGTCCCTCTATCTCTTATTCTTAAGTCTCTCTGGATTAATTTCTGCAGAGACTAAGCCATTTAGTTCCCACCGGGTTAGTTTCCTGGCAATGCAGGGATCAGGGAGGAGCTCTGGAGGAGTCCCTGCTTCCTTACAAAGACTTTCTCCCTATCCTCCTGTTTTCAGCCTCATATCTCACCTTCCCTCAAAGCCGTGAGCCTTTCTGGGCTTCAGTGATTGGAACCAGTCCGCCTCTTGTTGGCACCCCTCTCCTTTTGCGGGCTCTTTGGTTCTGGTTTCCTCTGCCTTGCTAAGTTAGTTACCATTATCCAGCTTCTTACCTCTTCCAGGGATTTATGAACTTCTCTTGACCTCCGTCACCTTCATGTCACTCGCATTATTCTTGTGGGCTCATTCTTTTGTATTTCATCACGTTGACTTTAGCGAGTGTTGGGAGGGGATGGAGATACACCTGTGTTTATTTTTCAATTTTTAATTAATTAAAATTTTAAACGATTTTATTATTATTTTTTAAAAAGCAATCTCTACCTCCAGTGTGGGGCTCGAGCTCACAAACCCGAGATCAAGAGTTGCATGCTCTGTTGACTGAGCCAGCCAGGTGGCCCAGATACACCTGTGTTTAAACTTCCATGATTAACCGGAAGTCCTGGTCACCATTCAACTCATCCTGTCATCTCCATCAGTTCTCTGATGGACTCTTCTTGTCAAGGGCACATTGTTTTCATGTCCTCACAATATTCTCTCTCAGCAGGATTCCTCATCCTTGGCCACAGCCTTCGCCAATAACTTGCTTCTTTCACCTTTATGATAACCTGTTCTTCTGATTTGTCCATTTCTTCTGTCAGCTATCTTCATTCTGTTTTGCCAATTCTGGGAATTTCTGTGGATCCCTTTCTTGGGCCTCTTCTTTTCTCTCTCTATACATCCCAGTTGATCTGAACTAGTCCTGGGGCTTTAACTACCTCCTAAGTGCCTATGACCCCCATATATCCAGCCCTGCTATTCCAACTTACTGGATATCTCCGCTTGGATACCTAGCAGGCATCTCGAACTTAACACTGGTAAACCAGAACTCTTGATTTTCCCCTGAACCTCTTCCTTCCTAGTTTTCTTTATCAAAGTAAATGACATGCTCATACAGCCAGTTGTTCAAGACACACCCAAGATCATGCTTCCCTCTGCTCTTTCCTTCTCTGCTCCCATTTACTATGTCAGCAAAGCCCTGTCAGAGCCTCCACAGTGTACCATCACGTCCACTTCTTTCCAACTCCACTGTTGACCACCCCAGTCAAGGCTACCATCACGTCTTGCTTAGACTGTGCCAATTACCTCCTGATTGATTTCCCTGCTTCCACCAATGCTCCCCACATCCCATGACCCACCTTCCACACGGTAGCCAAAATGATCCCATTAAAAATGTCTGTCGGGCATTTTGCCAATCTACCAATTCATGTAAAACAGGAGTCAGGAAACTGCAGCCTCCAGGCTAAATCTGGCCTGCTACCTGTTTTTATATTAACTGTAAGCCAAGAATGGTGTTTACATCTTGAAAAAAAACAAAAGGAGAAGACTATTTCTTGTCACGTGAAAATCATTAAATTCAAACTTCCATGTTTATAAATAAAGGGGTATTGGAACACGCTGTAAGCCGCTGTTTCTGTGTTGCCTGTGGCTGCTTTTGCGTGCAACGGCAGATTTAAGAGGTTGTGACAGAGAACATATGGCCTCAAAGCCTAAACTATTTACTACCTGGATCTTCACAGAAAAAGTTTACTGACCCCTGACCTAATCACCAATATTGTTCTATACTTAGATTATTTAAAGTGTGGTGACAGGAGTCTATGGTCAGTCTGTATTTTCCTTGTGAGAATTGAGAAATTCTCCAAAGTGTTTGTCTCATTGGGAGAAACTCTAGACTGGGGCTAAATCTACCACAATTCTAAATTTAAAAAAGAAAACAGTTTCTTTTATCTCATATGAAATCTAAGAGCCAAGATGCTCTACTTATCGAAGGTAACTTAAAAGTTCAGTCAAACCCGGTCTTACTAATGGATTAGAGTGAATAACCCTAATCTTTCTTGTGACCATCTTTTTTTTTTTTTAAGATTTATTTATTTATTTATTTATTTATTTATTTATTTATTTATTTATTTAGAGACCGCATGAATGGGGGGGGGCAGAGGGAGAGGGAGCAAATCCTCAGGCAGGCTTCCCACGAAGTGCGGTGCCTGATGCAGGGCCCTGTCCCAGGACCCAAGGTCACGATCTGAGCCAAAATGAAGAGTTGGATGCTTGACCAACTGAGCCACCCAGGGGCCCTTGTGAGCATCTTCTTAATTTAGAAATATTGTGTACAAGAGCAAATAAAATATGAGAGTTTGTATTACAAAAATGCCTATGCCATTCCCTTGTTTAAGATTCTCCAGTGATTTCCTGTTGCCTTTAAAATAAAACTCCAGCTTCTTCCTAAGGCCTCTGTTCTTCTGCAGACTCCCTTTCCCGCCCTCCCTTGTTCTACAGGCTTCAGCCACACTGGCCTTTCTGTCACTCCCCTGTTTCTAGCCTGGGACCCATCCACCTGTTCTTCCTTCTGCCCACCATGTTCATTGTGGCCACAACTCTTCCTTATTCACACGTAAGCTCGTATTTAACTCCTCAGAGAGGTTTCCTAGTCTATTTCCCTAGAGTAGGCAGCCCTTCTCCCAAATCACTCTGCAGGACATCACTGTGTTTTGTTTGTATTTAAAAAATTCACAGCAAGCATTGTTACCCAAAATTATCTTCTTTCTTTCTTCACTTGCATATCATCTAACTTTCTCCACTAACAAATTAACTCTTTCAGGAAGGGCCCTTGTCTGTTTTGTTCCTTTTTTGTATCTCCACTTACCGCACTCTTGGAATATGGTAAGTTCTCAATAAATAGCCACGCAATAAATGAACAAATGACCAGCTAAACTGAAGGGACTAGGAGCAGGGAGGTTCCCAGAGGCGGGCACCTCTAAGCGTGTCTCTTGAACTTGTACTTCCCTTCCCTATCCTAGGCCTGGGTATTACAAAGGGTCAGTGAGCAGAGGTGAAAGGGTAAAGGTGAAGATGAGGAGTAGGGGCCCAGCTCGGTGGCTTGGCCCTGCAAAGATTGTGCTCTGTTCATCTGCCCTGCTAAGCAGCCGTTTTCCATTGTGACATTCTGTAACTTTCCGTGCAACTTTCTTGCACAGATTTTTTTTGGGTAATTTTCCACATGGTCAGTCAGCTCCACCAAGGGCAACGGTGAGGAGGGGGCTGAGAATGCCTGGAGGCCCTGAGACTGTCAGAGTGCCTAGTGCTGTTGGCACCTGTGTTCTTCGTGCCTAGTACCCATTCCCAGCTCACCTCCGTGTAGAAGAGTCCAGGACGGTGGCACCCAGCATGATCCTTTGTGGCTCTTTTTCAACAGAATGGTTAAAAGCAGCCCATTCTGCCTCCAACTTAAAACTGAGATGTGTGGGGGCGCATGGGTGGTGCAGTCGTTAAGCATCTGCCTTCGGCTCACGTTCTGGGATCGAGCCCCACATCAGGCCCCTCTGCTAGGAGTCTGCTTCTTCCTCTCCCACTCCCCCTGCTTGTGTTCCCTCTCTCGCTGGCTGTCTGTCTCTCTCTGTCAAATAAATAAAAAAACAAAACAACAACAAAAAAACCCTGAGATCTGTGGGAGTGCCTGGGTGGCTCAGTCAGTTAAGCGTCTGCCTTAGGCTCAGGTCATGATCTCAGGGTCCTGGGATCGAGCCCCACATCGGGCTCCTTGCTTGGCAGGGAAACTGCTTCTCCCTCTCCCTCTTCTGCTCCCCCTGCTTATGTTCTCTCTCTCTGATAAATAAATAAAATCTTAAAAATAAACCAAAACTGAGATCTGTGGTCTGCAGCTCAGGGCCAGATGTTAAGACACAAACTCTTCCCAGGAGTTGCGCTGTAGTCTGGGAAGTGACTATTCATCACGATTTCCTTTCCTTTGTGTTTCTAGTGGTCCTTGAAGTTTTTGGTTTGAGGAAAAACAAAAATAAAAATAGCAACAAACATATTTATAAAAAAAAGAGAGGGAGAGATAAAACTCTAACTGTTTGAAGAAGACAAAGAGAGAAGCCAGGCGCCCGAGTGTGCTGCCTTTATGAGGATTGAGGCTCGAGAGGGGTGAGAGCACTCCTACAGAATTTTTACGGAAGCAGAGAAGGGGTGGGCCAAGCTTTTGAAGCCTTGGTGTCCGCCCCCACTGCTCTCAACCTGGCGAACTGAGGGAGCTACAGGGGCCTTGGAGAGCACAGCCAGCCCAGAACAGTCTTCCAGCCCCCGCCCCGTGTGGGCTTCCGCAGAGGACCCCCCTCCCTCCCGCCGTGCCTGCTGTCCCGGGGCCACGAGGGTCCTGCCTTCTTCAGCACAGGAAGAGGCAGCGCGAGAAAAAGGCTCAGTCATCTTGCAGAGACAGGGCATCTCCCAGCAACGCGTTCTTACTGACTTAACAGCAAGGCTGCCTGGCAGGTTCTCATGTCATGTTCCAGTTATCTGAGTACTTGCTGTTTCTTGGGCCTCTTCATGTCTGACCCAGTTCTAAGTCCTGACCTTGCTTCTTAATTAATCCATGCGCTTATGTAATATGTGGCACACCCACACAGTCATGAGGCCTGTTCAGGCCTTGCTCTCGAATGCTCTGGCCTGGTCTATAGTTTCTAAGGAGGTGAGGGGGAGAGGGGTTACCTTCTCCATCCGGGCACCAGGATCGAAGCAGCGACTGCCTGTTGGAACCTAGTTGTCTGAGGTGTCTTTCTGTAATAACCAGTGTCTCTTATTACCATCGCCAGGGAAGGGCTTGCCCTCAGAGCTCTCCAAGGGCAAGAAGAACACAAGGGCTAGTTGAGCTGACAGGAGGGGAGGAAACCTACACGAGTGGACTGAAACAAATGCACACTCACATGTGACCCCAGAGGAGATGAAGTGTGTTTGGTTCTCGACGCTAATCCCGCTTTGCTAGCGGACGGTGACAACTACAGCCAGGCGTGGCAGAGGACATCATCTGTGTCCTGACGCTGCTGGCCTCCTCCTCATTTGTTGTCTTAACCTTCGCCTGGTTCTATTTCTCTGTCTTCTTCTGCGTCTCAAGCTGTCTGCCTACCACATTCCCACACTGAAACCATTTACTTCCTTAGAGTGGGGTCTAATATCACGAGTGCAGAGTTCCCAGTCTCTCCAACAACAGTTGCTCCAAGTTCACAGTAAAGGAGTAAATCTGCAGTGAGTATATTTTCGAGAGGGCTTAGTTTCATCCAGTATGTCTGACTCTGCATGAACTCCTTAGGATACTAGCGACTGCCTTAGGGCCATGGAGTCAGCACCACATTACATCAGGCCCCTAAAACATGTCTTCTAGTTCATGGCTTTGGACAGGACCCTCTTCTGAAAGCTCCAGGCACTGTTCTGACTTGCTCCTGATCCCTCTCATTCCTCACATGGCATTTTTCTTTCTTTCTTTTCTTTTTTTTTTAAAGATTTTATTTATTTATGTGACAGACAGCCAGCAAGAGAGGGAACACAGCAGGCGGAGTGGGAGAGGAAGAAGCAGGCTCCTAGCGGAGGAGCTAGATGTGGGGCTTGATCCCCGAACGCCGGGATCACGCCCTGAGCCGAAGGCAGATGCTCAACGACTGCGCTACCCAGGCACCCCCCACACGGCATTTTTCATTTTTGACCTCATTTTACCTTTTTTTTTTTTTAAAGATTTTATTTATTTATTCGACAGAGAGAGAGACAGCCAGCGAGAGAGGGAACACAAGCAGGGGGAGCGGGAGAGGAAGAAGCAGGCTTTCTGCCGAGCAGGGAGCCCAATGCAGGGCTCGATCCCAGGACCCTGGGATCATGACCCGAGCCGAAGGCAGGCGCTTAACGGCTGAGCCACCCAACATATTTGCTTTTTTCTAACAGAAAAATGAAAAGCAAAATTTCTGTAGCTAATCACTTCTCAGGGCTTTTATTAAGACAAAGAAAATAACTCTGAAATTATCTAAAATTTTTGGAAGAAAGGCTTATATAATGATAGGACTATCTCAGCTGCAAATAATAGGGTATCCAGCTCAAATCACCATAGGCAAGAAGAGAGCCTACTAGCTTTCATAAATGAAAACTCAGGTTTCAGCTTCAGGCATAGCTGATCAAGAAACCCTCCAATTCATCAGGAATCCATTTCTCTATTTGCCTTTATCTCTTGGGCTGGCTTTCTTCTGTGTGGGGTTTCTTTTCTAGCACAGTTTCCCCACATGTTGAGAGAATCTCAGAGACTTCAGGCTTTAATTACCCTTAAGTTTGTGACCTTAAAAGAAGAAAGATGACTCCTAGTAACTCAACTAATTCAGCAGAAAAACTCTAATTGGTCTTTGCTTAGGTGTCTCGAGTTTCCCTGTGACTAGGGGATGGAGTGCTCTCCTTGGTCCCCTTAATCAGTTGCCTCTCCGTGACTTGATTGACAGTCTCACGAGACTTCTTTGGGAGAGGGAGAGAGCAGTTTCCCAAGGAGGAAACTCAAACAGACGAAATATCATGTCCACTCCTGGACTAATAGAGGACAACTAATGTCATTGTTGTTGTTGTTGTTTTTAATTTTTAATTAATTAATTAAATTTTTAATTTAATTAATTAATTAATTAATTTTTAAGTAGCCACCATGCCCAGCGTGGAGCCCAACATAGAGTTTGAACTCATGCCCCCAAGATCAAGACTCAAACTGAGATCAAGAGTTGACGATTAACCAACTGAGCCACCCAGGCGCCCCAGTCTGTGGCATTGTTAATATCTCTCTTGCAGGACAGTAGAACTGGTTGAGATTTGTCCAGACTAACTTTCCAGACCTGAGTCCTACGGGAGCCCATCAGAGTTTCATAAAGACCACATGGATTCATTTAATTTTCACAAAATCTGTGGGGGCAATTATTCTTTCCACTGTTTTTCCACCTTAAAAAAATTAGTAACTTTCATTTTTTAGAGAGGTGTTAGGTTCATAGCAAAATGAGTGGAAAGTACAGAGAATTCCCATTTACCCCCTACCCCCACGCATCTCTCCCACTACCAACACCCCCCCATCAGAGTGGTTCATTTGTTACGACTGATGAACTTACATTGACCCATCATAATCACCTGAAGTCCATAGTTTAGGGTTCACTCTTGGTGTTGCTCATTCAATGGGTTTTGAAAAATGTATAAGGACATGTATCCACCATTATCATGCAGAGTAATTTCACTGCCCTAAAATTCCTCTATGTTCTGACTATTCGTACCTCCCTCTGCCTAAGCCCTGGCAACCACTAATCTTTTTATTGTCTCCATAGTTCTGCCTTTTCCAGAATGTCATGTAGTTAGAATCATATAATATATATAGCTTTTTCAGATTGGCTTCTTCATTTAATAATATACATTTGAAAAAAACATGCATTTCCCTCCATGTCTTTTTATGGTTTAATAGCTCATTTCTTTTGAGAGCTGAATAATACTGCATTGTCTGGAGTTATCACAGTTTACTTATATGTCCACCTGCTGAAGGACACCTTGGTTTCTTTCTAGTTTTGGCAATTATGAACAAAGCTGCTATAAATGTTTGCGTGCAGGTTTTTGAAAACTTTGAAAACTTATGAAAACATGTTTTCAACTCATGTGGGAAAATACCCACAACTACTGGGTTGTATAACGCGAGTATGTCTAATTTTGTAAAAAACTGCAAACTGCCTTCCGAAGCGGCTGTACCATTTGGCATTCTCACTGGCAGTGGATGAGAGTTCCTGCTGCTCCACATCGTTATCAGCGTTTAGCATTGTCAGTGTCTGGGTTTTGGCCATCCTGATACATGTGTAGTGGCATCTCGTTGTTGTTGTTGTTGTCTTTTAAAGATTTTATCTATTTGAGAGAGAGAGAGAGGCGGGGGAGGGGAGAGCACAGTGGGAGAGTGAGAAGCAGACTCCCAGCTGAGCAGGGAGCCTGATGTGGGGCTCGATCCCGGGGCCCTGAGATCATGACCTAAACCAGAATCAAGAGTCAGATGCTTAACCAACTGAGCCACCGAGGCACCCCTCATTGTTTTAATTTGCAATTCCCCAATGAAATGTGACGTTGAACACCTTTTTATAAGCTTATTTGCCATCTGTATTCGGTGAGGTATTTGTTAATGTCTTTTACACATTTTTAAATTGGGTTCATTTTCTTATTGTTGTTTGGATAACAGTTCTTTATCAGATGCGTCTTTGGTAAATATTTTCTCCCAGTGTGTGACTTGTCTTCCCATTCTCTTATTAGTTCCACTTTTATAGATAATAAATGCTACAAATTACTGGGAGCTTACCATGCACCAAGCACTGTGCTAACCACCCTACATATATTACCTCATAAAAATTCTATGAGGTGCTGCATTTATTGAGGTCCTTTGGAATGTAAGCAGCAGAAACCAACTCTGGCTAGTTAAAGAAGAATAAATGATTGAAATGATGGATAAAGGGGTATCTCCTTGGATAGGAGGAAGAGCTGAACAATCAAAACTTGGAAGGATAGGATCCCACCCTGGCCTGCTTTTGTAGGCTCTTTAGAAGGTGGATTTGGGGATAAACCTGGTGCAGTCCTACTGGTTTCTAGTCACTGCTATCTCTGTTTCAAAACCCACATTTTTCTTGGCGGAAGAATCTAATTGGCCCCCTTTGAGTCAGGTCTCTAGACTTGAACCAATCAGGTTGAAGGGGACATGCAGTACAAGGATGGCTACCTTTGAGTAAGAGTTGTTCTCAGAGAAAGGGAGTCACTGTGAACCAGTTAGCCACCCAAAGGTTTATCTACGGTAAGCATGTAGTTGTCAAAGTCCTGGCACTCAAAAGTGCATAACCGAAGAACACTTAATAAGGGGATTAAATAGGGCGCCTGGGTGGCTCAGTTGTTAAGCGTCTGCCTTCCGCTCAGGTCATGATTCCAGAGTCCTGGGATTGAGCCCCGCATCAGGCTCCCTGCTCAGCAGGAAGCCTGCTTCTCCCTCTCCCACTCCCCCTGCTTGTGTTTCCTCTCTCGCTATGACTCTCTCTGTCAAATAAATAAAATCTTAAAAAAAATAAGGGGATTATATAGGAAGAGGTTAGGGAAAACAACAGGGATGTTAGAGTATCTTGTGGCTAGTGATAGTGGGAAACTGTTGCCATGCCAGGCCTGAAGAGGAAAGAGGAGGTGGTCGTTTCTGGAACCTGTGGAAAAAGCTATAAGGAAAAGGTTGCCTGATAATTAGCTGTGGTCGTTGGGAGAGGTCACAGCCAACCCGCAGCAACCCAGCAGTGTGCGACCTAGGGAAATAAATACCAAGATCTCACTCTCCTCCCACCTGCCAATTTCTTGGACACAACCAGAAGCCAGAGAGCAATGGAGTCCCTTGATTCAGGTCTTCTAGGCCAACCTCCTAGGACATGAGTCAAGGTGTGCAGGGAAGGAGGGAGAGTGGATATGGAGGGGCAAATAGAAGACAACCAGCAAAATAATATAAATCCCAGCTTTTGGATAAAAACTTGTAGGTTTTGGTGGGTTAGTGACTAGGTTCACACAGCAAATTCAGGGTCAGAGTTGGGGTTTGAACTTGGTCAGTTTGACTCCAGAACCTGTGCTTTTAACCACTGGGCTCTATCCCCTCTCAGCAGAAGACTCTGAATTCAAATACTGAATTGACCACACTCAGCTCAGGTGAGTCCTTTACTTCTCTGGGCTCCTTGCGTATTCACCTCTTAGCTGCAGTAGCAACAAGAGCCCATAATCCAGCCCCCTTAGAGGGAATCCGATAGATCACACTCTCTGGGCTCCCTCTGGTCCCTCATCCCGAACTTGGCAAAGTCATGTGGTCTGGAATAGCAGAGGCAGTCAAAGTGGAGTCCAAGCTTCTTGTCACTGCTGGCAGCTCTGTTCTTCAGCTAGGGCTGTGATGAGATTTAAATTGCATTCCAATTAAGCCTTTCCACTCCAAGCCCTCAGGGAGCATTCTCAGGCTTGGACCATGCACTTGTAAGAGCTAATACCATTATCAGACGCCTGTTCATCTCATATAAATAAGCCCATTAGCGCCTCATCTGTCTGGCCATGTACTTTCCTGCCGCTGCTTGGAGCCCCCAGACAAACACATTTCCAATCAGGCAAGCAGAGGAAAATATTAACAGCAATAACATTCACTGTATGGTTTTATTTCCTGTCTCATTATTTTCCAGCTTTTTAACTAATAATCGGTAACATCTGTTATATACTTAGCACGTGCAAGGTACTGTGCTGTTTTTACATAGATTGTCTCATTTCACCTTGACAATAGGTTTAAAAGGTAGGTACTACTTAATCTCCACTTTACAGATGAGCAAATCGAAGTTTATAGAGGTTAATTTGGTGTCTTCGGTGACATAATATTATGGAGTAGATTCAAGATTTGAACCCAGATAGCTTGACTCCAGAGCCCACACCACTTAACCATGATATCTTCTTCAGTTTTGGATGGCCTTATTGATAAAATAGTGGGTTCTGACCATGCTTCTCCCCTTTCAAAGGTGAAATTTTGATATGTTTAGGGAACGGGGTATGGTGGAGACTACTAGTGATCATCAAATATTGATGTGTTTCTGTGAAGTTTCCATCTCCATTGCAGTTGAGTTGGGGCCATGTGACTATGTCTGGCCCATTAGGTGTGAGCTGAAGTGATATGTGTTATTTTCAAGCCTGGCAATACCCCCCCTGCACTATCAGCCACTCCCTGTCTCTCCTGTCTATGCTTCAGAAAGTGAAGAACTCAGAGAGGGCAAAATTGCCACATGTAAGTTGGTTGTTGCTTCTTGGAGAAAGCCATGCCAGTTACCTGGCCTGCATTGGATGGTGACATGAGTGAGAAATAAACTTTTGTTAAGTTAGACCACTTAGATTTTGGGGTTTATTTATTATCATACTGTATATTATCATACTCTGACTAGTATAAATATTGTACAGAGGGTTCCTGTCTTATGATGGTTCAACTTGCAATTTCTTGACTTTATGATGGTATAAAAATGATATCATACTTTGAATTTTGATCTTTTCCCAGGCTAGCAATATGCAGTACAATACTCTCTCATGATGCTAGGCCGTGACAATGAACCGCAGCTCTCAGTCAACCATGCAGTCAGAGGGGTAAACAGCTGATAACACAACCATTTTGTTTTTCACTTTCAGTACAGTATTCAAGAAGTTATATGAGATACGCAACACTTTATTATAAAATAGGCTTTGCATTAGGTGATTTTGCCCAATTGTAGGCTCATGTAAGTGTTCTGAGCACGTTTAAGGTAGGCTAGGCTAAGCTGTTATGTTTGGTAGGTTAGATAGAGGACATGCATTTCGACTGATGATATTTCAACCTACAATGGGTTTATTGGGACATAGCCCCATTGCAAGTTGAGGAAGATCTGTACAAATACACAAATTGGCACCTCGAAGTAGGGCACTGTTACAACAGCTTATTGGTCTGAGAGGAAAATTAATGTTGGAGACTGGAAATGTTTCAATGCATGCTCTGTAGTGTTGAAACACTATCAACTGATCTAACTTGGGAGGCAGAACGGATGTTTACTTATATGACATCTCTAGGAGAAGAAATGGAAAAACAGAACATTAGTTGTGCATTTTGGCTATTATTGGTTGCACCTGACAAAGTATTACAAGAAAAATATATGAGCTCAGAATAAAATTGGCCAGAGATTGACAGAATAGATAAAAAGCAAGCAAGCAAGCAAACACCCATGATCCACTATATATTGTGTACAAGAGACACATATTAGATTCAAAGACAGAAATAGGGTGAAAGTAAAAGGATAGAAAAATATATTCCATGCAAATAATAGCCAAAAGAAAACTGGAATGGCTACACTAATATCAGAAAAAAAAAAAAACCCCAAAAAACCCTTTAAGACAAAAATTGTTACTAGAGACAAAGAAGAATAGATTTAGTCTTTTCTTCATTGAAAAAGAATCAATCCATCAAGAAAATATAAAAATTATAAACACATGTGCATCTAACAACAGAGCCCCCAAATACACAAAGCAAAAACTAACAGAATGAAGAGAGAAATAGATAATTGTACAATAAGAGTTGAAGACTTCAATACCCCACTTTCAATAATGGGTAGAATATCTAGGGTGACTTAGAAGATCA